>NC_081406.1:153621740-154221740 GCF_030272615.1 Cryptomeria japonica | reverse complement strand
CTTACAAAGTTTGCTTCCACATCATCAGGATCAACATTCTCCTCCATTCTCTTTCTATCTTTGAATGCAATTGTCTTCTTGGAATTATGTACTTCAATATCTCTAAACTCAAAGGTAATGAGTGCTCCATAGAGTTGATCCATTGTATGTGTCCAAATCCCTACTTTCTTCAATAGAAGAAACATTAGGAATAAAGGCTTTAGGAAGAGTTTTGAGTATCTTCTTTACTACATCTTCATCCAATTTACCACCAACACCTCTGAATCAAAACTTTCATCCTCTGACATCCTTAAATTTTTAAATTTGCATTCGAGGTTCTACAAGTTCACTTGCTTTATCTTCTTGTCTCTTTCATATATGTTGTTAAGTTTCTCCCAAACATCTTTGGCAGATTTGTAGTCCATTAGCTTCAAGAGTTTTGTATTAGACAAACCACTTATGATTGCATCCCCAACCTTTCCATTTCTCTCATGCATTATGATCTCATCCAAATTAGTTGGTGGAGTAGAGGGAGGAATATAACCATCTTCAACAAAGTTCCAAATCTGAATCCCATAGAATTCAAATATGATCCCATCCTTAGCTTCCAAAAGGAGTAGTTTGTGCCATCAAACTTGGGAATCATAAGATCCATCTTGTGCCATTCTGAACCTACCTCAAGTGGTTAAGCTTCTTCTAGAGGAATTTGGCTCTAATACCAATTGCTAAACATAGACCGAGACAAGAGTGAATTAGTCCTGATAAACCACTTAAATTTTGCTCACTTTCAACTTTAGTTTCAACCTTATCAACAATAATGAGAGAAAAAAAATGAATCATTATGCACAAGAGAATGCCAAATTTACATGAAAAACAAATAAAAAAAACCACGGTGAGAGTCAACTCATAATATATGAATAATATTACAATATTGTTTTAGCTCACTTCCAGGGAAGCACACTACTCCCTAAATGGCTTGTAGGCTGAGATGCACTATCTCAAGGCAAGATACAAGGGACTTGCAGGCTAAGATACACTACCTTAGGGAAAGATAAAAAACTTGTAGAGAAGACTCACTATCTCCAAGCAAGGTACATGACCATATGAATAAAAAATGGACATACCTTTAGCAGCATTGCCTTTGACAATCTTCAAGTATGAAGTTGTCCTTGAATCTCTGTCTCGAGCAACTAACTTCAGTACAATCACTAGTCACTTCTATTGTCACAAATTCATATCACTGACTTCTACAAATGATATACTCATGTAAGAATAACACACACATTGATTTAGACACTCGTCCACAACATCAACATTGATTTGATCTTCCATATATACCATATTCTTCATTGCAAACATCAACTAGGTCAACCAGAGAACATGACAAATATAGGTCCTATCAATTCAACCACTAAAACATAAATGTATTCTAATATAGGAGATAGAGATGACCTAAAACATCAGATTACTTCTTTCTAATCAATTTAAAATAATTCACATGCTATCACACATTATCCAAGGTCAACAACAAGGTAACATGTAGATAAACCAAGCAGCACATCACTAGTCAACCCAAAACATATCTTTCAAATGAACAAGCCTAATGTGAATCCTCACACACTAAGGTAGGACCCAAAAATAGTGCAATGTACAATCTTCAAGGCAAGCAGAGACACCCATGGATTCATTGCAAGCAGAGAGCAACTTTTGTTGGCTGAAATGAAGCAGTTACCATGAGATACACATGTTAGCCAAATTACACACATCTTCTAACATCATGTAGAGAATGCAAGGAAATTACTTGAACATCCAAAATTATTCTCAAATACTTCTTTCTCTTTCCGCATCAAGATGATACTGACACAACACAACTGATACAAAATACTTCATTCCAGAGAGCCAAAGAATTTGGTTATGCACAAAACACTATTACCACCTCTTGCAAACATCACCATCATATGAAAATAAAATAAGACACAAAAAAAACATTATAAACATGTTCTCCAAGATGCAACACCTAAAGCATCAATGCTAAGAAATGTGAAGCATTTTTTGGACCAGTTTTAACAGACATCCATTTTGTTAACAAACAGGAACTACCAACCACAATAGTTGCAACGTCGAGGATATCAAAATATAGGAGTGCAATATCCACAAAGTGTAATCATTATGTTCAAGGCCATATCATTAAATTCAGAGTAATGTGAAGCATTCTTCATGATAGTCATCAGTTTATATTTTTATACCAACTTACTTCATCAAACTTCCAAGGACCAAATATCCCAAAATATCATATTCTCACTTAGTACACCATATCCATTATATTTCCTTGCATCTAATCCTCATCTTAATATCTCAAACCATCTAATCCTCATCATGTTGACATAACCATCAGCCACAATATCAACATCATCAATTGTATCAACACATCATACTAAGTGTAGACATCAGACACCAAGAAGTTGGATATTCATAAACCATTTGTAACCAGTATTCATTTGTTATCTATATCAATCTCTTCATACCAATTATACAAATAATAATGATAATAATTGCCAATCAACTGCTAACAATACACTGACAACCTTGAACATACAAATTCATCATCACTACCTCAACAACCAATCACCATATCATCAATGACAACAAAAATCAGAGACAACATATATTATCAGAAATTAGGTTAACATCAATGACAACACATGTTATGTAGTACCCCTACCCCAATCAATCTCTAACCTTGGTTTAATCTTGATTAGTTTATCGTAATATTATGTTATAGTCAGATGTTGATTTTACGCATAGCTATTGATGTGGTTTTCACACTAGTTGTATGCAAGTTGTTAGTGTACCTATCTCATGGTATTAATATTGAGCTGACGCTTTCATTAAATCTTGTATATGTATGCATGTATGACTCTTGGTTGCAGGAAATTTCAGGTGCAACGCCGCATGAGTGCGAGGTTCGTCTTCACCTGGATTTGCAGGTTTGAGTGTACCCCCTTTAATCCTTAGAGTCGGATTAGGTGGTCGTAAGACCCTAGTTGACCTTAGTCGTGCTCCAGTGAGCATCGCCAGTCGTCATCGGTATCCCTTTTTGTTTGGGTTTGCGAGTCGTCTGTTTGGTTGACCTTCTCGTTTTGCGTGCTTGGTGTGAATGGTTAAATTGGTTAATTAGTCCTTAGTAATTATCTTGATTAAATACGTATTCGTGCATTAGAGATTTATGGACTAAATTATTCTGGTTTCCGTTATGCGATTTTCGTTGGTATTGGATTGCTCGTTTTTAATTGGGAGTAAATTCGATTAAATGTCTGATTTTGAATATTAAATGCATTTTATATATGCTGTTGAAAAAGGAAGTCTTGTATTTTATCGCAATGGATTAATTGTATTCTGTTGGATTCTGAAAATTGAAAGGTTAAATTTAATTAAATGAGGAAATCGTTTTTGAATTAAAAAGCAAGTTATCGTTGCAATAGTTAGAAAAGGAATTAAATTTTGAGAATTATTTGTAAATAAAATTTTTAATTCCAAAAATAGAATTTTTTGGTCAACTCTTCCATATAACCCAAATTTGGGGAAATTGGGAGGGGATGGACTTTTTTTTGGAGAAGTTTTGGTTGGAAAGAAATTGGGAGATGAAAATGGGAGGTTTTGGCAGCTGGAGATTGGGACTCATCAGCCGATCTTGCCAGGAACGCGAGATCAGGTAGGATCCAACTCTCAATTTTAGTTTTTGTTTAAAATGGAAATAGGGGTTTTATCTTGGTTTTAGATTTTCCATCGAATGCCATGATTATGAATGAATTTAATAAATTGATTAGCTTGGCTGGAAGTGTATTTGTGGTGTGGTTAATTCCTCTTTGCTTTTGGGCGTTTGAAACCCTTGGGTGTATGTTAAGGTTGAGCAAACCATCAAGAAATATGATAACAAACCCAGTTCGTTTAAATCGAACTCTTAGTAAATCGAAATTTATATTCATGATGAAAATTGTGGTGGGCGTTCTTGTTTGTTTGCACCGAACTGTGTGTTCGAAGAAAATTTATAATTTTCGAATGGTGTTTTTATATTATTTAGCGATGTGTTAAAGCACATAGAAAACGGAACTGGGTGTGCGTTTTTCGCTGTGGGTTGGGGTTTGGAGGGCGGGGAGCGGAGCTCCACCCGCTCCTCCTCCCCTCTTCCCCGCTCGTTCCCTGTGTTTCCCCCCCCACTCACTGGTGTTAAAGCCTATGCCGCGGCACACTGCGGTGGCCGCGGTGGCCGCAGGGTGCCGCGGATCTGCGGGCACCGCAGTGGCGCCGCCCGCATGGGCACCCCTGCGGTTTGGTGTTGGACGGCATTAGGGTTAGGGCACGGCCCGCCCTCGCCTCCATCCTTTTTAAAATGCGTTTTTTGTTTAAAGCAAAGTTTTTTTTAAAATGGTTTTTTTTTAAATGTATTTTTTTTTATCATTCAAAAAAAAAAAAAAAATGCATATGATTTGTAATATCATTTTAATGTATGGTATTTTAATGTTGAGCTTTAATGAGTTCTTAATCTTGATTAGGTAGCATAAGAATGATAAACGATAATTTGATATTGATTAATCCTATAATGGAGTTCGTAAGTTAATCATTTGAGAAATTGAAAAGTAGTGAAATATTTATCGTTGGGCATTAGAAATTTAAACGATATGCTTTGGAAATGATTATCTCCATTTAGATTCTCTTCCTACATTTTTATTTCCGTAATCCGTATAATGTATCTGGAATTGAAAATATGAAACTATAGAGGTCGGTTTTAGACCAGTATGTTAATGATGCTTTTGTTGGAGATTAAATATCTTATTTTAATTGATTAATGGTTGTCTGAATTTGATTAATATGAATTTGGTTTAAAAACTCATTATGACTTTATATGTCTGTTCGATGCTTTGAACCTTAAAGAGTTAGAAAACCAAGAACAACCTATCCCTAGATGAGGTAGATGCTGTAATCTGTTTTAGATCTTGTAGAAAACTTGATCGACTTGTAATGATTAAATCAATTTGAGGAAATATTGTCTTTTCTGATTACTGCCTTGCGAGTTTAATTTCTGTATTCGCCTTTAATTATGAAATGGCATGTTTTGCTTTGTTTGATAGGACCCTGTCGTATGAAATGATTTGGTGTCCCTGTTTCAGTCCTCGATCCCGAGTTGACTGTTGTATTGTGGTAGTGTCATTTTGATCTCATCCTCCTTGTGTGTGAGTCGAATGATGATTGTGGTTGACCGTTGTTGGTCGGGTCTCTAGTTAGAGTACCGTCAATAAGTGTTCATCTTTGAGTCATGTTTGACCAGATGATTGTGTCTCTCTTCTTGAACTCCGTTTGTCAGACCATGCGTATTCCTTGGTTTTGAGTTCGTTTGAGTATAGTCTAGGGTCGTATGGGAAAGTGGCTTTCGATTGGGGGCCGCGCCCAAAGTGGCTGCTGGGTAACCCGTCGAAAGTGAGTCTAATAAGTGATAACCTAAGTAGATTAGAATGTAAACTCTAAGTAAGATAATTGTGTCTCACACATGGGACGAGTGCTATCATAGATTCAACATGCTGTGAGAAGGCCTGAAATGGCAAACCATCTTCCTTGTCTTCACGAGAGGATGTGTGGGTCCACATGAGGCTTGGATGGGCCGAAAGCTCGGATTAGGTTGCCAGGGTAACCCAGCGTATGGGGCCGAGACCTATGAAGACTTGCCATGGTAACCATACCAGGTTGTGTGATGACACTTGTCCCTACGTTCGTTAGTGTGTTGTCGTTTGTCCTGTTAGGAGTACCTTTGGGAGTCGTCCTTTTGTCTTTGCCCTTGTGAGTGTCGGTTTCATGTTAGACCTTGGGGGTGGTGGCTCAGTTTTATGGATGCTCTCATGGACCTCTTGTTTTAGCTTTGATTATGTTCAGCTGGATCCTGTTCTTTTTAAGGATCGTTTATGTATTAATTGACCGATGTGGTCGTTTGTATATTGTTTATGTATCGCCTTGATGGCTGGATTGTATGGTGTAACCTCTTGTATTCTTAACCTTATTAATTATCAGAGGGGTCTTGCAGTTGAGTAGACCCGGAGATGTAGCCCTTTAGGGGTGAACTCCGAGATCATTATGGTGTTATGTGATGTATTCTCTTATGTTTCCTTTATTCAGCTTTATCATGTATGATTAGCTTATGTTAGAATGGTTAAGTGGATAAATGGAATTAGCTTTAAATGCTTATATGCAGTTCCTCTTGTATGCCATGTTGATCGAATGCATAAGTAGTTTAGATGAGAATCATCGTAGATGCTTTTATGTAATCATCTCTTTAATGCAATAAAATGGAGTATGAAAGAATGTGTTTTAGAGTAATGGAATCTATTCCGTTGTTGTAAGGAAATTAAATATGCTTGGAAAGATCTCTTATGTTATGATGATATCCTAGTGTATTAGAATGTTAGATGTATGGTTTGTAATTTTAAATGAAAAGCTTGAATGAAGATTAGGAATGGATCTTAATGATGAATCTTCGCTTGTGATTTATATTTCCCTCTTTTGAAAGGAATTATCCTGATTATGAATTATCTCGTTATTAAGATATTCAGCTTTTGGATTAATTGTGTGAGTTAAGGGAATTGTGAAATTTAAGTAATCTCGTTGGGAAACTCTTTAGGTGTGAGTTGATGTCTTCCGCTATGTAATCTGAATCTTTGATATCTTGTTGTATCTTATGTGGTGTAACTTTAAAAAAAATAAAAATAAATTTGCACTCTATTCTTGAGTTTTGGCTTAATCCCTTTGGGGTTTCCTGGCGGGGCATTACATGTTACCAATAAAGAGTACCTGATATAGTTGTTTTTTATATTAAAAGAAGCCAAAACTAGGGGGTTGACCCAAATAGAGTCACATTAACAACAGAAGAACAATTGTTAGAAGAAAAATAGCAAAGTCACAGCCTCCTAAAACTTTCCTCTATCAAAAACCTTAAACATATTAACCATATTAACAAAGTTTAATAGAGTCATAGTAAGCAGTAAAATATTCCACGTAGGGCTAAAGATAACCAATTATGAGATTAACCAGCCAAGATTATAATCATAAATAAAAAAACTAAGGCCATCGAGGCCATCCAAAAACTCAAAAAACTATCAGGTAGCAAACATCCCTATTTCTTTTTGCCATGACTAATCTTGGGTAGGATCCTCCTAGCCCATTCTTTGGTGATAAATTTAAATAGGTCTTTGTAGTCCTCTTCCTCCTTCTATTTTCCTTTCTGGGTGTTCTCTTGCAAAAGACAAAGGGTGGTCACAGAGCTGTGCATGACTTTCAACATGAACTTGGTGACCTCATGAAGCCTTTTTTCAGTGAAATCCACTCTGCTGATAATTCCCTGCATTTTCTCATTCTAGGCATCCACTTTCTTTTCCAATTCCAACAGTTTGCCATTTTCTTCCTCCTTGGTACTGCTAGCTTCCTCCACAATAACCATTTTCTTGATCATAAGGGTAGGGGATGGAGAATTGGCCTGTGACTTGGGTTCAACAGTCGGGTTCACAGAGTTGTTAGGGCTTTTAGAGACGTGGGTAGAGATTTCAAGATGAGGGACTGAGGTGGAGTGGGACGAGGCCACTTTTCCAGAGGGATTGGTATCATCACCCGCATTCTCAGAATCACCCATGTCATGGGATGAGGAGGGGTTCTTTAAGGGTTTATCCTTTTTAGGGGGCTTGGACGCTAGTCTCATAGAGTGACGGGGAGTGTTAGTTTCATCAGTGATCTCCACATCAGTGTAAATTTGTTGAATTTTCACCTTCTTAGGCTCAAAGGGTTTTGAGTCCTCTGAGTGGCAGGCACGCTTTTTGATTTTCTTACTAGAGGAGCCAGGTTCGAGCAAAAGAGTAGGATTTTTTTAGGATTAGCAATGGCCATGGGCGGGGACTGGCTTTTAGGCACATTTTGGACAGTAATCGTGCTGAGAGGGAAAAAATCCAAGTGGAAATTATACAGGAAAAGGATAAGGCCTTGATGAAGAATAGTATAATCCTTATTTTTCTTCTTTTCTTCAGCAACATCTTTCACATTAGCAACCATAGAATGCAGAAGAAAAAATGGAATAGAAATAAGATCCCTATTCCTAAGATGATTGAGAAAAGGAAGGTGGTAGTAATAGAAAATCTCATACCACCTGTATGTGGGAAAAGTGGGTTGTTAGATTTTAAAATGTGAAAAATACATAAAATACCAGTCCACACACACACACAGGACTTCTTGATGCAAGCTATGGAGTAACGATGCGTTACTCAGCTTCCCAAGGAGGGTCCCATGGTTCTCTATCTCACAATGTCCCTCAAACCAATGTTTTGCTCTCAGATTACTGAGCAAAATGGCTTAGGGATGGCAAATATGAGAACGAGAGAGATTTTAACTGATCTTAGTATGAGATGTGTTATAAGCTAGATGAGATGCTTGAAATGCAACAAACTAAATGGTAAGATGACGAGGTTAGTATGAATACTATCCTAGCATACTATATTTACTCTATGATTGAGCTAAAATGATAAATAAACTACTTTAGCATGCATATTCATGATTAATCCTGATCTAAAAGAGGCTAAATGATGAGCATAAGATGATATGAAAGCTTGAAAGAATTTGAGCATAAGTATGATGCTTCAAATTTGAAAGATGATTGTTAAGAATGGAGGAATGAGAGCTCTATTTATAGCACAAACAGGGCAATGGATGGTCAGGATTGAAAGGTTCAATCAAGGGCCAAGTTTGAAAGTTGGGGATCCATGTGCACAATTTGCACCAATGAAATGATGACAAATGTCAACATAGGATTGGGTTGAGAGAAGAGGTTGGAGGCATTAAAGGCCTGAGAAGACCTCATGGTTATCTAAAGGCTAAGGGTCCAGTCTAAGTTAGGTTTACCCACTGAATTAGGATCTAATCCAAGGATAAACCTTTGTGCAAATGATTAAGAGATAATCATGGTCAAAGCATTAATGACCTGATGAGACCCTTGGGTTGGATAGAGGTTGAGTCAAAACAAATGTTTTAACCATGTGGGAGGGTTTGAAATAACCATTAATGGTTATTGGAGACTTTGGGGATTAAGTGGTTGAAGGTTGGAAGCCTTCAATGGTTTTCAAAGACTTTAGGGTTTTTGGTGGTTGAAGGTTGAAAACCTTCAATGGTTATCCAAGACTTTGGGCCATTTGAGAAGTGACCTCCCTTTGCTTAGGGATGTGACAAAGTTTAGAGGAGGGTTAGGTTAATTAGAATCGATTAGAAGATTCTAAAAGGGGTTAGGAAGGGGTTTGGGATTTTGCAAGTGGATGGAGGGATAATAGGATTTAATTGAATTATTTGATTTTCATTCAATTTGGTTGTAATTAAATAAATTTGATTTATTCAATTTAGGATAACTATTTAATTAAATTTGAATTTAATTAAAAGTGGATAGGGGGGATTTAATTGAATAAAATGATTTATTCATTAAATAGTATAGTGAATTTAATCAAGTGATTTACTTAATTAAATAGAAGAATGTGGATAATTTAATTAAATTGGATTTAATTAAATAGGAAAATGAACATAAAATATTCATTTAGGAATATGGTCATTTTTATACGTCTACATTTTGCCCCTCTTTGAAGTGACGTGTGTGCACATGTTATTTCAAAGAAAAATGATTGTTTTTGTGTTTTTATGATTAAATGCAGTTTTTGTGTCGCTCTTTTGATTTGCCAGTCGTGCCCCAGATTTGATGTGATGCCCCAGATTCGATGTTTGATGTGATGCCCTAGATTCGAGATTTGTGTCGTGTTGTCATGATTTTATGTAGTTGTCCAATATGAGTGTCGGTATAACTTGTTTTGATGTGAATGTTTCCAAGTTATGTATAGATATCAAGCTGTTTGTGTTGATCAGAACATGATGTATTTGCGTTGTCTGTTTCAAGTTCAATGTGTGTGAAAGCCTGAGTTGTTTTACAAGCCGATATGGGTTGGAAACTTGAGTTGTTTTACAAGTTTTGATATGGGTGGGAAACTTGAGTTGTTTTACAAGTTTATGTGATTGTGGTACTTGAGTTGTTTTACAAGTTTTGATATGGTTTTTGAGAACTTGAGTTGTGTTACAAGTTGATATGAAATGATAGGATTTTGAACTTGATGTAGATGAGCAAATTTGTTTCATGTTGTTGATGTAAGTTTGATTTTGATATCTTCGTTTTGATGTGGAAACTGATATTGGATTTGTTTTGAGATTTGATATGATAATGCCCCCTCGGGAGATTGTTCATGCACACAAAGCATGAATGATCTCTCGAAAGAAGAAGAATGTTGTTTGAAAGATGGAAGAGTAGATAGTGATGGCATGCATGGGTTTGATAAGATTGATTAGATTGATTGGAATGAGAGCAAGTCTTGTTTCAGGTATGACACCTCCTGTATAAGACATGGATGATCGAGCATCTGGTTTCAAGAATGATACCACCTGTATAAGATATGGATGATTGAGTGTCTGGTTGCAAGAATGATACCGCCTGTATAAGACATGATAGAAGATAGTTTGGAAGAATGATGAAGATAGTTTAGAAGAATGATAGAAGATAGTTTGGAAGAATGATGAAGATAGTTTAGAAGAATGATAGAATATAGTTTAGAAGAATGATGAAGATATGAAAGTGAAGAAAGATTCTA
The DNA here is from genome assembly GCF_030272615.1 of Cryptomeria japonica. Lineage (NCBI taxonomy): Eukaryota > Viridiplantae > Streptophyta > Pinopsida > Cupressales > Cupressaceae > Cryptomeria > Cryptomeria japonica. The sequence continues at coordinate 154,211,058 of NC_081406.1, read as the reverse complement.
TGATGATGTGATAGATATGCATGCGAGGGATGCAATGATGAATGATGAATGATATTTTGAAAATGAGATGTATGATATGATATGCAACTAATTGTAAAATGATATGCAGCTAATTGTAAAATGATATGTAGCTATGTGTAAAGTGATATGTAGCTAATTGTAAAATGATATGCAGCTATGTTTTTGGAGCATCTCTCGTTCTGTATTTGCCATCCGATAGAACCATTCATTTGCTTTCTTTGTAAATATCATCACTGAGCATTGATTTTTTTAGGATATGTTGAAAATTTATACAAGCATAATGGTATAATTGAACCATAATGACCTGAGAAAAATTTACATGATATTTGATTTTGCAAGATAGCACAAGCGTCAAGGTATAATTAAACCAGGACAACCTGAGTGCGTATTGCGTAAACAGACAAGAGTTAACCTTTGTCCCATACAAATCCGAAATGTCCTCAACAATATGCCACCGGATTTCTTCATAGGACAAATTTGCATGGTAAAAGGCTTCACTCACAGATAGAAGACAAATAAAACATCACATTCCTTCCTTGCTTCTCTAGTCGTAAGACATCCTGGAGGTGCTCAGGAGATATGATAAGCAAAAATTAACAACCATAAGTAATCATGCATGCTATGGGAAATGTATTCTTGTCAATTAAAATATCTTGCAAAATAGATCTTTGTTCAGTTGAAATCAGTTCAAGTTCGTGATGTTTAGCCTTCTTGCATTGTCATTTGTCATTTGTTGGTTGTTTTGATCCTTGTTGTCTTACTACGTTTTTGGTCTGATGTTGAAAATCTTGAAGGTGAAATGCCCCAAGCAAGGTCAGGATTTTGCCCCTTGTTGTTGATACTACTTTGATATGGATATGTGCACTGATCACCTAGCCATGGTGAGATATTATTTGGATAATTGTTTCAGATAAACGAAGGACAGTGACTACACTAAGTATGTCCAAGATTGATAAGCATTTGTGAATTTTTGGTGATGTCTCAGATGGATGGATATGATATGTACAATATGATTTGTGAAACATGTATTTCCATCAGTTGATAAAGATAAGGCTAACTATAATAAAATCCAGCAGTCATACTGATTGATGTCATTGTTATGATTTGGTTGATGATTGATGTATAAAAATTTATTTCTCTTGATGAATTTGGAAAAACTAAGTTGTTGTTTCTTCAACGTGATGTTACGATAGAGGTTCTTTCTTCTCAGAATAAGGGGATTAGTCATGCATGAGTGATCAATGGTTTCCTTTGATTGGTTTTGGATTCAGTTGATTCTTGTTTGAGAAATTTCAAATCTTACTTTATTAGAGTGAAGGTTTTAGCTACCCCTTCACGATAAAGCGTGTCAAATGATATGGATAAAAGCTTCCCGATCTGGAAACTGGATTTGACAATTTGAAAGTTTTAAACAAGTGTTTTTGAGATAAAAATCCGTAAGATGGTAAAGGATTTGATTGATACTGATGATGAAAATTTTCCGGATTATGATAGGAGAGACATCCTTTATCGTGCGATTTGTTTAAGATTCTGACAACTTTGTTTGACACAAATTTTGCTTAAGAAATAGTTTTATGGCTTGTTTTTGTCACTCTGCTTTGATGAAAAATGATGTTGATGGATGGATTGATTATCAAGACTTGATGATTGATAGGAATGTCTAGATTCAAAGAGTGAGTACCCCGTATAAGACCGATCTGTCTGGTTTCGAGTGTACCTATCCCTGTATAAGACATGTTTGATGTTGATGTTGATTTCAAGTAATGAATTGATTAACAAGACATGTGATAAGTTTGATTGCAGACTTTGAGAGTTTTCCTGTTGTTGATCTGATTTGATGGATGGTCCATGTGTTCATGCTTTGATTTTTTTATTTTTTATTTTTTTGATTTTGTTGATTTTTAGTTTTTGGATATTTTGATTTTTTTTTTTTTGAGTTTTTGGATATTTTGATTTTTTTGAGTTTTGGGATATTTTGATTTTTTTGAGTTTTGGGATATTTTGATTTTTTTTGAGTTTTTTTTGGATATTTTGATTTTTTTGATTTTTTGGATTAGAAGAAAGATGTATTTGGTTGCCCCAATGTATATCAAGACAAGGAATGGATGAATGGATGACTGAACCATTGAGGTGGAAATAGATTCGTTGTCCATAGTTTTGATCAAGATCAAGGATGAAAAAGGGGATATGGATAGAGATAGGATAGAGGTGAAGCAGGATTGTAGAAAGAATTGGATGATAGAAGAAATGAATAGATAGGACAAGGGATGTGGATTAGAGGACATGGGAGATATGGTAGGAAGAATAGAGTGGATGAACTTTGCCCCCAAGCATAGAGGTTTCCATTTGCAAAAAGGTGATATGTAAGATTGTCATAGTATTTAGCACCATCTGAATAAGTGTTCTTGAATTTTTCAAAGATAGAGACCCAACCCACACTTAGAACCTCTGGAAAAATTCAACCGAACATTTCTAGCAACTAGGAAGCAGACTCAAAAGGGAATAAGAATCTCAAACTGATCAAGGTACTTAGTCTTTGATTACCCATGTGTGTGCAAGTGGGTTCATTCTGGCTCATATGATCATTGTAATCTTCAGAATCCAACATGGCTAGCTACATCAGTTACCTTGACTTCAAAAGCATCCTAGATAGAGCCTCGCTGCCAGCGAGCGTCCATAGCCCCGACGATGTTATCGCTGTAATCTCACAAATATTGCTCCATTGCCAGCCAGGTGTCCATAGCCCCGATGGAGTTACTTGGATGTTCCCATAGCCAATCATTTTGATATTTCATTTCATTGCATTTTTCTTTTCTTGATATTCATTTTCTTGCTCATGCTTTTGATATTTCTTTTTTTTTTTTTTTTTTTTTTTTTGGCATTGGCTTGTAAGTGATGAAACTTACATGGGTCTGATAATTATAGTGGCACTGAAGCAAGATTTTAGATTTTTCACTAGCCATGTCTTCAATTTAAGAGATCACAATGATTTAGAGCAATCGATTAAGTGTATGAGATATAGTAATCAAAAGATGTCAGTACCAAGATACGATAAGTGGTTCTTTTCTGGATTGAGTGTGTATCCCAACCAAAAGAAAATGTTAAAGAGGAACAACCTCAGATTCCGAAGCATTTCATGAATAGATATCTAAGAAAAGGACTGAACATGAGATTCGAACATGGGCAAGTATGTGACAAAATGCCTATTTCACAGATGAATGATTTATGCAAAGGATTGAATGAAAGGGATGGAAGGATAGAAAAGAGGTGTTGGATAATAGACAGATGAGTGTTGGTACTTGAGAAGTGATGAAGAGATGGAGGAAAATTGAATTTTGGAACAGAAGAACCCAAAATAGATAGAGGAAATGATCGAAGAAATTTTTGGAAAGATGTTTAGATAGAGGATTGAAAGAATTTCAAAGATGTGCTCCTCGTTGATCTTTCTTATGGATCATTTGAGGTGATGGTTTTGTGGATGGAGGGAAGTAAGGACCCAAGATGGATGGAAGGGATGGAGAATTTGATTGTGGAATGAATGGGCCTAAGATAGATTTAGAGGATGAAGAGATTCCTTGATCTTGATCTTGACTTGGAGTAGGATCATTTGAGTTTGTGCTTTCCTCGAATCTTGTTGGATGAAAGTCTTTCCTAAAGATAGTTGAAATGTTGATAAGCATCTCAAAAGATGTTTTGTTGGATATGGAAATTTTCTCCACTTTATGATTTTTCCTTGTTTGAACTGACTTTTGAGTTTGATTGTTGGATACTTTGCAAGATATTTTAACATTTGCGACAAGAAGACATAGCACACATGAAGACAATGATCATCCTAATGCTAAACATTGAGTGTATATTCTTTTGAGGATGTGTTCAAATCCTCGATGTTATCACTGGTTTGATTTACAATAAAAGACACATCAGATAGACTCTTTATTCAAAGGTCATTGACAATATCATAGCCCACTAGTCTCGATACTCCGTCAGCTCAAACAGCCTTGTCACCCCCTAGAGGGCGCCCATTTTTTTGCCTTTTGCCAGAAAGTAACCCAAAGTGAATCGCTTCACAGTTGAGTAGTTATCTTGGGAGATATATGGTGAGTAATCTTGGGGGTCGATTCTTCCCCACCCTTGCACTATGATATTGCCAATGTCTGGTTACTGACTCGGCTCAAAGTTTCTAATTCTATGGTTCGTAATCAGGCTTCCCGTTCGGCCGTCAGTGATAAACTCCCTCAGGAGGCTTCCCAACCTTTAGAACAAAGGCTTTACGTATCTCAAGGATACTGGGGGAAGGCTAATCGTTGCGCGTAACCGTTGAAAGGGACTTTCGTCACCCTCCACTTTTGATTATAGTGGGTTGGAACACTTGACTTCAAAGTCGTTCCCCACTTAGGTCGTTCCCTTCACACCGGCCAAAGAATGGCTTTAAGAGTTTTTCAACCCCTCGGGAAGGCAGGCCTGCTAAAGGTTTTAACTGCTTGAAGTACTGAAAGCGTAAGAGTGGTTTGGCTTTTTGGTCACCCAGTTATGGGGAGAGCATATACCTTCCACTTTCGAGACAAGGCAATCAATTTGTTCTTTTTAGCCTTCAAGATAATGATTTGCTAACTTCTATTTGGAGATGTTGCTCCAACAAGCATGATGTTCTTTTTAACCTTTCATAGCAAAGTGTGTATTTCCAAAACTTTTGTAAAACAAGCCTGGTCAACAAAGTAAATCGTGATGTTTGGTCAACAAAATTAAAGTCGATAGGGGAAAAATTTCCCTCTTTGCTTTGCACAAAATGAAGATGAGGTTCTTTTACTTTGCAAAATGAAGTGAATCCTTTTAAACACCAAAGGATGGTGAGGTTCTTTTTTAAAAATTTTTGCCAAAGTAAAGATTGTTGGTTTTTTTTATAGCTTCCAAAATGAAGTGTTTTTCCTCTAATCTTGCAAGAAAACAAATATGAAGTTTGTTGTTCTTTTTACCTTGCAATAAAGAAAAAATGAAGTTTCTTTTAAAACACCAAAAAGGAAGGCATGAAGTTCATTTTATGCATCCAAATGAAATGATGAGGTTTATTTTAATTTGTGCAAAAAAGGAGAGTGAGTTCTTTTTAACCAACTTTTGTTGAAAGAAAGTAAAAAAAAGAGACTTAAACCCTCTAAACTAACTCCTTCCCCTGCATAAAAAATATTAGAACCTGCACACAATCAGTGATCAAGTGTTAGTGTGGGCTTACACAAGCCTAAATTCTGATCTTGGTTACAAATTTTACAATCCTGAGCCTGAAATGCCCTGAAATTTGACTAAGTCTGAAATTTGGAAGATCTTCCAAAAACTAGATTTTGCATTACAACTCCTAGAGGTCTGAAACCCCTCTCAAACATCCTGAAAGTATATATGGAATATAACTTAAAGTATAAGAAAGGAAAAAGATAAGAGGAAATGTAACTTATACTTAAATGTTATATTCCATATATACTATGCCTCTCACAAACCTAATTTTTGATTCTGTCATAAAATTTTGACTCTGTCAACTCCATGCGCTAAAATATTGCACGGACGCGCTAAGAAAAAGCACCCACGCGCTATTATGTGCCCCCAATGCGCTAATCTGTTTTATGGACGCGCTATTCTATTTTTCTCACGCGTCGAGACCTACAGAAAAATATTAGTCAAAGTCACGCGCTAAAGAAAGGACTCCACGCGCTAGAGTATAGTTCCCACGCGCTAAACAGTGAGTGGGATGCGCTAGACTGTTAATTAGATGCGCTATTTTGTTTTTCTTCTGCGTTGATACTTGCAGAAAAATCTTAACAGAGGTCACGCGCTAATGTTTGAACTGCACGCGCTAGAAGATGGTCTCCACGCGCTGAAAAGTGGATTATATGCGCTACTCTGTTTATTGGATGCGCTAAACAGTGTTTATCCGCGTCAATACCTACAGGAAAATTTTTTAAACAGAATCACGCGCTAAGGAAAAGTATCCACGCGCTAAGACAGAGAGCCCACGCGCTAAACAGTAGGCTAGAAGCGCTAAACTGTTGAGCGGATGCGCTACACTGTTAAGTAGATGCGCTACTCTGTGTTTTGCCCGCGTCGATACCTACAGGAAAATTTGTTAAATAGTGTCATGCGCTAAGGAACAGTTTTAACGCGCTAAGACAGAAAGCCCACGCGCTAAACAGTAGGCTAGAAGCGCTAAACTGTTAGGCGGATGCGCTAAAATATCTTTTCGACGCGCCAATTCTAGTTTCCCGCGTACCTGCAAAAGTCTTCAAATTCAAAAAACGATAGGTTATTGGGGTGCGTGCCCCACGGTGGGCGCCAGAAATGTATGTGGGAAAAGTGGGTTGTTAGATTTTAAAATGTGAAAAATACATAAAATACCAGTCCACACACACACACAGGACTTCTTGATGCAAGCTATGGAGTAACGATGCGTTACTCAGCTTCCCAAGGAGGGTCCCATGGTTCTCTATCTCACAATGTCCCTCAAACCAATGTTTTGCTCTCAGATTACTGAGCAAAATGGCTTAGGGATGGCAAATATGAGAACGAGAGAGATTTTAACTGATCTTAGTATGAGATGTGTTATAAGCTAGATGAGATGCTTGAAATGCAACAAACTAAATGGTAAGATGACGAGGTTAGTATGAATACTATCCTAGCATACTATATTTACTCTATGATTGAGCTAAAATGATAAATAAACTACTTTAGCATGCATATTCATGATTAATCCTGATCTAAAAGAGGCTAAATGATGAGCATAAGATGATATGAAAGCTTGAAAGAATTTGAGCATAAGTATGATGCTTCAAATTTGAAAGATGATTGTTAAGAATGGAGGAATGAGAGCTCTATTTATAGCACAAACAGGGCAATGGATGGTCAGGATTGAAAGGTTCAATCAAGGGCCAAGTTTGAAAGTTGGGGATCCATGTGCACAATTTGCACCAATGAAATGATGACAAATGTCAACATAGGATTGGGTTGAGAGAAGAGGTTGGAGGCATTAAAGGCCTGAGAAGACCTCATGGTTATCTAAAGGCTAAGGGTCCAGTCTAAGTTAGGTTTACCCACTGAATTAGGATCTAATCCAAGGATAAACCTTTGTGCAAATGATTAAGAGATAATCATGGTCAAAGCATTAATGACCTGATGAGACCCTTGGGTTGGATAGAGGTTGAGTCAAAACAAATGTTTTAACCATGTGGGAGGGTTTGAAATAACCATTAATGGTTATTGGAGACTTTGGGGATTAAGTGGTTGAAGGTTGGAAGCCTTCAATGGTTTTCAAAGACTTTAGGGTTTTTGGTGGTTGAAGGTTGAAAACCTTCAATGGTTATCCAAGACTTTGGGCCATTTGAGAAGTGACCTCCCTTTGCTTAGGGATGTGACAAAGTTTAGAGGAGGGTTAGGTTAATTAGAATCGATTAGAAGATTCTAGAAGGGGTTAGGAAGGGGTTTGGGATTTTGCAAGTGGATGGAGGGATAATAGGATTTAATTGAATTATTTGATTTTCATTCAATTTGGTTGTAATTAAATAAATTTGATTTATTCAATTTAGGATAACTATTTAATTAAATTTGAATTTAATTAAAAGTGGATAGGGGGGATTTAATTGAATAAAATGATTTATTCATTAAATAGTATAGTGAATTTAATCAAGTGATTTACTTAATTAAATAGAAGAATGTGGATAATTTAATTAAATTGGATTTAATTAAATAGGAAAATGAACATAAAATATTCATTTAGGAATATGGTCATTTTTATACGTCTACACCACCCTTCGAGGGTAAAATATTTCATAATGATGTAGCACAACTTGTCCCACGGTGGTGGAATCTCCTCACGATTGAATCCACCAACCCACTTCACACGGTTCTCACCATCACGGAAGAATTGATTCAGACTAGTAGTGTCCGAGATACAACTCTACTTTTTCCATTTTCGGCCCTCCATGGAAAGGCCTGTCGCCTAAGCTATAACCTCCTCATTCACCTCAAATGAAATGCCACCCATAGTGACCCTTCTATCCACCCAAGAAGCCACAAACTATTTAGACAGTCTCTCGTCATTGCCTTTCATACTCTCCATGAAATTATCTACCCCTCCTTTCGTGCACACAAACCAAACCACTAGCTTGGCTTTGAAATCATCCATTTTGTCCGGTTCAAGTCTTAGTCTGTCACCCCCCATATCCAATTCCTCCAGCTTAACGGTAGTATAAGAAGCAGGGAAATAGAAATATAGAGTTGCTCAAGAGCCAAAGAAGAGTCCAGAAATAGACCCAACAAATTCAGAAATAAGGCAGTGCAATGATCGTCGTGATTATTGCAAGTCATGTTTAAACAAATCTCCCAAGCTCGAGATCTATTCCACTCGTGTGAACCATTAATTCACCCTATGTTACTTAGATGAGATAGGTAGTTGCCTTCATCACCACCACTGTCATTTGTCTAGATGATTAAAAAAATATTGCCTTTCCTGATATCGATACTTCGCAAGGAAATAAAATCATTATCCAATCCCCTTGATTTATTTTGGGAATGATGACTAGGCCATATGCTTCCACATGGCATATCCACCCCACAATTGGCAGGCTCTGACTTCAAATTCAAAATTTGATAATTTATAATCCTCATCAGATTATAAATGATTAAGAGGTAAAGTAGAGGGGGAGAAAACATTTTAGCACTTAATATTTCTCTCTTTGGGATCTCCTTGGTGGTCACTGGCAGCGGATCAGCATTCCTCCAACACCATAAACCTTCTTGCAGCATGTCGACAACAGCCATGGAGTTGGCAGTCGCATTCCCTTCTCTATAAATATGGCGAATAGTGAAACTGTCAAGGTTAGCTAGTAGCATTCTGACATCCCTCAATATCGCTTCCATTTTCCAACCTACTACACTTCTTCCACTAACAACCTCCACAATTATTTTTGAATCACCTTCAATTTCAAGTTGCTTGATACCTATAGCAATGGAAAACTTCATTCCCCATAAAAGGGCCATTCCCTCAGCTTGGTTGACGGTATGGTTCCTCAAACTTCCAGCGAAGGTGGTGATAAGACCACCCTGATGATCTCTTATAACATCATCTCCAACTTGTCAATTATTATGGGTTGCCCCATCAAAGTTTGATTTGTGCCATGAGGGACTTGGGGCTTTCCATTTGGTCATTTTTTTTATTGATATTTTTAGTGTTGTTGAAAAACTTAAACTCTGGGGAGAGTTTCCAATGTTCAGTAATCCTCCAGTTAGTCAGGTTAGGGGGGTTGGAGGGGGTTTTCCATCTAGTCACCGAGATATTATCCATGATCATCTTGGAGCAACTATTAAAAACATTGTCTAGGGAGTTTTCAACATCCTAAATATTATGTTATTTCTTTTTTTCCAAACACTTCATCATATATGAGGAGGGATATGCTTCCATAGTTGTATAATTAGGGGGTGGTGAGAAGGTGATGACCATCTATTCACAAACTGGTGTATGTCACCATGGAAAACCCATTAGATGCCACATTTTTTAAGGAGAATGGTCCACATGTGTCTAACAAAAAGGTACTGGATAAAAAGATGGTTGATATATTCCTCCTCAGATTTATAGAGAATACACCTGTTAGGTAATTGGAAGCCCCTTCTCCTTAATTTATCTCGAGTCAACACTTTTCCATGCATGAGTCCACCAAAAAAAATTAATCTTTGGTATAAGTTGCAGGTTCCAAATATTTTTCCAGTATTTAATATCCCCATTGAATCTCAAAAGTTGTCTATAAGAATACCTGACCAAGAAATCCCTATATTGAGTCACCTTCCAGATGAATTTATCCTCATGGAAACACAGAGGTATCTGTGATGTGTGCATAAGGGCCTGGAGTTCTAGAGCTTTAGGCAAGAGGTCGGGCCAATCAATGAACATCAGAGAGATGTTTTTCCACTTTTCTCTTCTCGGCACAATGTAGTCAGCAATATAATCAACAAATTGGTCCTTTAGGATGTACATTAATTGGCAGAAGTGGGTTTCAACCAAAGGTTTATCTTCCAACCACGTATCCTCCCAAAATATGATCTTTCTTTCATTTCCAATCCACCACTTCAATCCCTCTCTGATAATAGGTTTAAGCTTAAGTATGTTGTTCCATAATTTAGATCTAGGAGGTAGGCCAATGGAATTCAAGTTGGAACAGAACCGTTCCCTTTCCAAGTACTTAGCTATGATAATGTTACACCAATCAACCTCCCCTTTAGCTAAGTTCCAGCCCACTTTGGCAATTAAGGCTTTGTTCAAGATATTTATCTTTCTGATACCTAGACTACCCATAGTCTTAGGCAAGCAAATGATATCCCAATTAAACAGTGAGAGGTGTTTATTTTCTTCCGTGCCAGTCTAGAGGAAGGTTCTTTGAATCTTCTCAAGCTTCTCTTCCATAGAGCTTGAAATTTTGAATAGGGAAAGAAAATAAACATGGATACCCTAGAGGGAGGCAATAAGGAGTTGGAGCTTCCCCGCACTACTAAGGAATTTACCCTTCCAACCTGCGAGTTTCTTTTGTATTCTTTCAATGATAGTATTCCAAAATGTTGAAGTCGCCTCTTTGACAATAAGAGGGAGACCCAGGTAAGTCCCAGGTAAATTGGCATAATGACACCCAAAAAAATTAATAATTTTAGTTTGTAAGTCAATAGGGGTGTTGAAAAAATAAACATTACTTTTATTATAGTTAATACATTGACTTGAAGTAGAGGCATAATCAGAAAGCAAGTTCTTCTAGTATTTAGCTTCTATCATAGAGCATTTACCAAATAGGAAGGTGTCATCAACAAATTGTTGGATCACAGAAGGGGGGATAGTAGAAGCCGCTTTGATCCTCTATATTCTCCCATTGATCATCATATTCAAGAATTTTTTGTGCAAAACCTCAACAATCATAATAAAAAGATAGGGGGATAGGGGGTCCCCTTGTTTGATACCTTTTTCATCTTTGAATCAACCCCTAGGAAACCCATTGACCAAGACAAAGAACTGAACCGCAAACACACACTCCTAGATCATATCAATAATTTTTGAATTAAAGCCAAGTTTTGAGAGAGTTTTAAACAGGAACACCAGTTGACTTTATCATAAGCTTTTGAGATGTCCAGTTTAAAGGCCATACCTGGGGATCTTCTCTTGTTCATGGAATGAATAATTTTGTGGGTGGCAATGGCCGCATCCAAGATTTGACGAACTAGGACTAAGCCTTTTTGAAAAGGGTTGATAAACTTGGGAAGAAGCAGTTTGATTATGTTCACTAAAACCTTACAGATGATCTTATAAATAGTATTGCAGAGATTTATAGGCCAAAAATTCATCATGCATTTAGGGTCTTGAGCCTTGGGAACCAAAACAATGTAGGTGTTGTTCAAAATTCTCAACAATTTACTAGTCCTAAAGAAATCCTTCACAATTCTAGTGACATCAAAGCTGACAATGTCCCATAATTCCTAGAAAAAAGCCAGGGGGAAGCCATTTGAACCTGGGGTCTTGTAGGCACCCATAGAAAAGATTGCAATACGGACCTCCTCCAAAACAATAGGTGATAGAAGTTAGCTATCATCCTCTTCACCAATGGCAGTAGGTAGTTTAATCAAAACCCTTTCCTACATAGCATCACTTCCTCCCCCAATCTCAGCATACATACAGGTGGAGAAGTCAGTAACTGTTTGACCAATTTGGGCTTCAAGCGTGATCTCCTATCCATTGTTATCCTTTAGAATCTTCACCGTGTTTCTCTTTTTTGTGAATACTAGCTGAGCGGTGGAAGAAGGTAGAATTCTCATCTCCCTCCTTTAGCCATTGGATTCTAGATCTTTGATTCCAATAGATCTCCTCCTTAGATAGAACGTGCTTCCATTTCTTTCTGTAGTCCTCTTCTTCATGAAGGAGGGAGTAAGGAGGATCATCGGAAGCCATAATGCTTTGAATCTGCTCTAGTTTGGAGCACATATCCTTCTTCTTCTTGAATATGTCACCAAAATTTGCTTTATTTCAGCCTTTCACTTCCCACCGAATGAGGTTTAGCTTCTCAGATATCCTGAACATAGTTTTCCCTTGGACAGGGGAGGCCCACCACCTCCTAACTAGTTCTCTAAAATCTAGGTGGAAAGCCTCACACATAATCTCGTATCAGAAAGGAGAGGGTCCCAAGGGGGGTCTTTCAGCCCAGTGGAGGAGGAGACAACTATGATCAAAGGCGGTCCTTGGGAGGGTCCTTAGAGAGAAGTTGTGACCAATATCCCATTTAGTAGAGACTAAAAATCTATCTAGTCTGACTTGGATTAGGTGGTTCCCTTTCCTATTATAAGACTAGGTGAAAGGGACACCCTGAAGATCTAAATAAAAAAGACTAGTAACATTTATAAGATTGGCCAGATCCCCCATACTATCAGAATAATCCATAAGACCACCACATTTCTTAAAAGGGCAGAGAGGGGTGTTGAAGTCACCTACCAACATGTAGTGAGTTTTATGATCCTCAAGGATGCAATCAATGATTTCCTCCCAAACTAGACACCTTCTCATCTTAGAATTGGGGGCATATATACTGAACAAGTGCCAACAAAGTTCACCAAGTTGGAAGGTCATCGCTAGATAGTTATGTGAGCTCACATGTAAAGTACCTTGAAGCTTGCAGGGGTTCCAAAGGGTATAAATTCCACTAGATGTCCCCAAAGCCTCCACATATAGAAATGCAACACCCAACCAAAGTTTGCCAACAGTCATTGCAAAATTTTGGTAGGACATTTTGACTTCTTGCAGTAAATAGATATCAATCTTCATATCTAAGATATATTGCTTTATAGAAAATTGCTTTTGAGGGTTGTTGAGTCCCCTTATGTTCCAGGAGAGAAACCTCATTTCTTAGTTTTGTTATTTCCATCAAGGGTCATCTGTTGCCCCCTTGCAATATCCCTCGCCATAGGTTTTTGCCTCAGCACTCTCTTAGTTGGTCTTCCAACTTTGTTATCAGTGCCCACATCTGCCTTCTTAGTCCTAGTTTTTTTCTTCTGTGTCAGCTATTCCTCATTATCCACAGAAGAAATACATGGGGGGGAGGTAGAGATAAATAGTAATGACTTAGTCAAGTCCTCCAAGGTCACCGAATTGCTAGGAGATTGGGGTGGAGATGTGAAACTTGGTTGATTTAGTCTCCCCGGAGTAGCTTTCTCATCATAGGTTTTCTGGGGGTTTTGGTGAAGCATGGGGTTAGCTTCACCATTGAATGAGGGGTATGGTGAGCATAATCCTTACCCATTAAGGGGGAGGTAGAAGGATTAGGGGATAAACACAGGCTAATCACCGGGAGGATTTCCCCATCTTCAAGAGTCTCAACTGGTCTCATTTTCTTCATAGAATCAATAGGAGTTTTTATTAAATCGAGGATCTTATCTATGTGGGGATAGTCTTCAGTCACCCCATAGGGGTCAATAATTCCCTTAGGGGCTGGGGATGAGGGAGCACTTGGGCTAATAGGATCATCATTAACAATAATTTTCTCTTTAAGCTTGGGTTCACTAGCAGTTAGGGCTTTATAGTTAGCAATAGTGTGTCCCTGCTTAGTGCATTTCTAAGAGTAAAGAGTAGCATTTTCATAGACAAGGGGTTGAGACCATTTTCCCCTTTTTTATTTGAGGGACACAAAGTTGGGCAACACTTTGTTAATAACAACATTAACATAAAAAGGGACATCAACTAACCTGGATTTAGCAAGGGTGATTGAATCAATAGTGACATAGCTACCAAAGGAATTCCCAATCTAGTGGAAGATTTTTTCGTCCCAAAATTCCAGCGGGAGGCCAGGAAGCTTGACCCAAACTAGGGCCATATAGTTGAGTTCAGAAAAGGGGTCAAACCCAGATTTCCATTTGGAGAGTGTTAGAACATGCTTTCCATAGGCCCAAGAGCCTGAAAGGATAAAGATCAAGTCCTCATCAATAGTAAACTTGAAAAGGAAGAGACCTCCTGGCATAGCAAAGATGTCAACACTTCCCTTTAACTTCCATCTTGTTGCAACCCATCACCTAACCAGGTTGATAGATGGTATGAAAGAGAAAAATCTTCCAACAAGTGCCAGATGTAGGGATGAAGCAATTTTATTCATGAGATTATTAGGTAGCCTGATCTCCATCCCCTCCTCAGTTTGGATAAAGTTAGCCAAATTCGTCTCCAAGGTCATATTTTTAGAACCGACAAGGGCACCTTTCCAGTTGGATTTGGTCTCATTTTTACCTTTTTTTGCATCCTTCTGATCGACAACATTTTTTGACATGATAGAAGGAGATTTCTTATTACCAGATTCAAGGTTATCCTTTCTTTTATCTACATCCTTCTGACCAAGGGAAGATTCTGTCAGAATAGAAGGGGTTGAACCACAAAAATCTTTGTTCTTGTCAATCTTTTTTGAATTACCCGCAGGTAGTGGGGTCCCGGAAGCAGACATAGGGGCCTCATGTGAGGCATTTGAACCAACAACAGTATTGGGAGGGGGGTTTGGTTGCAGGGAGGAAGGAACCTCCCCAAGGACAACGATCATGCAGGGGATTTCAAAATTCAAAAATGTATCAGGGGCGGGAAATTTGTCAAAAGGATTTGTTATACGTGATATAGTTGTTAATCTCAATCTATAATAGTATTTTTTTATGAATGGGAATCTCTATTCGCTTTTAATTGAGTTTTGGAAATAATAATAGTCACAATGCCTTGTATAACTCAATATTGCTTTCAATGAAATTTTTATGTAGTTACATAATGTGTTTTATCTTCTTTGTTTTAAGATTTTGGCTAAGTTGGTGTAGTGTGAATTGAACCATGGAAAATATTTGATTAGAAGGTGGATTGTCTTTTGCAACAATTATTGGTGCCTTAAGAAGCTCTTGATTTATATCCTTATATTACATTGAGAGTTTTATGACATCTTGATCCTCTAAACGAAATATTCTTAACATTGATGTTATTTTAGGAATACGTTGAGATCTTAGTTTTCCATGAAATATTCTTGTGTAATGTATGCAAATTGAGAATTAGGGTTTAAGATAATTAAAAAAAACCACTAACTAGCCCAATTAACCTACATAGATTGAAAGAGGATTGAACCTAATAGATCTCGACTCAATCCTTATGGGAAAGAGACCAAGATTTTGCTTGGATCCAACTGGATTAATATGATTAGTTCTCTTTCTTAATTTGAATTGGATTGATTAAGAAATAAGATTAAAACAATTATTTATCCAAGCAATTTGATATAAATACTAATCTATAGATATCCATTGAGCCACAAACTTGGATATGAGCAAAAGAAGATGTGGCAGACCTATTCAAGAAGTTTGGCCTGATTTTTTGAGACTATGTAGCATAAATGTGTCCTAGTCTTCTAAATTTTCCATTGTCAAAAGATTATCTATTTGTCGTTGTTGACTTTGCCAAATTTCCCGAGTACATCTTTTTTTTTCTTTTTTTTTAATAGGTAATTGGCTGAAGCCTTAGCTTTTGACTGGAGCTATGAACCAGTGGGGCAATAGTAGGGGGCCCCATTCCCATTACATATCTTTGAATTATTATTATTATTATTATTGTGTTTGATTAGATTGACCCCAAGACCTTCCCCATCCTATGGAAGGCTAAGAGTCACAGCTTAGAATTCCTCTTTAGATGTCCCTATTGGGAGTTGAACTTGGGTCTCCACCATGAGAACCCAGTGTTTTAACCAGTTAAGCTCAACCCCTTGGACTCTCATGTACATCTTTGCACCTTTTTTTTAGCACACAACAAGAAAGGGAAATATGTTGGGAATAGGGGTTTTCCTTAGGTCAATCCTCAATTTGGAATTAGCTGTGAAATTGAATTGACAAATGTAATAAAAGATTGAAGTAAATTACTTTGCTTTTGAGGGAAAGTGAATCTAAAATGTAATGCTTAAAACCACAATGTTTACCTTGATGAAGTTTTGTTTGTCTTCACACAAAGAAATTAGGGTTTTATGTAGGATATCTTCATAAAACATTGATCATGAATGCCATCTTCAATGCTTGAACTTGACTTCACTTTTTCTCCAATGCTTTATTGAATGATTTATTGATTGATCACTTGAATTTTCTAGAATATTGATCTTGATTTTAATTCATTAGTTTTGAAAGAGAGGAGTAGTGTAATGCCCCGCCAGGAAACCCCGAAGGGATAAAACTAAAACACAAGAATAGAGTGCAAATAATTTTTTTTTTAACATTAAACACAAAACAATGATACAATGAGATATCATAAGTTCAGAATATACATCAGAAGACTCAAATAACACCTAAAGAGTTTCCCAACGTGATTACTTAATTCAACATTAAACTCAACTCACGCTAATTAATCCAATTAAGCTGATTAACTTAATGACAAGATAATACTTTAAACAAGGATAAATTTCTTTCAGTAAGATAAAAATATAGATAACATGATAAGGTTCATCCATTGAGGTTAAAAGTATAGATAACATTATTAAGGTTCATCCCATAAAATTTAACCATACATTACATTCAAACTTTCATTAAAACTTAAGTCATGCATCTAATTTCATTACGTTCTTAAATTTCATCATAAACTAATGAATACTTTTCATGCATACTTAATTTCATTATCAATAACTGAATATATTCCATTATTCTAATCTACATTCTTTCATGATCCAAATTACTGCATTTAATAAGATGACTACATACATGCTTTTAAGATTAACTTCATCTAATCCATATTATACATTCTAACATAATGTCATCCATACATGCTAAACTAAAAATGAAACATAAGAACATAAACATCACATAACACCAAAATGATATCAGAGTTCACCCCTAAAGGGCTACATCTTCGCTCAACTACAAGACCCCTCTGATAATAAAAAAATAGTGAAGAATACATAAGGTCACATCATTAACAATCCTACCATCAAGGAGAATATAAACAATAAAACATACGACCACATCGGTCAAATAAATACATGAATGATCCCTGAATAGGAAAGGATCCAACTGAACATAATAAGAAGCAATTACAAAAGATCAACTGGAGCATCTACGGAACTAAGTCTTTGCAACCCAAGGTCTAACATGGTATCAGGTTCTCACAAGGGCATAAGCAATAGGACGACTCCACAACAATGCTCCTATCAAGACAACTCAACAACACACTAGTGAACATAAGAGACAAGTGTCATCACATAACCTGGTATGGTTACCATAGCAGGTCTTTATAGGTTCCAGCCCCATCCACTGGGTTACCCAGGCAACCTATTCTGAACCTCCGGCCCATCCAAGCCTCATGTGGACCCACACATCCTTTTGTGAAGACAAGGTTGATGGTTTGCCATTTCAGGCCTTCTCACTACATGTCGAGTTTGTATTGGCACTCATCCCATACGTGAGGCACAATTAACTTACTTAGTGATTCATTAACTAACTCTCTAATATGATATTAGGTTATCACTTATTTAGACACACTTTCGATGGGTTACCCAACAACCTCTTTGGGCCCAGTCCCTAATCGAAAGTCGCTTTCCCAAATGACACTAGACTACACTCAAACGAACTCCTAAACCAAGCAATACACAAGGTCAAGCAAACGGAGTTCAACATGGTAGGAATACCCACTTGGTCAAACAAGACTTCATACGAGGTGCATTGACTGATGGTACTCTATCTAGAGACCTGACCAGCTCAACCGCGAATCAACATTCGACACCCGCATAAAGGACATGACCAGTTACAACACCATCACAAGAAAACATTCAAAACTCAAGATCAAGGACATAGGCAGGTACCCAAATCAATCATACAATAGTGTCCAACAAAACAAAATCAAAGACTTGTCATTTCTTAAGCAAATGTGAATACAGAAAATTAAACATGCATAGGCATAGATTGGAAAAGATAATCTTATTTCCTATTGTTTACACACAACAATTGATCCAGTTTTCTAAAGGATCTAAGTTGATTGCAGTTTGTCTACCTTGTCTAGGTACAGGTTGTTCAATGTTTACTAACTCACTAAATTTTGATTGCATCATACAATAATTTAGATATTTCATCATGAGTTTTCAAAACAAAATCACATGATAATAATTATAATGTATGCAGTATACACAATGACATAAAATCAATTATTCATTAATCGCATAAAAATATGATATTCATTTTAAAAAATAAAACATCATTTTCATCCTTGGTTGAACATAATAATCTAATCTCATCTCTTGCAACACAAATATACATACTTTCCAAAAATGGAAATATACATTTAAAAGGAAATAAAATCGATGATCATTTTCCAAATCTAATGATACTTCCTTGCATATAAATAATAAAATACAAATTAAATATTAATTAATATATATATATATATATATATATTAATCCACAATTAATAAATATATACTAATTAATAATTAATAATAAAATTACAAATTAATTATTAATTAACATATATATATATATATTAATCCATAATTAAAAATATATATACTTAATTAATAATTAATAGTAAAAAAATAAAAATACTATTAAAACTTTTTAAATAAAAAAATATTAAAAAGTAATAAACCAAAATTTAAACTACGATGCATATTTTTTATATTTTAATATAAAAAACAACTGTGAGGCCCACCTCCCATCATGAGAGTGGTGGAAGCCCCTTCTGCAACCCCTGTGACCACATTGTGGATGCAGGTCTCTGCAGCCACAATGTGGACGCAGGTTTCTGCGGTCACACTGTGGTCGCAGGCCCCCCTGCGGCCACACTGTCAAAGGTCTCTACGGCCACATTGTGGTCGCAGAGCTTTGCGGCCACTTGTGTGGTCGCAAAGAAGGATGTGAACCCATGGAGAGGAGGGGAAGGGAGGGGGGTACGAGTTGAGACTCAGCTCCTCCACCCTCCAAACCCTAAATCCGCCCTCGGATAACAATTAAAAAAAATCATTTATTTTATTTTTCTTTACAAACTTCTTTTTTTTTTAAAGATGAAAACCCCAAATTTATTTATACACAGTCTCATACAGAGACTAAAATATATTTTCCAGAATGTCCATGGCATTCAAAAACATAAAATTTTGTTGATTAACCAGACTAAAATAGGAAATTTTTCCTCAAGCAAATATCATTTTTGGGCCAAAAAGAACCATTTCTCACACAATGATTCAACCAATCTGCCAAACTTTAAACTAATTTCTCAATAAAGCATAATCCTGAGAGCATTCAATGGAGAATTTAAACCAAAAATGCATGGAGAACAACCAAACCCAATCTTTGATTAAATAAAGAACCAAGATGATAAACAGAATCCTACCTCATTTAGCATTCCTGGAAAAGATCTAATGAAGAGCCCAACCTGCAGCTTAAGAAATCCTTCTTCCCCAAAATGCCCAAATCTTCTCCAAAAAATATTTTTCAAAAATGCTCTCCAAAAATCATCCTCCCAAAAATATTTTCAAACCTAGGTTAAATGGGAAAAGTTTTGACCAAAAATCCCATTTTTTGAATTTAAAATATTTTCATTTAAAATACAATCCCAAAATTCTTATTTTTGAATTTAAAATACTTTCTTTTAAATAAAATTCAAAAATCATTCTTTTCAACAAATCAATATATTAAACTTGTTTTTTTCTAATTAAAATTGATTTTCCCAAATAATTGAAATTAACCTTTCTATTCCAAAATGCCAAAGAGATTAAATTAATTCTATTTCAAATAAATTTAATCTTTCCTTTTAAAAGAACATAAACTGAATAAATTCATCATTAAGATTAACCATTTAATTGAACTTGCTACCCACTTGATTTGAGCAATACTAATTAAAGATAAATCGCATAAAAGGGAACCTATTTAATTTAGTCCTTTAATTACAATGCGCAAACACACATTTAATCAAATTAAATACTAAGGTTTAAATACTCAATTTAACCACACACAAAACACGCAACTCAATAAAGCCAAACACGCAACTCAATAAAGCCAAACAAACAAACGACCTGCATACCCAACCAAAGGGAATACTGACGGATGATGGACAACGCTCACTGAAGCACGACCACCTAATCCAATCTCTAAGGACCAAAGAGGTACACTCAAACCTGCGAATCCAGGTGGATACGAACCTCGTACCTATGCAGTACTATACCTGCAATCTCCTGCAACCATGAGTCACACATGCATACATATTTATTTGATGCTCTACAAAAAGGGAGATTGTTAGGATGACAAACACAAGCAACAAGCAAGAAACCAATTGTTAGTGTTAAAAATCACAATTTAAACAATAGCCTAATCAAGCATATCAAGAGAGATACTAAATAAGAAATGAAAAGCATACAAAGACAAAATAGGTAAACTAAAATCCTCCAAATGTTGACCAAAACATTCATAGTGGCTCCTCCCTTGTTCCTCTCCTCTCCAAGTTCCCAAATGAGTGTAGCTCTCAGTAGCTTTTTGCACTATTTTTTTGGATGTCTTATGGAGGTTCAAGATTGTGAATAAAAGCTCATGAAAATACAAACATGAACAAGCTAAAATGAGATATTATCTAATCTAGTGTTGATTTTAGTCCAAAAGAGTAAATATAAATGCTTATGCTAAATGCTCTCTAAATTTCACTATAGGTTAAATGCACACAAGTTTTCAAGATCTGGATTATGAAAAAATGAGCTCTATTTATAGGTAAAATGGAGAAATGGAGGGTTGAGATTGAGTATTCTCAACAAGGGTCAGGATTGAAGGGCTTAAGATCCATGTGAGGGCTTTCGATCCAATCCCAGGATGACAAATTTCAACAAGAGATGGGTTGAGAGGAGAGGGAATAAGCATTAAATGATTGACATGACTTGAGGGTTAACTTGGGAGGTAAAGTTAATGTTGAGTTGAAAGAATAAAGTCATTATCCAATAAATAATACCTTTATTCAATGGATAAACTCTTGCACAAGAGTTAGTGAGGATAACCATGGTCAAAGCAATAAATACTTGAGGAGACACATGGGTCAAATGAGGGTTGAGTTAGAGGTAAAGTCTCTAACCATGTGGGTGAGTTGAGTTAACCATTAATGGTTATGTAAGAGCCATAAATGGTTGTGTAAGAACCATTAAGGGTTTGGAAGACTTTAGGGGTTAGTTTGTTGAACACATATAGCATTAAATGCTTTTAAAAGACTTTGGAGTCTTTGAGAAGTGACTCCAAGTTGCTTAGGAATGTGATAATATTTAGGGGATGGACTAGGCTAATTAGGAATGATTAGAAAGTGGTTAGAAGGGTCTAGAAGGGGATTTTAGGATTTGCAAGTGGATTTGGTGGGTGAAGGAAAATAGGATTTAAATTAAAATAAAATTAATTTATTTCAATTATGGTTGCAACTTGCATTTGTTGGAGAATGCAAGTGGGGGGGGATTAAATGATTTAAATACATGTTTTTATTATTTATTTAAAAGAGGAAAGGGGATTAGATTAAATAAATAGGATTTATTCATTTAATTGATTGTGAATTTGGTTAAATGAATTAATTGAAATAAATTAAATAATTTATTTAATTAATAGGAGAATGTTTGAAGATGAATTAATTAAATGTTAATTTAATTAACTGTTGGCTAGTGGGTTTATTAATCAAATAAATAGCAAATATTCATTTAATTAAAATGGATAGATTTATGTGACTACAATATTTAATAAAAGTGTTAGCTCGAGATTAATAACACGAATCAGGAGAACAAATAAACTTACATAAGAATTGATGTGAAAACCACATTAACAGGTATGCACAGTAATCAAAACATCTGACTATAACATTATAACATGGTAAACTAACCAAGGTCAAACCAAGATTAGAATTTGATTAGGGCAGGGGTACTACAAGTAGACATCCTTTTAGACTTTATTGTCAAAAATAAAATTGAATTTCCACAATAGGACGACAAGGGATCCAAATTCCCGCTCATTTATGATGACCGTAGGGGGGTGCAATTTGGGGCCCAATTAAGAGGCCCAAGACATGGTATGCCTTGGTCTTGTTGGAAAACGGGACTCTAGGAATGGGGTGAAACTGGGAAATTGATGAAATTGTAGAATAGACAATTAGTGTGAGTAGAATCAACATTGCAATCATGCCTTGAAAACCGGAATGCCAAAATGAGGTCTGGGTGAGGACAAAATTTTAGGCAAGTACAATTTAGGATGCTACATTTAGCCCCCACTTTAGCGGGAGTATGAGACTAACCATACTCATGGTAAAGTACAAATTTATATTGAAAAAATTCTATGAAGATATCAAAGAGACAAGACACACTAAGCCCCCAGGGACTTTAGGATCTCACTACTCTAATATCAAGATAAAAGGGACAACATAAGAAAGTAGAAGGAGAGAACACATGACTACATTATCCTACTAATATTTTCTTTATATGAGTCATAAAATAGAAAAATACCAAATTACAAAGCAAAAAGGCTCAGTTTGCAAAGTAACTTGAGTATGAAAATATGTCATAGTGCATGCAAAAAGTGTAACATTGAGAGAAGTGTATGACCCCATATTAAAGCAATTGCATACACCTTATCGAGAGCAATTTCTTTAAGGTATCATGCATCCAAAAAACAAGCACGTCACCATAATGAGATGTCCCCAAGAAAGGACAAATAAAATGATAATGGTCATAAAACATATAAAGCACATAAGGGATCCACTAACTTTGGGATTAGTATGCTCTTATGATAAATAATGTATATCAAGAATATTTAAATTGAAATTTGACCTCATCCCCCAAAGGTAGTGGAACTACAAACACAATGGAAGAAGGGAACATGTATCTTTTTGAGTCAACATGGAAGAGACCAATAGAGATCTCAATTCTTCGCATCGTTCCCAAGTAAACAACACAAGGGACAACATATAGAAGAATTGAGATATAAATAGAAGAATGTCACAATATAATTGGCCTCTTTATTACTTTGCACCAATGGAGTGGCAAGGGTCATCCAAAGAGAACTTAACATAACATAAAAGCACATCACGAGGGAAGCACATTATGAACAAGCAAACACACAAGAGATGATCTATGGCATGAATAGAGCTAATCAAGAAAATCATTTGCCCCCCAATCTTGTTGAACTTAATTTAGGGAAGGTGGACACGATGCAAGAGGATCCAGTTTGAGAATGACAAATGGAGCTATTGTAAGTTCCAAACAAGGAACATACTCTAATGATGAGTCGCTTTGTTTGTTACTAGGAGCTAGGGTTAATTCTTTTGAAAAATCTGAAGATAAGTCATGATTAACATCAGTAAGTTGATACATATCATTAGAATCATTAGAATCAATATTATTAGCATTAATAACATCAACATTCATATCATCATCTAGATTAATAAAAATAGGATTGCTAACATGAAAAGAGCATGAACCATCATTTTTCTTAAGAATTTTTTATCTTGATGATTTAGGTTGAACTTCCTCCCTAGGGTTAGGCAAAGGCTAGATAAATGGGATCAAGTCAACATTTGGTGTTTTCGGGGAGGAAATAGTTTGGGAAGCAACTTCACGAGCCTTAGCACGATGTCTTCTTCGATATTTTCTCACACGATGATTCCTTTTAGTTTTAGACGAGACTTGTGAAGGTTGAGGATCAATGGACACATGCTTCTTGTCTTTCTTTAAAGGGGGAGGAACGAGAGAAGCCCTATTAGGTTGAGGCATAGAAGATTCCAATTGCTTTGCTTTGTAAAATGTAGGAGGTGGGACTGAGGCATATATGGGAGGAATAGAAGGAGTAGGAATATTTCTAGGTCCATTATGGGGATGAGGAATATCCATGGGTATAGGATCTCTAGGCGTACTCAAGGACATGATCATCTCATTTTTCCACTTTTGATAAGATAAGAAAAGGCTGCCACTTCAAGGTTTAAGAGGTTCAAGTTGTTGAGGCCAAAAGTAATCAAGGGTGACATTATCATGCTTTTCTATGGGTTGGTAAAGGCTATGATTAATTCTTTTTATAGTGCCATTATGAGGGAATTTCAAACTTTATGGACTGTAGAAGGGTTAACATTCAAGGAAGAGAGCCACAAATGTCCCAACTTCACATGAAACTGATCCGATGTAGGAATGATAGAAAAAGTAATATCTAAGAACTTAATACCAACCTTAATAGGGAGAGTAATAGAACCTGAAGAGGGGAAAATCTAAAGCCTAATGGTTAGTGTATAAACCAAATAAAACACAAAATAATGCATTCAAATACACAAACAAACCATTATACCTTAGCTTCTACTCTTCCTCAGATTGAGCTTGATGAAGTAGAGGTGCCCTTGTTGATCTGCTTGATTTGCTCCTTTGATGGTGGATTGTGGATTGCTCTCCGTTACACAATGAGATTGGGTTTGGATTGGATTTGAATGATGATGACGATGGATAAGAGGGATTTGTCTTAGATGAGGGAATATTTGGGCATTATGATGGCATGATGGATGATTGTGGATCTCAAATGGACAACGTGAGAATATGATGGAAGTGGATTTTCATGATTTGTGAGGAAATGAGAATCCAATTTATAGATTGGAGGTGGCCAAAATGAAGGGTTGAGATCGATTTGGGAGGGAGCACATGGATTGAGAGGACAAGGTGTGGAGACCAAGAGATATGCCATAAAGGCATTTCTTGTCTCCACACCTCTCAAGGTACATGGGGAAGAGCTCCCAAGTACATTGGGAAGAGAAAAAGGAATATAAAATTCCTTGGGGGGAGGGAGGAGGAATTAAAAATTCCAAAATAAGAGGATGTGTGAGAAGACTAAATGGAAAAAAGGAATTAAAAATTTCTTGGGAAGAGGATGCATGGGGAGATTCAAAGAATTTTAAATTTCCTTGAAAGGATCAAAGTTGACCCATCCCTAATAAAGGTGATTAGGGATGTGTAAATGATTAAGGGGATTGATTAGGCGAGTTAATTATGGATTAGAATGCAAGTGGAAAAGTTAGGAGGATGTGACATGAGGAGAGAGAATGAGTGGATTAGAGAATAATGATAAGCATGATTCTAGAAGAATTAATTAGGTGAACTAGGGATTAGGAAAAGTGATTTGTAGGAATCACTTTAGTTAAGTTAATTAATTAAGATTAGTCAACTAAGAGGAATTTAGAAGAATGGGGAAATTAATTTATTTATTGACAAATTAATTATTGGACTATAGAGATAAGATTGATTAAATTTGATTTAATTAACCTTGAGATAAAGGGAATTAACATAATTAAATTGGTTAATTATATTGACAGGCTTAAATTAATTAAGTATTAATTTAATTAATTTTAGGTGTCTACAAAACCAATAGTATGGAAAGAGAAACCATCAAACACCTTGACCATAACATTAGATTTATCATATGTAAATTGATGCAATTGTAAAGTATAAAAATATTCTTCAATAATCACATTCGCGATACAAACTGGATCAATGAGTATTCCTTGTGAGAGATTGTCTTTGATCTTCATAGTGACATACAATGGGCCATTAGGTGCACTAATAGTCACTAGGATCAAAATCAATGCATAGCTATTTAGGAGGTGTAGTTTTATCCACAAGATTCACAAAATTATTAGCTTCATACCAAGGTCATTGGGAGAAAAGGCAAGAGACTCAGACTCGACAACATTAGTAGAGAAAGAAGTCAAAGAATTGGGAAATATTTGGGGGTTTTGATTAGGAGCTACAAACTTTTTCCCCTTGTCATTCACACTAACTACAAATATAATATTATTATCAATGCAGTCTTGAATCTTACTCCTTTTAATGTATAACATTTCTCAATATTATGGCCAGGTTGATGATGATATTGACAAAAGGCTTTTGGATCATGGTAAGAAGGGAAAGGTTTATAAGTATCAATTGGCTTGATGGGAGGAAGTTTCAACACATTAACATTTATCAACCTCGACATTATACTATGCAAAAACTCAAAAAGACGAGTAAGTTCTTTTCTAAAGTATTTGGATAAAGGGGTCACACCTGATGTCGTGGCTGCCACTTGAGTGTTGATGATGTCATTTATCTTGATTTAACCCTTGTTTGGTTAAAATTCACAAACAATTGTTGAACACCCTCATTCTTATCAACCAAATCCATCAAAGAAGGTGATTCAAATTGACTCACTTGAAGTTGATAATTATGAAGCACTGCACACAATTGTGTAAAGTAAACTTAGAAAACAAAAGTTTATCTCTAATATCTTTTTGTAAATTAGCAATAAAAATTATTTTAACATCAATCAAACAATTGATAAGAAATTTGAGAATGCAATTATGTTTATATCTACCAATGAAATCGATCATTTTTTCTTTAACTCCTTGCTTGCAATGAATCAAATCAATCAAATTAATTTTAAGAGCAATATTAATTTTAAATTATTGAATGAAAGAATTAGCCAATTGTTGAAATGATGTAATAGAATAAAGAGACAAAGAGCAATACCATTGCAAATATTTATCTCTAAAGGTTCGAGTAAACAATTTAGTCATAAGTATTTGGTCATGAGCAAAATCACTACACAGTTTGAAATGTCTTCACATGAGTCAAGGGGTCACCTTTTCAATTATACAACTTCAATTGAGGGACTTCCATATGTTTAGGGGGAACCACACAAACTATATCATTGAATAATGGGTTCGCTACATCAAATGTGGGCACATTAAACTTGGATTGAGTAATGAAAGCCAATTGTTGTTGTAGAGATAATAATTTGGGCTAGATTATTGATGGTTTCTTTGGTGGATGGTTTGAAATTGGACATGTTGGATTGTTATGGAGGAGTAACATTGTTATATGTAGGTGGAGGTTGAGAATAAGGAGGTGGAACATTATGGTATGTTGGTATGGGAGATGATTGGGAAACAAATGGAAGAATCACATAAGGAGGTATGCAAGAATATTTATTAATGGGATCGCCCCCATGACTACCATGATAGAAGATGTAAATGTAGGCACAGTAGGAAAGGATGTAGGCATATGAATGGAATGATTAGCTTGACTAGTGGGTTGAGAGTAGCCAAGGACTTAGGGACAACTTTTGATTGGTATAATATTAGTGTCAACAATATGAGTAAGGCCACACAAAAAATCAACACCGATTTTATCACTTTGTACCACTCTATTTAATCCTTCAATCAAAGGGATTGCCTCACATTTTGGGTATTGTTGACTCATCCATTGTTGACGATTTTCAAATTCATTGTCAATATTTTCCAATTGGTCAATAGTAACCCTAGTTAGCGATTCATCCACATTATAAGAATCATGAGGAAATTAGGATAAATGATGTCATTTGTTGGATTAGAGGAAGCACCAACATTCTCATGGAATAAGTGATCTTGAGGCTCCATACCCATAGTGATTAAACCTTGGGAAGATTTAATTCTACAACTTCTTCTCATGAGAATATTGTATGTAGGACTAATGGTAACAAAACTTATGCAAAAATGAGGGAAATTTGAATGCACAAATTTGAAACAACGATTAAGAAATGAGTTGGTGTAATAATGAGTGATTAACCAATTAATTGAGCAATTTGAATTATGATTTTGAACAATAAATGCCTTTAGATCATAACATAACATGTCACAATAATTAGTTTTAAAAACACTTTTAAAAAATTATGCAACACACAAGTTAAACTTAGAATAATAAATTAGGGTTTTTGTGATTTTAACTTCTAAATTTATGAAATTCAATTGAAAGTAACAATTATGAGTACAAATTTAAATTTTAAAATGCATATAAAATCAGATTGAGACAATAAAATGGAAGTAGGCATAAAAGATGGCGGGTTCACCTAAATTTAATGTATGAAAATTAAGAATTAGGGTTTAAGATAATAAAACCACTAACTAGTCCAATTAACCTATATACATTGAAAAAGGGTTGAACCCAATAGATCTAGAATCAATCCTTGTGCTCCACATAGATTGAGATTATGATTGGATTCAACTAGATTGTTGTGATTAGTCCTCTTTCTTAAGTTGGATTGGATTGATTATGAAATTAGGGCAAAATAATGAATTATTGAAGCAATTTGACATAAAAAGTAAGCTATAGATATCCCACTGAGCCACAAACTTGGATTTGGGGAAAAAAAGATGTTTTGGACTTGTTCCTAGAAGTTTGACCTCGTTTTTAAGAACCAAGTAGCATAGATCGACTCTAGTCCTCTGAATTTTTCATCATTGAAAGCATGGGGACTTCACCTAGTGAACCTGGGTTATAGCACGTGTGTTCATGGGATACTAAATAATCCCCTTATTTTCAAAAAATATTGCCCTAAACTCCTTTTTTGTCACCCTCTCCCAATACACATCCTAAATTAAAAGCCCCCTATTTTCACCAAATATTATATTTTTTCATAGCCGAAATTAAAAGCCCCCTATTTTCACTGATAGGCAATATATTGCACCCTCATTTTTGGGATATTAACCCCCCAATATGAATGCACATGATATAATATTGCCTAGCCAGTGAAGTCCCCGTGATTGAAAGTTGATCTATGAACGTCACTGTTGACTTTGTTGGATTTCCTAAGTACAACTTCACACCTATTTCCTACACATAGAAAGAAAGGAAAATATGTTGGGAATAGGGGTTTGCCTTAGGTCAAACCCCAGTTTTGGAATTGACCATGAAATTGAATTGACAAATGTAATGAAAGACAAATTAAAGTACTTTCCTTTTGAGGGAAATATTGAATCTAAAATGTAATGCTTGAAACCACATTGCTTACCTTGATAAAGTTTTTTTTGTCTTCACACAAAGAAATTATTTTTTTATGTGGGATGTCCTCATAAAACATTGATCATGAATGCCATCTTTAATTCTTGAAATTCACTTCACTTATGCTCTAATGCTTGATGAATGATTGATTGCTCGCTCACTTGAATTTGCTAGAGTGTAGATCTTGATTTCAATTTGTTAGTTTTGAAATGAGAGGGGTAGACCTCCTTTTATACTAGATTGTCGAAAATCAAATTAAATTTTTGCAACAAGTCAACACGAGATCCAAATTTCCCCTCATCCATGATGACCATTAAGGGGGTGCAATTTGGGGCCCAATTAAGAGGCCCAATGCATGGTACATCCTAGTATTGATTTGGGACTAGGGCATGGTACATCTTGGTCTTGGAAATTAGGACTTCAGAGGTGGAACTCAAAAACTAATGAAATTGTAGAATAGGTAAGTGGTGTGAGTAGAATCAACATTTCAATCAAGCCTTAGAAACTGGAACGCCAAAATGAGGCCTAGGCAAGGACAAAATTGTAGGCGAGTATAATTTAGGATGCTACATCTTGAAGCCTCTAGTAAGGTGTCATATAAGATGTTGGAATCAATGAACACTGAGAGGTGGGGGGGGGGGGGGGTGAATCAGTGTTATGCAACTTTTATCTTTCTTAACCAGTTCTTCAAACCATTTAATGCAAATGTATAAGACAGATAAGCATAAGAAACACACACACAAAAGTACCACCATAACACCAAGATTTTGTACATGGAAAACCCGGTCAAGGGAAAAACCATGGTGGGAATCCTACCCACAGTAAGATAATAGTCTGCTATAAGTATGCGAAAATTTTACATGGGAATGCACATGCATTCAGGCACACTGCCTAGAGCTCACTGCTCAAATTACATTAAGGGCTACAACCCCAGAAGGCTCATTTCCTTACAAAGGAATTGCAAAAGGGTAACAACAAGATTGAACTATATATTAGCATCTATAAATGTCTGGGATAGTTCTGGTTTCAACACAAAATACAATTGTCTCACTGCTCTATTCTTTTGATCTGCTTTAATGCTGAGCAAAAGTCCTTCAATTGCGCACGTGGAACTACACACAATCACACATACATAACACTCACACACTCTCTGATATGCAAAATTAACTTTCCAATCTCTTATATATATATATAACATGAATTTAGCTGACCAACAAGTCGACTTCAAGAACACTTACAGAATATGAGACGTGTAAGATGTGTCGGCGGAATCCGATCACCAATGCATATGCGGACCAAAAAAAATTGACTACATGCTTCCCACATGTCGGCCAAGCAACCTCGAACACAAAATCAATCACAAAAATCATTCCAATAATTCTACACAATATGTTACATCACTAGTCGGCCAAATATCACTGTTCTTCTTGAAATATCAAATACCGGATCTTCAATCATGTACGAAAGACAACACCAAAGGCTAAGATTCCATAATAAGCTACTCTAGACATCCAAACAACTACTAGTATCACCACAAAGAAAAATGTGCAACCAAAGTGAATTTCTACTCAAGATACTCTCATACTATCAAATACTATGTTCCACCTTCTAGACTTAAGCAAAATTGGACTTCATACTTTTGGTTGGATGAATCTATACAGTCCGGATGAAATCTGTGAGCTGGGTTGACATCAATTACAATTCCCATACACTTATCTATACTTATGTAGTGTCTCTTGCCAACATAAGAAGCCTTTCATTTCTCCCTTTAACTATTTTTCTTAAATTGACTAGCTCATATGATTTCCACTCTTTCATTAGGGGGCATGTATTCTATATCTCTCAATTTACCACTTCTATTTGATTGATATTGGTCATGACCATGATGTTTATCCTTGTGTATCAACTTGGACCTAGTCTAGCCTCTTATTCAATTGGGTTACTACCACATAAACATTGAAAATATCATCACATTTTCCCTTTCTTTTAGCTTGGCTTAGATTGACCAAATTTGAGGTGGCAATCATATATAGATAAGGTTGGAAACTTCATAACCATTAATTTAGCCCCTTTTTTGTTGGTTGTCATCACAAATTTACCCTTTTATTGCTAGGCCTAGCCTAGCCCCATCTTGGGTGGCTACTATAGACACCTAAATGATTTCATTCATTACCTAATTCATCACCTTATCTAGGAACCCTTATCGTCCATTCATCCCCTAGGATCCTAATTCCTAATAATTTAGTTAAACAAGCTCAGAGTTATCTAATTAAATTTGGTTAACATTATTCATTAATCTAATAAATTAATTATACATTAATTATCTACTTATTTATCCATTATTTTATCATATTATTTAAATATTTATTTCTATCTACACATTGCTCATTAATAAATTAATTTAATATTAATTTTTACCTCATGTG
This sequence comes from Cryptomeria japonica, assembly GCF_030272615.1. NCBI lineage: Eukaryota > Viridiplantae > Streptophyta > Pinopsida > Cupressales > Cupressaceae > Cryptomeria > Cryptomeria japonica. Next base: position 154,179,809 of record NC_081406.1, on the reverse strand, counting down.
CATTAACAGTTAAATTAATTAACTATTGAATTATCAAATTCTATCTCATCTAGTTGTCCAATAGGTCAAATTAGCTCACTTAGACTTACTCCTAGTCTTACTCATCAATAAAATCCACTTCACTCATCCATGCAATTTGTTAACTATTCCCTAGAAATAGTCAACTCCACTTAGTTCTCTGCAATCAAATAAATCCTCCATGCAAGTAGGTAAATCGTCAATTAGATCTATTAATTCCCTAACCAATTTGAATTGAGTAATAACAATTATTTAAAAAAAAAATGAAATAATGCGCAACCCTCCCATGCTTGCCACTCTTCTCACTAGTCCCCTAAATCACAAATTAGATCTAATGCTCTGCATTAAATCCTATACATTCATCTATTCCTCTTGCAATCTATAAATCAAACCCATTTCTCATCATTTCACAAGCATTCACTTTTATTCCCATATTTTTTTAGCTTGATATCTAGAGAATGCTTTAAGGTTATGTTGATGAGTTGAGCACCCTCATTCCAAAATGAGCAAAGCTTCACAATATGCTTGATATAAGGTTTGCATGTGTTTGATTTGAGTATTTATTATGCTTCCTTTCAATGCTATTAAATTTATTTTGCATGCATACAACTAGCTTGCAACCCTTATTATCATGACCATTAAATATATTTCTAGTGTCTAGTATTCTTGTATCCTTGTTTCTAGTTTTCATTTTACATTTCACCTTTTCCAAGGTGTTTTCTTTGTGGGTCTAGGCCACTCCTTCTATGGAGTTGATCTCAATAGACCTCCTACAAGAATACTATTTGTTTCATGCATTTGAGTGTTTACTATTCTATAATATTGTGTTTATAAGTGATGTATAAATGTGTTAGTGATTATGGTACACACTCTTCCTATATTTATGATGTGTACATTTGATTTTTTGCTTCCCATATATTTTTTTAGGTGGTATTTCTCCTCTTTGTATATAGTGACTACTTTTTGTGGATACTTTACAAGACTAAGTACATGCGCAAACACAAAGAATAAATCTATAGACTAACATGTATCCTTTGGTATAGCGTCCTTAGTATTTACATATTTACATAGGTTAACTATACTCTCTATTTTAGTGTGCTTCTTCCTCTTAGTGTGTCATCAACACACTAAAGCAGAGGCAAAATGTAATAACAAGAATTGCATACTCTACAATTCATTTTATCATGTTTTACATCCATTTTAGCGTTTTCCTTTATTGTGTCATTTTACCCTTTTAGCCCTTGTTTTCCCTTAGTTTACTCTTATTCCTTGTATTTTTTTAGTGCCCATGTTTCTTCCCCCTTTCTATGTGCTTTTATCTCTTCGCTAAGCCTTGTTTGTCCTTTTTATGCAATAGTTTACCTTTCCTACCTCTCATTTAATGTTTGTGGCATCCATTTTCTTATTTCTCACATAATTGTATATCCTTTTTTGTGTAAAAGAAAATTTCTTTTGGCCTTAAGCCTTTTCCCTCTATTATCTCTCCCTAGAAATTTGGGATTCTAACATTTAAAAATAAGAGGGGAATTCCTATTTTTTACAAGAATCTTCCCATTTTTAGTGCAGATAGTTAATGCTTTCCTTAATATGCATTTATTAACCATTCTCCCCAAACCATCCATATATATATATATATATATATAGACACAACACACACACACACACACACACACACACACACACACACACACACACACACACACACACACACACACACACACACACACACACACACACACACACACACACACACATGCACACACGCACGTGCGCACGCACGCACACACACACACACACACCTCTTCCTCTCATTTAGAAATCCAAAATTTTCATTTCCTCTCGTTCTCTTGAGTTATTTATGCTTGTGATTTTGGAATCTCTGTTGAAACTTGGAGTCCTTTAGTGTATTCTCTTATTTTAAAGTTTCATTTGCTACCATATGTGGACTATGGATTAGCCCTTTGTGGCCCCTCCATCCTTCTCCCCATAATGTTACTTCAATGTTTATCTTCTCTCACAGCCCTTTGATCCCAATTTCTCCCCCATTCCTTGCCCTTGCCTTGTTCACATATTCTTTTGTTCATCTATTTTTCCTTCTCTTTCCCATATTTTCTTCTTTCCATGTCTTAGGACCTTTCATTCATTTCCAATAGGTTTTGTGTATTTCCACTCTCTGTAGCTATCATATCCTTTTGTTTTCATTGCCATTATTTGATTATATTTAATTTGTAGATATTTATCTTCTTTGTGAATTTGCATTAGAAAATCCATAAGAGGTTGGTTGAGGTGGGATTCCTTTCAACACCTATTTTTTATAAGTTTTCATATGTTACATGTGTTTTTGGGTGGATACATGATTAGTGCCCATAACAAAAAGTTTATTGTAGACTATGAAAAAACTTCAAAAAACAATTAGGCCTCTAGGACACAAGGAACAAGGACACTCCTTAAAAGAAGAAATCTAAGCTTCAAAAAATAATTAGGCCTCTAGGACACAAGGAACAAGGACACTCCTTAAAAGAAGAAATCTTGCCCCTTTTTCACAAATGAACTCATAGGGCTTTTACTATTTCTTAGAAACTAAATCATTTTATTTTGAGTATTTTATTTTTAAAATTTATGTTTTAATTGAGCATAACTACCTCAAATTATTAGATTAAGGTTTCCAATTTTAATGTTTTTTGTTTAATTTCATTATCTTATTTCTATAATATATTTTTATATATTTACTTTAGGAAAAATGATATGAACTTCTAGAATGAGGGGAACACCATGAATCTTCACTCCAAAATTGATATCTAATATGAGGTGCAAAACTAGGAATACCCCTTGAAAGGAACAAACTTGCCCCTTTGGTGCAAATCAACTTTGATTGAGCTTTTGTAAATCCTCAACATTATTTCAAGTATTTTTTCTTCACAAATTATTAGTCTACTAGTGAAAAAATTCCATTCTTCTTTTTCAAAATTTCTCTCATCTAGTTTAGTTTCATAGTTATGTTTCCTTGTATTTGTCTCTTGTGACTTGTTAGTCCTAGCTCATTCATTCATGATTAGTTTAGATTAAGAATCTTAATTGACTTTTACATAGGTCTTTTATTTGATATAATTTAGTAAACACTTAAGAAAGAGAAATTTATCGTCATTCACTTTTAAGACATATGATTGTGATTTGGTTTAAGTATATATCCCTCTATTCTTTTGATACATCTAGGAATAGTGATACTCTATTGCTTTTCATTGTTCATGGCATTGTTAGACCTAATAATAATTCTCTCTCTTCCAACAATCCTCACTTTATGTCCATGTGTAGACACCCAAAATTGTCATGTCTAATTAAATAAATATTTTATTTATTTAATTATCTAAGCCTAATTCCTCTATTAATTAAATAAATCTTTATTTATTTAATTAATTCATTTATCCTCTTCTAGCCTTATTTCTTATTTAAATAAATACATTTATTTATTTAAATTATCCCTTTCCTAAATTAAATAAATATTTTATTTATTTAATTGTCCTACTTCTTCTATTAATTAAATAAATCTTTATTTATTTAATTAATTCATTAGCTTTTTCTACACATGACACATGTCATTCATCTCTTAATTCATACACTACCTACCCCTTTCATTATTTTGGTATTTCTTATACCTACCCTCTAATCCTAGCCGACCTCTCTTTTTACACCTCTCAATCTTATCCCTCCATTTCATATTGTGTCTTCTATTTAAGGAGATGCCTTCTTCATTATCAAACCCTAATCAAGCATCCTAATGACACATGCTAACTACTTGATCAATTGACTACACTACGATCCTACTTGCAACCACATTCCGTTCTTTGTTGAGCTCTTGTGCATATAAAAATCTGAGAGCAAATATATCAAGCAAGATCAATGGAGATAGGAAGAATGGAGATCAAAACCCTATTGGACATGTGATGGTATAATCTTTGTGATTTTGAGTTATTTTGCATTGTCTTAGGTTATCTTCATATGTTATGGTGGATCTTTGTTCATTGATAGGCTAGGGTTTAGTGGTTGGATTCATTTTAGCCTTTCAATATTGTTGTTTATTGTTATCCATTTTCACCATACACATTTTGGCATGCCCGGTGGGACTCTTGTCCCTTTGCATTTAACACTTTTGTTGCAGATTTCGCATTTTTGAAGTTGCAGATCGAACAATTTCGATGATATTTTAGGTTTTTTCCACGTCTGCGAGTGTTCGGATCGCGTTTTTGTGTTTCAGAAGCGTCTGCGATATCGGGAATCGCATCTGTGTTTCTGCCAATTTTTTTTTTTTTTTTTGCAGGTTTCTGGAATCGCGTCTGAAAATTTTAACCGCGTCTGTGCTTGATCTTATCGCGTCTGCACTCGGAAGTCGCGTCTGTGACCTCTGATCGCGTCTGTGAACTACAGAACCGCGTCTGTGCCGTACAGACGCGTCTGTGTCTGGTATAAAGGTGTCTGTGCATTCTGTTTTGCAATTTTCAAATTTGTTTTGATTCGGGTTTTCGGATTTTGTACTTAGGGTTTCAGATCTGGTTTGTTTTCGGCTAACTCTTGCAGATCTAGCTAACCTGGTTTGTGCAGCTTGTTTTGGAGGCAAATACATTTTTGTTGAAGGCCCCTTTTCACAAAGTCTTTTGGGTTTTAAAATTTACCTAACTTGTGTGCTTGCAGGAAGGGGTTATCATTTGAAACAACCCAAACTACTAACAATTTTGTTGCAGGACCTTTGCTAGGGTTTTGTAATTTTGTTGTGTGCCTTGTTTTCATAGCTTAGCAAACACTTCAATTGGTGCACTAAAATTGAATCATTGTCTTTTGTGTCTTGAGCAATAGGCTCTTTTTGTTTACTCTTTAGAGGGCCTGTCTTCCCGTGTGGTCATTAGGACTACTAGTGAGAAGAGAACGACCGAAGTGGTAGCGAGGAAAACCCACCTCATCCAAACCACTATAATCAAATGTATTCATGGTGAAAACTATGGATAACGTGTGCTGATTAGTTCATACCGACACTATGTCTCCCCATAAACCCGTTTGATCAAATTTATTTGATCATTTGTAGGGCGTAACCCCTACCGGCTGGGAGCCTTCTGTATTTACAGAGCTGAAAGTGCCGCATGTATGGCCACACGAGCGGATGCCCTTACTAGCACCTCTTTGTTTTAGATGCCCAAATCCTTCTAGTTGTTGAGGCAGGAGGTCGGACCTCTGGTAGCGGCCCACACACATACGGTTCTTAGTAGAGATACAAAGTTCACCATGGGGAGTTTTCATGGGGACTGATGCTTGGCTGACCCGAGAAGTGAGTGTCGAGGGTGGAGCCAGTGAGGTCAAGCATCTAAGTATCCGCTCTGAATAGCGTAGCCTCGGGGGTAAAACCCTATGTGGGATCAACAACTATTGTCTTGGCCAACCCTAAGATTTGTGCTTGTCTTATGCTAAATACTCAAACATTCAAGACAAAACAACAAAACATTGTGTCTTTTGTGTCTTCAAGTGTATGCAAAAACTTTTTACATCAAACAACACACTTTTGGAGTCTAAACAGTCTGCAAACATTGAGTCATCAACACTGTGTCCTCTTGTCACGAAAAACAGTCGAAAAATCAGATTTGGTCACAACAAAACAACTTCACAGATAGGAAAAATTGCACTAAGGTTACAGAAACGCGTCTGTGTCTATTCAAACCGCGTCTGTGTCGGATAAGCGCGTTTGTGAAGTACAGAATAGCGTCTGTGTTTTTATCAGCGTCTGCGTCAAACAGAGTAGCGTCTGTGTCTGGAAAACGCGTCTGTGAAGTATACAAAGGCGTCTGTGTCAGGATTTGAAAACTTTAACAGTCAAGCAAACAAAGAAAATCAGTTTCGGCATACTTGAGCTTCTTAGGTTGTCTCTCCAGGTTTTCATCTAGCATTCAGCCTGTTCTAGGGTTTCACATAGTCCATCATTGCTTCACATCTCACTTTACATTCACAATTGTCTAAACTTGAGTCAAAAGGTCACTTGCTTGTCCTCATCATACTTTGTCAACACACTACATACTACTACACTTTGCTAAGTGATCCCTCATCAAGGTTTCTTACCTTTGGGTCTCATTTGGTCTTACTTAGAGTCAAGGTCAGCTTACCTCATCAAGAGAAACTATCCTCTCTTTGGAAGTCACACCTACTCTACTACTTACATACTTGGTCTTACACTTTGGACATTGCAAGTACACCTCAAGATTCATTTACACTCCATACAACTCTTGGTCTTCCATACTCTTGTCATTTTCATCTAGTCTCTCATATTGGTCTAACACCTAGTTCATGGTTGAAACCCGCCTTCAAAAATCTAGGAGAATAGCTAAAGAAGCTCAAGAATCCGCAAACATGAGTTCTTATGAGTATGACAATGATCTATTCTACAATCCTGAGCACACTACATTACCAGACATGAATGTTTATAGACACAATCCAAATGTGGAAAGCACAAACACTATAAACAACAATGCTACACACAATGACACTGTGGACAATTCTTCAATACTATCAGCAGACATACAAGAATCCATAATGGATCCTCAATTCAATAGATTGGTTGAAGAGATAATGAGGAGAGATCGTCAATACTTTTTAAACATGATGGCACAAAGTGAAGCTAAAATACCGCATGATTTTGACTTATCTCAACTTATGGAAAGTTGACCTTCACAACAAGCTCAACCTAACATGGATCAAAGGAGACCAAATAGTGGAGGAAATAGAGGACCGAATAATATGATGCCGGAGTCACCATCAGCTTTGCTTCAAAAGCCAGCAATCCCACATACACAAGCTCAAACATATGATACTTACACTCAAGGACCATCATGGAGGCCTTATGCTCAATCACATGCTCAAGGTATGAATCAATCAAGACAAGTGAATACTCAAGGACATCCTCAAAATTTTGACACAAGGAGATCTCATGTCAAAATTGGGGGCAACACAATGGAAAATGAAAGACCTGTTGAATATGGTTTATATGCACAAAATAGATATGGGGTCCCTCAACAAGAAGTTATGCCAAGTGCTCCATATATATCGCAACAATATAGACCTCCATATGGACATGTCTATGATCAGTATCATCCATACATGCAACAAGCTCCTCCTCAAATGGGTGTTTCAAACATGGGGTATGCTACAAGAAATCAATCTCCTCCCAAGAATAATTTAGAGCAACAAATTAGAGATTTACAAAAGAAAATGGAGGACATGAGTACACCAAAACCTACATACACTATGAGAGATATATGTCCTTATCCCTTCGATAAGAGCATTCCAATGCCTCCATTTCCTCCACACTTTATAACGCCAAAATTTGACAAATATAGAGGGAGAGGAGACCCTAAGGCACACATAAGACAATTCTTCACAGCTTGCATTGAGGTAGCGGCAGAAGAAACATACTTGATGAGGTTATTCCCACAGAGCTTAGGCGATCAAGCTATGGAATGGTTTTCTCAATTACCTCCTGGTATTAAGTCATGGGGCGACTTAGCAGAGGCATTCATTCAGCATTTCTCCTACAATATTGAAACAGATGTCTCAGTTACTACCTTGTGCAATACTAAACAAAAGGAAGGAGAATCTTTCGCAACATTTTTACAGAGATGGAGAAACTTAGCTAGCAGATGCTCTTGTGAAATCCCGCAAAAACAAATGGTGGAGATGTTCACACAAAATGTTAACAAGGCTATTGGCTATGATCTCAGAAAAGCTTGTTTGTCTACATTCAAGGATGTCATTGAAAAGGGCCTAGCAACAGAAAAGGTCTTAATTGAACAAGGAGTTATCAAACTATTCAAAGAAAACAAAGAGGACTTCAAAGGAAAGGACAAACCAAAATTTTGGAATAAGAACAAGAACACAGTTAATGATGGTGTTGTTGATGCCAATACAGTGAGACCCAAGTTCGTCTTTTCTGGATCAAGTTCTACCAACAATCAGGTGAACACTCAAACAACTTCTAAACCACGAAGGAAGTACACTCCATTGGGGGAACCACTTGAGTCAGTATTCAAAAAGCTTGTAGCAAACAAAGTAATTACAGTTCCAGATTTTCCTCCTTATGAACCAAAGGTAAAACCAAATTGGTGGAATGATGATGAGTATTGTGAGTTTCATAAGAGCAAGGGTCATAAGACAAGTAATTGCCATCGATTGAAAAACATTGTGCAAGATCTCATTGACAGAGGAGATATAGAGATTGAGGGACATTCATCTAATCAAGAACATGAGGTGTTTAAGGAACCATTCCCAAAACATGACAAAGGAAAAGGCAAAGTCACAGATGATCAAGCCAATTATACTAGAGCACCTTACAATTATGATTCTACTATCAATCACATCTCAATGGACAATCATATCTCTACTATTACTATCAAAAACAAAAATCCTGAGAATCCTCCTCAGAGACCCAAGATTGTCCTAAAAGGTGTGGGATCTTCTTCCGAATCTACCTCGGAATGTCATGTTACAACCCGTCGAGGTAAGATTACATTGCCAGGTACCTCCACTAAAAATACCAATCTTTCATCAACCAAGCCTGAGTACGACCTTGTAGAACAACTAGGGAAGACACCTGCACTTATCTCTATTCTTGAGCTCCTACGTATATCCCCTGCACATAAAGCTATCCTTGACAAAATCTTGAGAGACACTGCCGTCCCTACTGATCTGAACGTGGACCAGTTTCAAGCCATGGTGGGATACCTATCCGTTCCACACTCCCTCACATTCACAGAAGCCGATGACACCTCCATAAGTCAGCCACATAATGCACCTCTACACATTGAAGCCTTCATACATAAACACCGAATAAAGTGAGTCCTGATAGATGGAGGAGCAGGTCTTAATATTTGTACCTTGAGTACCATCAGACAATTGGGATATTTTGACAAAGTTGTGAATGCTACAAACCAAATCACCATCAAGGCTTATGATGATGAAGAGCGCTCGTCCAAGGGCACAGTCACCTTACCGCTAAGAATAGGGCCAGTCACAAAGGATGTGGTTTGTCAAGTCCTAGATCTAGATCTCACATACAACATATTGCTAGGACGTCCTTGGATTCATGAAATGAGGGCAGTCCCATCAACATACCATCAATGCATAAAGTTTCCTCATAATGGAGTTGAGGTAACGATCAATGGTGATCCAAATCCATTCATATATTGTAATAACTTGAGGTCACATACTGAGACTATCATCCCCAGTAATCGTGAGGCTACTCCTTCTTCAGCATATATTGATCCTGAGTCATTAAAGCCCTCGACATCCAAACAGGGTGAACTTAGAGCCAAGTTTCAAGACAAAGGCATGGGAGAATACACTTTGAATCAAACAATGTTTTTACGACAAGTCATGACTTCTCCCAAGGAATATGGGAAGCCACATCCTAACAAGCAAATCTCCATCATGATGCTCAAATGGGATCCTACCATCTTTCAAAAATGGGGTGAACTAGAAGAAGAAAACTTATATAAAATGCTCTATAAGGACGTTGAAGAGGACACCCATGATCAGATTATTATACCCTGTGAGAACTATGGCAAAGGCTTCAAAATTCTGCAAAGATTCGGGTATGATGGAAAAAGCCCTCTCGGACTACGCAAAGAAGGTGTCATGGAGCCCTTACAACCTGAGCTAACTACAAGAAGGGAACGCTCAAAAGGGCTTGGTTTTCTGAATCCCAGACTACATAATAAAAGAACAAAAGAGGTATGGCGAATCAAAGTTGCCAAAGTTCAACAAGAGGATTATCCTTCCACAGATTCTAATGAGTGGGAGTGGGGTTCAGACAAATCCTCCAGTGACTATGAGCTCACTGAAACATTTAGAGAGCCAGATGAACCTACAGAGGAGGAGGAATTTTACAAAAAATTCAGAGTTGGCCAAGAACCAACCCATAAGGATCCCGCACAAGCTTCGTTTCAAGGTCCTAGGTCAAAATCACATAGGATGAGGACACTTGTCCCAGAAGGCTCTACTAGTGATGACAATTTGGATTCGCTCACGATCGAAACTGATGAGGAGAGTGCCATCGATGACCTCGACGATTACCTTGACATACCTGAATATAACCACATCTTCACTCTTCGTCCAGCAAACTCTGAAAGCACTAAAGACCTTCCCCTTGTTCATCCCCAACTCATTGACTGGGATCATGAAGGACCAACACAATTTGATACATTTCAAAATGACGAAGCTATTATCGACTACCTTGGCATTCGAGATGATCTTCCCCCTGGAGACCACAAAGCAGGATACGCCATAGAGCTCAACAACGTGGCATACTTTGGTGAGGGTGTCGGACCTTCCAGTTGCAAAAATGTGAAAATAAAAACAAAACAAGGGTCTTATGGCGAAAACCACACTGTGGCGCTATCTGACTCCAAAAAAGTAAAAAGAAAGGACGTATCTGAGGGCGAAAACCTCTTCGAGGCACCTGAAGATGGAAGGCTCGACATTCTCCCAGCATCATACGAGGAAAAATCATCCATGTTGGTGGAGGAGACTATAAAGACAAACATTGGTACAGCAGAGGTTCCACATAACATATTTTTGGCTCAATCATTGACAGAGGCCGAGAAAGCAAGATTCATAAGCTTCTTTAAGGAACGACAAATCAACTTCGCATGGTCTTATGCTGATATGCCTGGACTAGACCCAGATTTAGTAATGCATCATTTAACAGTCAAACCGGGGGCAAAACCAGTAAAACAGAAATTGAGGAAAATGCACCCACAAGTGGCATTATTAGTCAAGGCAGAGCTGGAGAAATTACTGGATGTCGGATTCATACGCCCAATTGATTATCCTGAATGGATTTCCAATTTAGTACCTGTCAGCAAACCAGATCGCAGCATCCGAATATGTACAGACTTCAGAGACATCAACAAAGCTTGTCCAAAGGATGATTTCCCATTACCAAACATTGACTTGATTGTTGATCTCACAGCAGGCCATGAAATGTTATCTTTAATGGACAGATTTTCTGGATATAATCAGATCAGGATTGCACCTGAAGATCAACATAAAACATCATTCACTTGTCCATGGGGAACCTTCTGCTGGAATGTCATGCCCTTTGGGCTGAAAAATGCAGGCGCCACTTATCAACGAGCGATGACCACTATCTTTCATGATCTCATGCATGTAACGGTGGAAGATTATGTTGACGACCTTTTGGTTAAATCAATAGACAGAAATACACACTTGGACATACTTTCAGTTGCTTTTGATCGGTTGAAAAAGTACAAGGTAAGATTAAACCCAAAGAAATGTGTCTTTGGAGTAACCTCCGAGAAGCTCCTAGGATTCATTGTGTCTAAAAGAGGAATAGAAGCTGATCCAGCAAAAGTCAAGGCTATCTTGGACATGCCGCCACCCAAGAATATCAGTCAACTTTGATCTTTACAAGGGAGACTCCAGTCCATACGAAGATTCATAGCACAACTTGCAGATAAGTGTAACCCTTTCCAACACCTGCTACACAAAAACATCAAGTTCAAATGGGATGAGAACTGTCAACAGGATTTTCAGACGCTCAAAGATTATCTTTTGAACCCGCCAGTTTTGATGCCACCAATTCCAGATCAACCATTGCTACTTTACATATCAGCTACTCCAACAGCACTGGGGGCACTTCTAGCACAACAAATACCTGACGGCAAGGAAAAAGCAGTCTACTATATCAGTCGCACATTGGTGGGATATGAGCTAAACTACACACCAATCAAGCGTGCATGTCTTGCTGTGGTCTTTGCTTCACAAAAATTATGACATTATATGCTCACTCACAAGACTAAGTTGATTGCCAGAATTGATCCACTAAAATATCTTCTCAACAAAGCTACACTTACTGGGCGGCTGGCCAAGTGGGTAATGATTTTGAGTGAATTCGACATTGAATACGTGGACAGAAAAGCTATAAAAGGACAAGCAATTGCAGATCAACTGGCAGATGCTCCCATGATAGATGATGCTCCTCTACAGTCAGAATTTCCAGATGAGTCCATTCTAACAATATCACCTGCAAAGCCATGGCAATTATATTTTGACGGCTCATACACACAGCACGGGGCAGGAGCGGGTATACTCTTTATAACTCCCCAAGGCGATTCTATACCAAAATTATACCGCTTGTCATTTCCTTGCACCAACAATATAGCGGAATACGAGGCATTAACAACTGGGTTAAGAATTGCAGTTCAATGGAAGATCCAAGAACTTCGTGTTTTTGGGGATTCTCAACTTGTCATCCGTCAAGCAACTGATGATTATCAAACAAAAGATGAAAAGCTAATGCCTTACAAACATCTGGTAGATGATCTAAAACAACATTTTGCAAAGATAGAGTTTGAGCAGATACCAAGAGAACAAAATCGCGTTGCTGATGCCATGGCTACAATTGCTTCGCTCATTGATCTACCGCAAAATGAGACCTGCTATGAATTCCTAGTAGACAACCTGCTGATTCCGTCATATGAGATCACTCCTACGGAAATGATATGTGTTGTTGGTCCTGAATCCCAGTTATATGGTCCCATATTCACATACCTTCGCGACAATATCTTACCTCCCGATCTATCGAACAATCAACGCCGTACTTTCATTCGCCAATCCTCCCGATACGTCATTTTAGCTGACATCCTATACCGACGAGGTCTAGATGGCACCCTTCTTAGATGTTTAGAGAGTGACGAAGCTCAGATTGCGTTACGAGAAGTGCATGAAGGGATATGTGGCCCGCATACTAGTGGTCCTACCTTGGCCAAGAAACTCATCAGGACTGGATACTACTGGCCTACTATGGAAAAAGATGCATACCAGTTTGTCAAGAAGTGTAAGCAGTGTCAAATTCATGGAGACCTCATACATGCACCAGCATAAGAACTACAACCACTTGCGTCTCCTTGGCCCTTTTGTCAATGGGAACTCGATCTCATAGGCAAGATTCACCCTCCTTCTTCCAATGGACATAAATTCATTATCACAGCCACCGAGTATTTCACAAAGTGGATTGAAGCCGTGCCTCTCATACAAGTTACTGGGAAACAAATCGCTACCTTCATCCTAAACTACATCATTTGCCGATACGGGATTCCTACTTCCATTATTACTGATAACGGGCGTCCTTTCAAAAATCAGGATGTTCGTGAACTCTGTGACCGCTTCCATATTGCCCACCGTTTCTCCACACCATATTACCCCCAAGGTAATGGCCAAGCTAAGGCGTCTAATAAAACAATTCTCAAAATCCTTAAAAAGACAGTCGACGACGCTGGCCGTAACTGGCATGTCCAACTCAATCCTGCACTTTGGGCCTATCGCACAAGTGTCCGCACACCTATAGGAGCTACACCCTACTCACTTATCTACGGCTCTGAAGCCATCTTGCCTATTGAGGTCGAGTTACCTTCTCTACGGATCTCCCTGAGAAACATAATCAACGATGAAGACTACAGGGTCTCTCGCTTACAAGAACTAGAACTGCTGGAGGAACGAAGGCACACTGCTTTTAACCATCTCAAGGCTTACCAACAACGAATGAGTCGCAGCTACAATCACAAAATTTAGCCTCGCACATTTGAGGTAGGTGACTTAGTACTCAGAGAAAATCCCAAAAATCAACAAGACAGAGAGAAGAAGGGCAAGTTCGAACCAAATTGGCTTGGTCCTTACATTATTACAGCAGCATACGGATCTGGGGCATATCAGCTCTCAACTACAGAAGGTGAACCTTTGGAGGATCCTATCAACAGCATGCACCTTCGCAGGTTCTACACATAGCTCTTCAGAGTATCCTAATTCGAAAATACAAAAAAAAAAAAAAAAAAATCAAAAAAATCAAAAATACAAAAAAAATTATAAAACAAAAAATCGTTACTTGGTGAAAACCTGGCAAATAGGCGCCTTGTGACACAAAAAAATTGAAAACTCAAAAAAAGTAAAGAGAAATAATTTCGTCCAACGGTGAAAACCACTTCGGTGGCGCCCTGGGCAAGTACCATGGTGAAAACTGGGTCACCAGCGCCATGCGTAGAGACTTTGCTCCTCCATCCTTCAGGATTCTCTTTCATCCTTTCACTTTTGACACACTCACAACCAATTCAGCCATAATAAACTTACCCAATCCCATCATGGCTTGTTATTGATCTACCCAAGATTGGTTAGCCATCCATAAATCTCCCTTTACACTCCCTTTCCATCCATAATAAATCAGATCCTATCTGTGGCTAAGGCAAATCCTACGTCTAGTAATGGGTGTGGAACTGAGAACATCACGTGTTTCGAGGAGTACAGTTTCTTCCAGCTTCCTTCAGTCTATTCGCGCACAATCCGCAATAAAGCAACATCTGCATCACAGATCCGCAATAAAGTTTCATCTTCTCCGCAATAAAGTATCAGTTTTATGGATTTAGTCAGTTTCAGATGCGACACAACAGCAACAATGGGCTTCAACAAAATCAAATCTTTCAACAGACTCAGACAACATATGGTTTAGTGCTATCTATCCTTTTTGTGAAAGTGAACATTGTGACCACAATCAAACATGACTTATACAAGTGACAAGAGACACTAAACTTGAGGACTACAGTGGATGTTGGTGTCGAGTCTTGGTTTTCTTTTGATTTTATCTTTTTGGTGACATGTCTTTTAGCTTTTCCAGGATGTCTTTGACTAGAGATTCTATCTCCAGGATGTCTTTGACTAGAAAAGCGAGGATGGGGTATCGTCACCTATTTTGTTTACTGTCTGTGGATTGTCTCTTAGTAATGCTATGACTTGTCCAAGGATATGAGGACACTGTGAGTCTAGTATGAACTGGGGCATTCCTTGTTTGTGACTGTCTTATCTCCATGCAAACAGGTACAATGACTTTCTGGGTCGAACATATGCCTCGATTGTCATAACCTATTTTGCCATAATAAGCTCAATGATGATAACACACAAGAAGCTCTTTCACGTTCATATCTTCTGTCTTTCATCCCCCTTTCTTGATTGACTTCCATCATCCTTCTCGAGTCTGCGTAGCCCGCTATCACATGACTGAGTATAATGACACACCAAAAACATTTGCATTTCATATAGTTACACCTGCATTACCACATATAAGCATTTCATACATACATATAGATATCACAATTGCATCACATCCTGCATACAACACATGTTAGCACATCTCACATTTTCATTATGTAAATAATCATTTGCATTATCATATTCATTTGCATTACATACATTCACATTTGCATCATGCATCACATATACAACATAAAAGAACAAAAATATATTGCATTACATCATATAAGCATCCATATCATAAAACATGCATCACATAAGAACATCTCATCACATAAGGTACACATGCATATAGCTGCCGCAAAAATGAATCATCTCATATATAATCAAAATGTGTCATGATACAATGATGTCAAAAGAATCATATGGCTACAAAAGAATCACCCGCAGGTGTCTACAATACAAAAAAAATGATACATATACTGATACAATGGGGAGCCCTCTATGGCTATGATGAACTCCCTCCCTCGGAGCCGCCTGGCCTCGACGGAGTCTGAGCCCTAGATGGACCCGCTCCAGGATCCCCCTATCTCTTTAGTGGTGGTGGAGGACCCATAACCCCACCGCTGGATGCCTGCCTCCTGCGACTCCCTCCCGTAGCCGTCGCTGTGCGCGACGATCTATGGAAGCTCCTCACCCGCTGATTTGCTGGTACGACAGCATAGTACAGATCCCTCCAATAGGCGATCTCCTCTCCGGCTCGCAGCACATATGCGTAGCCTGCCCCTGCATCCTCTGCTGCCCGCCTCCCCGCCCTCAGAGCTGTCTCGGCCTCAGTATATCTCTGGATGGCCTGGTCCCTCTCCCGCTCTGTGTCCCTGAGCCTGATCCTGAGGCTATCCCTCTCCCGCACCAAATCCTTAATCTCATCTGCCTGGCCCTGGCAGATCTCTCGCAGCCTCAACAACTCATCCTCCTCAGGATCTCTGCCCTCAGCCTCTGCCTGTGGCTCCTCCTCTACAGGTGCTTGTCCCTGTGCCTCTGCCTGCACCTGTCTAGGTGCCTGAATAGGTCCCTGTGCCTGTATCTGTCCCTGTCCCTGCACCTGTCCAGGTCCCTGTCTAGGACCCTGTGCTGCTGGTACCTATAGGGGTACTCCACCCCGACCCCTCACCACCACCTGGGCTGGTCTCTCCTGTCCTCCCTCCCTCCGAGGCGCTACTCGCCTCTCTCCCACCACTCCTCTCCGCCTCCGTCTGCCCCTGCCTCCATCTCCTCCACCATCATCATCATCATCCCCCCCTACCTCTCCCTCCAGCAGCTCTCCCGGATCTGTCAATCTCAGAAATGGATGCTCTGCCCAATACGCAGAGTACTCTGCGTCCATCCCTGCATCCTCTACCTCTGGCCACATGTCCCATGGTAACGGCATCATCTCCGCCAGCTGTGTCACGGCCTGATCATATGATAGCAGTGACCCGAACTGTACCTGATCTCTAACTGTACGGGCATATATGCCCGAGCCTCGTGGCATCCGCTGAATCTGCCCAAACTGCCTGCATACCCTGTCAACAAGCTGCCTCTCCAGAATATAGGGCGTCTGCCCAATAAGATACCTGCTCCTGAATGCATAGGGTAGCTCCAATGCATCGTCATCCCACTCCTCGCACCCCAGGTACGGCCTCCAGATAACCATGTCTATGTCATCTATGACGCGCCTCCAATGCTCCAATCTACCAATCCGAGGCTGGGATGTGATCATGTCGTACAAATGCACGAAGCTCCGCCCCTGCCCTCTGCCTCTGAAGTGGATCGGCCGTGTGATGGGAAGGTGCTCATATGCCCACACCTGAAGGAGAGTAACGCCGCAGCCCAAGCCCACTGATCCGTGGTACACAAACTGATGCAGCTCATAGTACAAATGGGCCAGGACACATGGCCCCCATGCATACCTGGTGTGCTCTATCATCAGTGTCTCCAATGCCCCTCCCCAGCCAACTGCCAGTCCTCGTGTGGCTCTGTCCGGACATAAATACCCACTGATAGCTCCCCCAATAACAGCCAGCAATGCTAAACCTGTGGCGGTCATGGTATCCCAGGCCACGTGACCTGCTCGCATCTCCAAACCGGGATCCTGAAACACCCGTCTCAATGCCTCCCTGTCACCGTCACGATCGTATGGAATCAACTCTCCATCGATCGGGATATGCAGTATCCTGTACACATCCTCCAGTGTCATTGTCATCTCACCCATCGGAAGGTGAAACGTGCACGTCTCAGAGTGCCATCTCTCAGCCAACGCAGTCAGCAACCCCATGTTTGCCTGAAACTCAGGCACAAATAGCACATGTGTAAGACCCATCTCCTCAATGGAAATCCTATCCTGGATCGACAACTCTGGTCGCAATCTTTGTGTCGACGGGAATCTCTCCCGTGACTCTAACATAGGCAAATACTCCTGCAGTCAACCAATCAATCATGTCAGTTATCGTGGCATTCACTGTTTATCACAAAATGCTACTTGCTATCTAAATGCATACGCTTACCTATCCTAGTGACACTCACTATTCATCACAAAGTGTTGCTATCTACCCTAGTAGTGCTCCCTGTTCATCACAAAGTACTACGTGTGTGACATTCCCTGTTCATCACAAAGTGTTACTCACATTAGCACTCCCTGTTCATCACAAAGTGCTGCCTATCCTGGTGCTCCCTGTTCATCACAAAGTGCCTTGATCTATCCTAGTCTTCCTAGAGGACCTGCTTGAGTGTATCCTCTCAGCAGCTTATCCAATCGACAGCGTATGTTCATCACAGAACTGCCGATTTGACCTAAAAGACTCAACTTATGCATTTTGACACACACACGCGCTTTAAACTCACAAACGCGCTTATATACTGCACAAACGCACTTCTGCAACACAGACGCGTTTTCTGAACACAAACGTGCCTATACCATGCACAAACGCGACCAGGGAACGCAGACGTCCCTACATGACATAAACTCTCCTACAAAGCACAGACGCTTCTACATTTCACAAACGCGTCCGTATTCAGCACAAACGCGGTTCCAGGCACAGACGCGCCTGGACCCGACACAGACGCGCCTGGCACTGACACAGACGCGGTTGCGCGTTTTTGCACTTTTTAACTACCCTATTCCTAGTGCATTTATTGCTACTAAACATGCATTTATGACAAAACTTGAAATGCGTGAAAGTACGAGGAGGTTTTTGGGTACTTACCGGCTCTCCTGCATCTGCTGGTCGCTGGAATCGGCAAACGCGGTCGAATCTGTGAACGAAAGCCATCGTTGCTGACTGCTGCTACTCTTTTCTCGCTCTGCACTATGATCTTCTAAGGGTGTGGATGACAATGAGGATATCTTTTGCCCGTGGTCTATCTTATAGCCTAGCCTAGCCCTCGTCCTCATTTCCCGAGTCAGTCTTCCTTATCCCGTGACTCTGTCACTTTATCCGGTCAGTCCATTCTAGCCTTTCTTTCTTATCGAGAGATTGTCTGCAATCTTTTCAGACTTTTTCATCCAATCTCTCGAGGGGGCATATCATTCCCATTCTGGGGCAACTCTGTATCAGTTCATCTTATCTTCTTTGAAACAACGCGACAAGCCGCATTGTCTCAAAGAGGGGCAAAATGTAGACACCCAAAATTGTCATGTCTAATTAAATAAATATTTTATTTATTTAATTATCTAATCCTAATTCCTCTATTAATTAAATAAATCTTTATTTATTTAATTAATTCATTTATCCTTTTCTAGCCTTATTTCTTATTTAAATAAATACATTTATTTATTTAAATTATCCCTTTCCTAAATTAAATAAATATTTTATTTATTTAATTGTCCTACTTCTTCTATTAATTAAATAAATCTTTATTTATTTAATTAATTCATTAGCTTTTTCTACACATGACACATGTCATTCATCTCTTAATTCATACACTACCTACCCCTTTCATTATTTTGGTATTTCTTATACCTACCCTCTAATCCTAGCCGACCTCTCTTTTTACACCTCTCAATCTTATCCCTCCATTTCATATTGTGTCTTCTATTTAAGGAGATGCCTTCTTCATTATCAAACCCTAATCAAGCATCCTAATGACACATGCTAACTACTTGATCAATTGACTACACTACGATCCTACTTGCAACCACATTCCGTTCTTTGTTGAGCTCTTGTGCATATAAAAATCTGAGAGCAAATATATCAAGCAAGATCAATGGAGATAGGAAGAATGGAGATCAAAACCCTATTGGACATGTGATGGTATAATCTTTGTGATTTTGAGTTATTTTGCATTGTCTTAGGTTATCTTCATATGTTATGGTGGATCTTTGTTCATTGATAGGCTAGGGTTTAGTGGTTGGATTCATTTTAGCCTTTCAATATTGTTGTTTATTGTTATCCATTTTCACCATACACACCATGAATTCATGTTTTATTGATGATGCAATTGCTATTTGCTTAATTGATGAACATCCTTTATCCTCTCCCTTACTTAATGTTGATGATTCATTATTTCATATGATATTTTGGTTCATGTTTTCTCTAAATAACATATTATGAGAAAATCAAGGATAAAGTTCAATTAGTAAGAATAAATATGCAATGCTACATGCTAGATTATTCTCGTCTTCATACTACACTTTTAAATAATGATAATACATTAAAACAAGCATTTGGAGATGCTTTAATTGGTAGAGCAAGACAATGGTTTGATTTGTGTCATAATTATTATATACGATTCCATGCTTTATCAAATTCGTTGTATATATTACTTTACTCTTGACTCTAGAGCAATATTTTCTAGTGTTTTTGACCTCTAGTGACCATTATTTAGGAGAACTTATGGAATTTTTCATGTGTCATGTTAATACACCACTTTTAGATGTCTATAATGACTCTCATATGGACCATTTTATGTCTTCTTAGAATGCGTCTTTTGACAAATATGACATACATGATATCATGATTCTTCACTTGTATATCCTATTAATCAACATGAACAAACCCATGACTTATACATATACAAAAAAGATTTGTCCCATGATAATCTCTTACAAATTTTACTATTTTCATTTTCAAACAATTAATAATTAAATAATTGTATCTTTCTCCACTCAAATACATAATATACGTGCCTATGATTATAAGACATTATTATCGATAGTGTCTCTATTCTTATTATTTCTTCTACACCACACAACCTTTCCTCCTATTTTTACACCATTATAAATAAATTACAAATATAAAAAATTAAATCAATAATTTGCAAAAGCGTTTAGACTAATTTCATAGAGAACGGATAATTATTAAATGTGGGACAAAGGCACACGCCCACATTGGAATAAAACGTTTACCGCTAAAAGTATTAGCCGAAACGATTGCCCTTCGGATTACACCTGGTTATACAAATTCAAATAATTTAAATATGCAGGAGGAAATCAGTCCTGGAAAGAATTGTTTTGTTTGGCTGTTAAATCGGAATAGCCGGTGAGGATTTGGTGCAAACATCGGTACTCAACGAATTCTTTTGGAGAAAGCAAATATTTTTGGTTTGGTCTTTAATCTCACAGAGGTTTTTGGGAATTTATAAACAAGGAATAAAAGAAAGACATGGGTAATGTGCAGTTTCCTCAAGAATCAGAGCTTGCTAACAGTACTCATCACAGGGTATCTATTGAACTAAACATACGTGAATTGTCTGAAACAGACGAGCTACTGAAATATTTTCTCGAATACCTGCAAACGCACCAATCACCTCCCCCATCTTCTACAATAAATGCGCCTACTGCAGAATTGCCTGATTTGCTGCAACATTTTAGAACAGACTATATACCCACTTATTTACAAAGCATTTCCCCTGTACAAAGTCCTTCGTTCCAAAGCACTTCTAACATTCCCTCTTCTCATTACCAAAGCATTGCCAACATACCCACTTCTTTAAGCCAATCTTTTTTCAGTGGGCCTGTTTCTCCGTATAGTATTTCAATTCCTAAATCAATCCCTTCGCCTATTGGAACAAAGAAGGCTTGTTCTTCTCCGTTTGCTTCACACGCTTCCACTCCTACGTCCTCTACATCACATTGTCCCCCAATTCAAGATTTGCGTCGTCTAAATGTTAGCAGTTGTAGCACCCATGAGCTCTCTGAAAATCAAGGTGCTGTTTCTGGGTCTGATATAAACTTGGCCAAGACTCAACTAGAGCAACCTCGTGTAAATGTTAGCAGTTGTAGCACCCATGGGCTCTCTGAAAATCAAGGTGCTGTTTCTGGGTCTGATATTAACTTGGCCAAGATTCAACTAGAGCAACCTAACATCACAGGGAATATAAGTCAGGTCAAGACTCAACTAGTGCAACCTAACATCAGTGGGAAAATAAGTCAGGAGCTTGTGGAGGAACCGGAGCTCAATTCCCCGGCTGCAAAGGGCTCCAGGGATCAGGTATGCGAAACTTTGGCATTTCAAACTGTCTTATGTGATAATGGCTGTATATTTTCACTTTGCAATTGACCACTTTTTAACAAGATTCATAAAAAATTAAGCCGACAATTTTCGGTCCAAGAGTTATTTTGGAATGGCAATGGGGATTCTTGAAGGCATCTGTAACTCCAGTAACAAGTGACCAGGTTGTGCTGTAAGAGTTTGCTGTACAATGGAGCTCGTCCCATGTTTACAATTTTGAATTTACCAAGTGTTTCTTGCTCACCTCACACGGCAGTAAATATATTCTTTATCCTCACACACGATTTACCAAGTCAAAAAATCTAAGTTCTAATTTAAATAGTGATGAAGGCGACTCTTCATAGTTCGGCTTATGCAGCATTCGTACCCGGAGCATGGCTGGACGAGACGTGAACTGGGCCTAAAACCATTTTAGGTTCTTTCAATTAGCTTGATCAATAGATTCTTTTTGACTAGTGGGCTACATTAGTCTCAACATTATTTTAGATTTAAATCTTAGCCATTTTGATGTTAAACACCTTCATATTCTCCACAACCTACTAGAGTAAACTTTTTACAATTAAGATTTTGGTATATCCTGCATGGTAGATTTTTCTGCTGTCATTTTGGGTAATATACCCACATCGGAGCTTAAGAGAGCTTATCTGCTTTGTCCATCGAAAATTCATTATTCAACATATCCCAAATTCAAATAGATTAAAAATGTTTACCTGCTGAAATCTCCGTTCAGTAGTAAATTCTATTCTTTTTGTGAAAGAGTATCCAATAACACTTGTATTTGCTTTGGAATAGCAAGATTCATTAACTATTCTTTACTTGTAAACTATTCCCACCCAAGTTTTTACCTGTTTCCTTGCTCAGATTTTTCTTGGTGGGGGTTTGTGTACTCGTGTAAATTTGTATTTCTGTATTTTCAAGGAGAATTCATGCATTTAAATAAATTCTGTATTTCTGGGCAGTTTAACTGGTTCGATGATTTCCCTTCTTTTTTGTGATTTGATAAGCAGTTTGCGTATTTTCCATGATATCCAAGTCTGTTATCACAGTTGCACTCCCAACAAATTTTGATTTTTCGTCAGGCAAATAGGGAAAAGCTACACAGATAGCACACAATCAAACATGGGAAACCTTTTGACTAGGAAGTCACACCTAAGGGATATCCATTACCGAAATCCATCCAGGAATTGAAGCTGGGATTGTCTGGTAGTGGTCTGTTCAAATACCCAGTCACATAATCAGCAAGGGAGCAAACTCAGTGGGTTTTGAGGATAGTTTGTTATCATGGCAACTGCTTCTGCCTTATCGCTAGACATTGCTGTGCTGGAATTTCCTACATTTTTTGTTATTAAGATTTCCCTGGATAGATTCCTTTTTACTGCAAATTGGTTAACAGATTCTCGTAGCTTCTCTTTGAGTATAGCTGCCTTTTCGGGGTCAGATCACTTCCCTATCTCTCTAGATATTTTTGAACATTAGTTCCCAAGTATTTGCAGTTGAGACTTGTGGTTCAGGGATCAAAATTTCCTCTTCTTCTTCACCAATGGTGGAAAAAAACTCCTTTCTTTAAGGGCTCTAGGATGTATCAGTATTGTAAGAAGCTTAAATTTGTGAAAACAGAGATCAGAAAATGTAACATCCATTTTGAGAACTTTTTTGCGGAGTAAAATATCTAGAGAAGCAACTGTCTGATTTAAATGACCTCATTATCCAAAAAGGCATGAATAGGGACTGCTTTGAATGGGAATAAAAAAATTCAAAGAAGCCCTACAGGAAATTCTGCAGAGGGAAGAATATATTGGTGACAAAACTCCAGGGAGATTACGCCTATTGGTATTTTGGTATGGTTTTGTCATTGATGTCAACACCTACTAAATACACCTACTTTGGAGATCCAGCAACATTCATCGGCAAGCAGTGATCTGTGCAACAGTTATTGGTATATGACTAACCGGCAGGATATAATGTTCACCGGTACCTGGAATGACATGGAAGACACTTGGTAATGTCGAAGACATCATGTGGACACTTTATTTTGAAGTAATAATCATTGGTATATTCATATTTGCATATTTGCTTTTACTGGCAAATAGGTCCAGGTTATCTAGGGTTACACTGGCAGGTTTATCTTTTCCAGATCAGCATGGCACGCTATGGAGATGATTTATTATTGTTGTAAATGCATTAAGCCGACATGATTAATCGGTTATTGCATCGGATATTATATTATTTGTAAAATGTTTTTATTGTAATATCTTGTAGAGTCGACCTACTAAAATTGGTCTTAGGGTATGGTATAAATGTAAGATCTTATTTGTAAGATCAAGTGTGGAATGCGAAAAAGATTTGAGTGAAGGTATATGCGAGATAAAGCAGAGGCATACACGAAGACATCATTTGAAGGAGAAGTTAGGTTTTTGTAGAAGCATATCAGCATTACACCGGTATTGAATTCAGCATATGAAGATGCGATTTTGTGTAGTACATTCTTATTGGATTTAACCATCCAACTGTAGTCAGTGTGACTCCCATTTGTGATTGAGCAGTGAGCTCTAGGCTGTTGGCCTTTCTGCATGTGCAAACCCCTTTTTGTACACTTACTATCTGCAGTAGTATCATCTGATTGTGGGTAAGGTTTCCCACCGTGGTTTTTCCCCTTACAGGGTTTCCACGTACAAATATTGGTGTCATGTGTTGTGGATGACTTTGTGTTTATGTTTCATGCATTAATTCTTACCGGTATAGCAATTTACTGTTATCACTATCTACCGGCATACTAAACTGGTTTACCAGTATTAAGTATTAAGTTGGTTAATAAGTTTTTGATTTGAATTTATTAGACAACTGATTCACCCCCCCGCCCTCTCAGTTGTCTCCGGGACCTAACAATTGGTATCAGAGCTTAGTCCTCTTTTTGCAGAAGTTTAACAACTTGAGGAGATCCAATGTCTACTAATTATTTCAGGAAGGATAGTCCTAAACTTGACGGAACCAACTATGGGATATGGAAGATCAGAATGGAGACACATCTGAATTGCATCGGTAAAGACCAGTGTTCCACGGGCGTTCGGGATGGGGGGACGGGGGGACGAGGGGGACGCGTCTCGGGGACGGGGGGACCAAGGGCCTAAATTTGGGGACGGCGGGGGGACGGCGGCGGGGGGGTGGCGGGGTGGTGGTGCTCATATATATACATATAGTACTTGAAAAACTAGTTTTGAAAAGATGTATAACAGTATAACAGTATAAGAATTAGATTTCAAATGAAACTATAGGAAATACCAAGATTACTTAGATTAGTGATACGTAACTAATTGCTAATTGCTAAAACTAAAAGTAAATAAAATTTGACAAATGAAATTGTCAAATTGGAGATTTCTCATTTCTATCATATGAATATCGAAAAAGGAAAACGAAAAATATGAATATCTGATGCCATTGCAAAGTCTATAATAATAAAGATGATTACATGATTCATCATTACAATGAGTAGCCAAATACAAATACGTGTAGCAATAGCATTACAAAAGAGACGAGTCAAATACAAAATGACAAAACTGAAAAGTGAAAACTCAAACTGTAGCTAATGGAGGCCTCTAATCATCTGCAAACTCCTCCTCACTGGAACTGCTGGACTCCTGAGGATCAAGGTCCCTCAAGCTCACACCAACTAGCCCTGCATCTGAAGTGGTAGGATCATCCTCATCAATCTGTGAAGGCTCCTCTGGCTCTACATCCCATCGTGCCGCTGGACTCTCCTTGTACATAAGTGTCTTGCGGTCAATGAGACGCAAAGCACTATGTACAGCCACAAGCTTCTCTGCTCTCTTAGAGGTAAGTCTGTTCCTCTTAAGAGAGTGGATGAAGCTATATGTAGACCAGTTCCTCTCAGCAGCTGAAGAACTGGAAACCTGGGATAGCAGACGGATGGCTAGAGTGGTGGTCAAAGATTTCGGGCCATGACATTTCCACCACAAAAGTGGGTCCTCCTGTGCCATAATGTCTATATCCATCTTTGCTGCATCTGAATAACCTCTAAGAGTGGCAAATCTTCCCCACTCAGTGCGTATTGTGCCGGCATCTCTGGAATCAAACATCTTCTCTATGCACCTAAAGAAACCTGCCTTCACCTCATCATCCTCAATCGGTGTCGTTCTACCCGGTCTAGCCTTGTACCACTTAGGATTCAAGGCAAAGGCAGCCATATGCAAAGGAGTGTTCAACTTGTCCCATCTACTCTGAATGATAGGCCGGATTTGCTCATTGTAGAATGCTAGAGAGGGGTCCTTCACTCGCACAGCAGCCCTCATCTGGCCAAGCATAGAGTCAATGCACTCATACACCTCTCCAAGGTTAGGTGCATCCCCATCCCCATATCTGATCACCTGGAATACTGGAGAAATGATGGAGACAATGTATTTCGTATCAGTCCAAAACACATCACTCTTCACTATCTCCTTCACCCTTCTCCCCTGCTCTGTCTTGGCCTCAGCCCACCTATTCCACTCATTAGTCATAACCATGAGTTGCAATGCCTCTTGCAACTCAATCATTCTCTCCAAGAGAATGAAATAGGATGCATATCTAGTCTCAACTGGTTTCAAGAACTCCTTCTTCGCGAAGGTCCTGAATAGTGCATGTGAAATGTGGTGGTTGCAGATAAACATCTGCACATCTCTCGCATCGGTGACCACTCCTCTAATCCAGTCAATCTTCCCCATGTCCTTGAGTGCATTGTTCATGGCATGCACACAACATGGGGTCCACCAAATGTGTCTATAGGCTGCCTCAACGAGTCTCCCTGCTGCTCTACACACATATGCTGCATCTGTCACTACTTGGACCACATTTTGTGGCCCAACCTCCTCAATAGCCTCCCTGAGGACCTGAAACTGGAAATCAGCATCTTTACGATGCCCTGTACAATCAACTGCTCTAAGGAAGTATGGGCCCTCTGCACATGTGACCATGATGTTGATGAGTGGACGATGGCTAATGTTCGTCCACCCATCCATAACTATGCTGCACCCCAATGCCACCCAACATGCCTTCATCTTCTCCATCAAAATATTGATCTTGGAATAGCTTTTATCCAAGATCGAGGTCCTCATTTTCGTCTCCCCTGGTGGCACATAAGATGGTCCTCCCTTGGCCACCATATCTATCATCTTCCTATAATAAGGAGACCGTGAAACATGAAATGGAATGCCATTGGCAAAGAAGAAATTGCCAATGGATTCATCTATCTCATCTCTCAGCTGCACATTAAACATATCAGCAATGGGGTTGCTCTGTGGTGTATGCAACTTACGTTTCCCAGTCCTGGCAACAGTAGAAGTGGAAGTAGATGGAGATCCAAACATCATTCCTCCCGCCTGCGAAGCATGATAAGTATGTGGCACTGGCACATTCCGGCTGTCGTGAAGTGATGCCCTAGCAGACAAAGTAGTAGGCATTGAAATATTTGTGTCATCTGGAACCCCCCAAAGCCTGTTAAACTCAATTCTGTACTGTATATTTTTGGGTTCCTCCAAAAACTTACAATGTTTCACGCCTTTTCCTCTCCAAAATAGAAAGTGTGCATTCACCCTGCTAATGCTACCGAACCATTCTCTGTCACAAATATTGCACTTCCACTTCCTTGTTCCCCCACTTGAATGTGATGCAGTGCCTTGTACTGATATTTGTGAAGCAAACTGTTTTAGAGGAGACTTAGGATCAAAATGACCCCTAGCATATGGTGCCAACAACTCTGAAGGGCAACCTGTACTAGCTGCTGCACTTGCCATAGAACTAGATTGGGCTCCAGGATCAGCCCCATGGTCACCCCCCTCATTTTCAGGTTCATATTCTGAATCATTCTCACTATGAGAATGGATTTCCATGTTATCTTGACTCGTGCCTTGGGAGCTCATTGTGAAATTTTCAAATTGACACTGCATTTCACAAAATAAAAATAAAAATAAAAATAAAATCAGCCTTGTTTAACAATATATTTTTAAATTTTAAAATTTTTTTTCCTATTCATCTCAAAATGAGATTTGATGTTGAATCTTGAGGGCAAAATGATGAATCATTTTGCCCTCAAGATTCAACATCAAACCTCATTTTGAGTCTTAAGATGAATAGGGAAAAAAAATTAAAAAAACCAAAAATGACATAGAACAATGAAAATCAGAAAGTAAAACAAAAAAAAAACAAGAAGAAGTTGAAAAACCCTACCTTGTGCTTGAAAAATCTCTCCAAAATGTAGAAGAATCTTCTTCTTCCTCTTCTTCTTGCTTCTTCTAGCTCCTATCACACTTGTAGTCACTTTTCTCACCTCTTCAATCAATCTTCTTCAAGCTGTTCCTCCTCTTCAAGCTGCTGGAAAAAAAATCAGTTTTGCATAATGAGAGTGAAATCCAAACTAAACATGTTTTTGTGTTGTTTTGGGGGGTGGGGTGGGGCCCACGTCCAATTAGGGTTACCCCTTAACCCCCCCCAAAAAGCACATGTCATAAAAATTTTAAAAAAAAATGAAAACTGCGCTTTTTATCCCGTGCGAACGCGGGAGACGCCTGGGCGTCCCCCCGTCCCTCGAGAGACGTCTGGGCGTCTCTCGAGGGACGGGGGGACGCCCAGGCGTCTCCCACGGAGACGCCCAGACGTCCCCCAGGAGACGCCCAGACGTCTCCGCGTCGGGGACGTCTCCCCGTCCCGGCGGAGTTTGGGTGGCGGTGGCGGGACGGCGGGGGACGTCGCGTCCCCGTCCCCGCGTCCCCGAGACGTCTCTGACGGGGGGACGCGCCCAAAAATGGGGGGGACGCGTCCCCGTGGTTCACTGGTAAAGACATTTGGGAAGTTACTAAGAATGGTTATACTGCTGCTGTAGCTGGTCAAATTGCTCCAACTACTTTAGCCAAAGATGAAGAAAATGATTGCAAAGCAAGAGAAGCACTCTTGAGCGCATTATCAGATCAACAAATCATGGGATTATCAGATAGGTCTACTGCTGAAGCTATTTGGGATCATTTGGAAACACTGAATGAAGGAGATTCCACAGTCAAAATTGCAAAACTTGAAAGCTTCCGAGTCAGGTATGAACATCTGAAAATGGAAGATGAAAGGATTTTTGCTTTTATGGAAAGAGTAAATGAAATTGTTTTGGGTATCAAATGTTGTGGAGGAACCTTGAGTGAGGATGAGATTGTTTCAAAAATCTTAAGAGGTTTGCCACCGGCATATAAAATGAAGGTTACTGCTATAAATGAGTTAAGAACAATGCCTAATACATCAGTAACTAGGGATACATTGATTGGAAAACTTTCAGCTTTTGAAATTGAGGAATTTGGTCCTGTTGCAACTATAAAGACTGATTTGGCCTTCAAAGCATCAATATCATCTGCTCCATCTTTTGACAAATCAGACTGGAGAGCCTTTTATGCAAGAGAACTTGAAGAAACCAGGAAGGAGAATGAAGAGCTTGAAGAACTTGAAGCACTATTTGCAAGAAAAATGCCAAAAGGTCCAATTGGAAGTAAGTATGAAGGTAAAGCACCCTTTAAATGTTTTAACTGCAATAAGATTGGTCATATGGCTTCAAGATGCCCTGATAGACATGCTAGACTAAGAGAAGAAGCTAGAAGAACATACAAGCCTAATCCTGAATATCAGAGATACAGATTTAAGAAAAACAAAGATAAATCTTGTTACATTGCTGATGAAGGTGTGACTGATGATTCTGATGAGGATCCAACAGACAATGGATGGGTCTTTGTTGCTATAACAGAAGATCAATCGGCACCTACTGCTCAACCGGTAGAGACTTAGACAGTTGATGATTGTCATCAACCGGCAGAATTAGATGGACAAATCTTTATTTCGGTATTTGATGAGGAAGCTACTCCAAAGGGGGAGTAGTTGGTATATTGAATTGGTTGGTATTTTGTATGAACTTAACCTTTTCTGACTTTGGCATTTGATGTCAAAGGGGGAGAGATATCTATGGAAAAACACATTATCTTTTTGGTAAAAGAGATTTTAGGGGAGAGATTTTGAAAAACACATTTAAGAAGAAATTGGTATGGAAGATTGTTACTCCCAGGGGAGATATGGAGATTGTTAGTTTTTGGCATTTCTGTTTTGGCACTGTGATGGTTTTTCCATCTTGTGTTGCCATCAATGCCAAAGGGGGAGATTGTTGGTATTTTGGTATGGTTTTGTCATTGATGTCAACACCTACTAAATACACCTACTTTGGAGATCCAGCAACATTCACCAGCAAGCAGTAATCTGTGCAACAACTACTGGTATATGATTAACCGGCAGGATATAATGTTCACCGGTACTTGGAATGACATGGAAGACACTTGGTAATGTCGAAGACATCATGTGGACACTTTATTTTGAAGTAATAATCATTGGTATATTCATATTTGCATATTTGCTTTTACCGGCAAATAGGTCTAGGTTATCTAGGGTTACACTGGCAGGTTTATCTTTTCCAGATCAGCATGGCACGCTATGGAGATGATTTATTATTGTTGTAAATGCATTAAGCCGACATGATTAATCGGTTATTGCATCGGATATTATATTATTTGTAAAATGTTTTTATTGTAATATCTTGTAGAGCCAACCTACTAAAATTGGTCTTAGGGTATGGTATAAATGTAAGATCTTACTTATTTGTAAGATCAAGTGTGGAATGCGAAAAAGATTTGAGTGAAGGTATATGCGAGATAAAGCAGAGGCATACACGAAGACATCATTTGAAGGAGAAGTTAGGTTTTTGTAGAAGCATATCAGCATTACATCGGTACTGAATTCAGCATATGAAGATGCGATTTTGTGCAGTACATTCTTATTGGATTTAACCATCCAACTGTAGTCAGTGTGACTCCCATTTGTGATTGAGCAGTGAGCTTTAGGTTGTTGGCCTTTCTGCATGTGCAAACCCCTTTTTGTACACTTACTATCTGCAGTAGTATCATCTGATTGTGGGTAAGGTTTCCCACCGTGGTTTTTCCCCTTACAGGGTTTCCACGTACAAATATTGGTGTCATGTGTTGTGGATGACTTTGTGTTTATGTTTCATGCATTAATTCTTACCGGTATAGCAATTTACTGTTATCATTGTCTACCGGCATACTAAACTGGTTTACTAATATTAAGTAGTAAGTTGGTTAATAAGTTTTTGATTTGAATTTATTAGACAATTGATTCACACCCCCCCTCTCAGTTGTCTCCGGGACCTAACAACGCCTAGCGAGGGTGATAGAAATACAAAATTCTTTTATGTATCAACTAAGTGGAGGAGACAATGCACTAGTATATTGTCACTAAATTCTTTCCAAAGGAGGCTCCTTCTCGATCAATCAAACATTAAAAAAGAAGCTCTCTTTCTGTCAAAGTTTTCTCTCTAAACACCAAGACCAACAAGACTGTTTTCCAAATCATATATTGGAGAACATTCCATCTTTAATTTCAGAAGAACAAAGCAAAATGTGTTTATCTGAATTCTCTCTTGAAGAGATACACATTGTGGACTTTTCCTTCCCAAGCGAGAAAGCTCCAAACTGGATGGTTTTTCTGCCTTATTCTATAAAAAATGTTGTTACTTATTGGCAAAGAAGTGGAAGAAGAAGAAAGCACAAAAATATCCTAAAAGAATTGAATGTCACCTTTCTAGCCTTGATCCCCAAAATTCACATTCCCTCATCCTTTGTTGATTTCAAACCCATTTCCTTATGCAACATTATTTACAACATTTTCTCAAAAAGCATTATTAGCTAGATTGGCTTCTATCACCCACCTTATTATCTCAGAAGATCAACGTGGTTTTACTCCAGGTAGGGAAACATTGGAAGGAGCTCTAATTGCTCATGAGGTGTTACACTCTGTTCATGATAAAAATTCTTCTGCAATGGTTATTGAATTAGATATGATGAAAACATATGACAGAGTAAAGTGTAACTTTCTTCTACAGGTCTTTACAAAATTGGACTTTTCCATCCAATGGTGCAAATGGATTCTCTCTTGCATCTCAAGAGTCAATTTTTTCCATTCTTCTAAATGGCAGCACAAGTGGATTCTTCAAGTCATCTCAAGGTTTAAGACAAGGAGATGCTACCTCTCATTTCCTTTTTATCATCATGGTTGAAGCTCTTAGCAGGTCTATTTTGTTTGAGAATTCACAACAAACTTGGAAAGGTATTTCTATTTCCTGTTTCCTTGCCTCAATCACTAGTTTCTTTGATAAATCTACCTATCCGGAAGCCAAATCAATCAAGAGAGGTTTAGAAGATTATTGCTTTGCCTCAGGTCAAATGATGCAAGACAGAACAAAAAAAAACCCTTTCTCTCTGCAATTCAGAAACTCAAAAACACATAATGCAAAACAGATACTCTCTGCTAAATAACACTTAGGTTGCAATCTGCAAACAAAATTACATTCATGGCCTTTCCACAGCCTCACTCTATCTCTGCAAACCATTTCCTCTAACCAATCCTTGTGGGCGCCTCCAGCTCTATGCCTCCAGACTAGATTCCAAATTCTCCTATCTTGGAATGATCTCAGCCTCACAGGCCGATCTTTACTTTAATGGGCCGATGCTTGCTCAATCAAGGCCCTTTACACTTCACAGCCCACACCACTTCGCAGCTCTTCTATTGCCTTCTTGGACCACTGCCACTCACTTCCCACCGTGCCTCCCTCATTTTATATCACATTACTCTGTATATCGATTCATATTCTTGGACCATCCCAATAGATGCCCTTTTGTCTCTTGGCAATTCGATTTCCTTTCCTCTTCTCTTGGCTGAATTAACGAGAACACTTGCCTTTTATGTCATTGCTTGCTGCTTGACTTGGCAGATTAAACTAATCAGTTGGCTGTTTGATGATTGAACATTATGCTTCTAACCGATACCTCTTTTATCTCTTCCTTTGGACAGTTTCTAAAGTCTTCCTTTTGATGAATATCCACACCTTGCTCCAGGCCATTGATAAAGGTCGCAAAATTTGGCTAAATGCCTGCGAATTTCAGTTGCTTGAAAGTTTATAAAGCCTTTTCAAAAATCCATGCTTTGCATCCTGCCATCATCGCAATCTATGAAACACCACTTTGAGGTATTCTGTCAAACAGTTAACTGCCTTGTCCATGCTTCTACATTTTGCATACATGTCAGCAGAGCAATCGCAGCTACAACCACTGAGAAAATTTCTCAATTGTTATTAGCTTTTTAAGTTTTATGTATATCTTTTCCACTTGGCATATGTACAGAAATAAGGTTTACGTCCTTTCTCCCTTTTAACTTTCTAGCACAGGAATTTTGTCTTCCGTGCTCTCTTTGCATACAATTCAACAAGCTTCACAGCATAAATGGGAGATTATTCTGTAATCCATTTCTATACAGGGGAGAGGAACAATGTAGAGCTGACTCTATCGTGAATCTCCTATCATCGTTTTTTAAAGTGCAAAGGTTTAAGAGGTTAGGCATTGACGAATATGAAACTCTTGTAAAATTGAGAGAGATGCCAGAGACCATTGAACAAAACTAAAACTAAACTGCGGAAGCAAACAAGCTGAAAACAAATTTTTTGGTGGTGCTGATTACTTGTTGGCCTGGGTGCTCCTACACCATCAAAAGATTAACCCTTGTAAGTCTTAAATCTTCTTTCCTAATACCTTGTTGAAAAAAATAAAAATAAAAAAATCCTCTCTTTTAGGTTTCATGCTGGGTCTCCTTCCTTGTCAGTACCTAGGGATCCCTTTCTTTTCAGGAAATGGCAAACAAGATTACTAGAAAAATATTGTTGTGTTGGTCTAGAAGAAGCTAACCTCTTGGAAAGGGAGGGAGATGGTTGGCAACTATGGCAGACTAACCATGATAAAAGCGGTCTTGTCTGCTATCTTTATCTACATGATGTTAGTCCTAAAAGTCCCTAGAGGAAGCATAACAGATCGACTGAAAATGTCCTGCAACTTCCTATGGAGTGGCAGGTGAGAAAAAGAAAAAATATTGCATTAATTTCTTGGAATAAGATGCACAGAGAAAAAACGCAAGTTGGAGCTATTATTAATAATTTGGAGGCTCAGAATTTGGCCCTAGGAGCAAAACTAGCATGGAACATGTATGCAAAACCAAACTCTGAGTGGTGTAATATAACACAAGCAAAATGCCAAAATATCTAGACTCTTTGGAGAG
Source organism: Cryptomeria japonica (assembly GCF_030272615.1). NCBI lineage: Eukaryota > Viridiplantae > Streptophyta > Pinopsida > Cupressales > Cupressaceae > Cryptomeria > Cryptomeria japonica. Next base: position 154,146,045 of record NC_081406.1, on the reverse strand, counting down.
CCAAAGAATTTTCATTATTGCAAACCCTCCTTATGGTTCTTCAATGTGGATTTTCATAGTCAAGTACAAAGATGTAATCATCCCCACCTCTCATGGATTATTTGCAATAGGAAGATAACTCTCTACTGGAAGACTAATAGAATGGTTATCCACCTCTGGACAATTTAGTAGAACTACAGGAAACTAAACCCTTCTTGAAATAGTTTTGGGGAGAAATTCAGATATTATTTAGTTTCTCAAGCAGAGCCTCTCTCCTTTTCAATTAAGTGGAAAAGTCTTTGCCATGGCCAAAACCCCTGAAATCATAAAATTTTGCTAACAAGGATTCTTACAAAAAGCAAAATTTTCTCCTCTCCAAAAAGATGAACTTTCTTGGATCCCATTAAAGTCAGGACTCTAATTAGTAAAGCAAGGATATTTTGTTCTCACCAATTCCACTCCGACTGACACTTGGCCCTCTCTTCTTTGTTGGTGTAATGCTTGCCTCCCAAAAGTAGGGGTTTTTGATTGGCTAGCTCTAAACAACAAAATCCTAACAAGCAAAAGATTGGTAAATAAGGTTCTCTCCTCCTTTCAATTGTGTCCTTTGTGCCTCCGAGTTAGAAGATTTTGACCATTTACTCCTTAACTACCCTTTCACTTTCAACTGCTGGAGATGATTATCCTCTAAATTGAACTGGTATGACCCCCTCCCTAATTTTCTCTAGCATCTTTTCCATTCATGGCCAAATCTTTTTATAGACTACACTTTCACTGTATCTGACTTACTTGTCCCTTCTTGCTTATATGGCATATCTAGCTTGAATGTAATAACAGGATCTTGAGGGAAACTTCCTTGAGTTTTATAAAGGTAACCCACACAATGGAAAGAGCAATCTCAGGAGTAGTTATGTTGAGTGTAATGCAAAATGCCTATCCTAATAGAAAATTCTCTTCATGGGATGATTATATTCTTAAATAATGGAACTTCCTCAAATCCCCCCCTTCCTAGGGCTCCATCCTTGCCTGTAAAGTTTCCATTAACAGAAATTTTATTAATGGGTAACCTCCACCATCTTCTTTGGTTCTGTTAAATTTTGATGGTGCTTCTTGAGGTGGCCTTGGTGTTTTATGAGCTGGCTGTGTCATCAGAAATGGTGAAGGACAAATGCTAAAGGCCTTGGCCGTAAATATCAAAAGGTACCAACAATGAAGCAGAAGCCTTCTTGGGATTATCTCAAACCAAATTAGGAAATTTCAAAAGAATTCAAATAGGAGGAGATTCTGTGCTCATTATAAACACAGTTAAAAACAAGAGCATATCAAACTAGAAAATCCAAATCATGCTTCAAGAGATCTGGGTTCTTCTACAGTGCTTTGATTATTTTGAATGTGATCATTGCTACAGGGAAGGAAATAAAGAAAATAAGAAAGAGTTTTCCTGCTCATCTAGGTTGCTTTCTGTCTAACTGGAAAAGACAATATTAGGGGACCAATTTGGTAACAATTCCTCTCATATCCCCTTAAGGAGGGACTAAAATCCTCCTTTACATGGCTTTCTTGTAGTTGGCAATTCATTGTGTTTACTTGGTTGACATCCTATGCATCATCCCTATCCTCCACGTGTGTGAACCCTAGTTGGCTGACCACTTCCCTCATGTTCAGTTAAGCTCCGGCCTGTGCCTTAATCAATTATGTGCCTGTTTCATGACTTGGCTATTGTGCACGCCTTATATGCCTTCTTTTATTGCCTTGCTAGTTCACAATCCATTTCTTTTCACTTTCAGAGACACAATAATGAAGGATAGCCAGGCTTCTATCTGCCACTGCATAGTTGGGAACCCACAGAGCCAGGAAAAAATGACCCCATAAAGCTTTTGTTCATCTTTTCTATTGAGTGTGATTTAGTGGAGGAAGCGATTCACAACTTGGTGAATTTTTAAATTTCTCCTCAAATTTTCTCAAGTGTTTCAGTACTCTGAGGTCCTCCCCATGTTTCTTTCCAACATTATGGACCTCTTGCAAGACCTGCTCTTGCTTAGAAATCTGGCATTTGAGTATATCCAACCATATTTGCTTTTAGAGGACTCATTTTGAACTGTCTTCTAAGCACGACCTTTCACTGGGCTCTGCACCTACTGGTGGCTTGTTAACTTTCAAAGAAGTAAAAGAAGACCCTGCTATAATTTGTGTTTACAGTGCAATGATTAATGGTCTGCAAAACGATAATGTGGGTATACTGGAAGGTGTGGTTAACTCACCCAGTTTAGAGCTTGGCCAAATCTTGTGTGCACAGGTGAAGAAATTTTTCCATGCCATCCACTTTCTTCTTGGGCATGTTTCTCATTCTCCTCTGCTGTCCTCATCTTGAAAAGATTTGACATAGTCTGCTGCTCCTGTTTTGCCTCTTGCTATTGTTGTCTGTCTGCTTCTGTTTCCTACTGTTTCATGATACTTATGGTCCTTTTGCAAATTGGCTTAAGATTTCCATGTTAGCTCACCTTGATGGGTTATTTTTCATCTGCTCCTCCATGGAGTGGTGCTTCTGTGTATATGTTGTAATGGCTTTTTTCTCTGTCATCAATACTTTTTATAAATAAATTATAGGTGGCTGTCCACCTTTTATCTTAAAAAGAAAATCCTTACCAAATGCAAAGGCAGGTAGCCTTAAATTGTAGAAAACTAACACAGATATTTCCTGCTTGTGCATCAATATTTGCCGATATTTGCAGAGGCTCTGTTGGCCTAAAGGTTTAAATTCTTTAAACAATGAAATGCCTGGAACTTAATTCCATGTTACATACACTCCCGTTTGCTTTCTCCTTTTTCTTTTTCACTGCAAGGCTGTGCAGTTCTTGAAACAATTGGCCAACTTTTCTTGTATTCATGTTTAACATATTCTCCAAAAATAATAAAGATAAACAATTTTTCTAGATTTCATTCTCTTTGTTTTAATTATCTTTCAAAATTACTGGGTTTTGCTTATTTAATCCCAAAACATCCAGCACAACCAACCAAAATGTGATTAGTACTGGAAAACTCCTAATGGTAAATATAGGTTCAGCTGAGGCCATATGAATGTTTTTATGGCTTAGATCATGAGGTGCCATGCATCATACTGTTCTTTTTTGCAAGCAGACAAAGCAATTCCAAAACTACCCTGGAATAAGGAAACTAAGCAATCAATAGTATTAGTATTATATTATATGGTTAAATGTAAGAATTATCTTTGCTAATCAGTAAAACAGTTAAAACTTACGAACTGCCGCTTCATTCTGTTTAAATTCAATTATTCAAGTCAAGCTGCTCATGTATGATCAGAGTTGGATTTGCCCTCGTGGTGTAGTCATTGAACTAGCAATGGCTGTGACAGCCCAAGGAATTCTTGCAATAACCAAGCTTCAAAAAACTTGAAAAAGTGCAGGCTAAAAGGAAAACACCAAGGGCAAAGTGTATTTATGGTTGGCTGAAAACCTACATTCAACAAAATTCATGCCGATGTAGTGTCTATTGTCTTAGTACATAGGACCATATGGAAACTGTTCAAATTTTAGAAAATATCCTTTGTTGTATAGAAGGCATTCCTATCTGTTGTTTGATTCCAAGCAAACTCCCATGGTAATTAACACCTTTTTTACATTTTCTGGCTATCCTAAATAATCACTCTCCTTAACAGAGTACAATATACATTTTATAGAATACAAGAACTTAGTCAGGTCATTTATGCATATGTCAAACATCTCATACTGTATTCAAGATTATAACTTGGTTATGTTGAGTTAATTTTCTTTAGCGCTTATATTAAAAGGTGTCAGGGATCACATTAGTTTATGCATCACAACCTTTGGTTATGTTTGGCAATTATAAATTTAGCATTATCACATGACATAATTCATCATATAAGTTGGTGTTGAAGGTGCTTTGCTGCTTGCCAAGTCTGTTGCCAGTGCTGTTCTTCTTTGTGTGAAGGGTGTTACTCTGTTATGAAGTTTTCCAACTGGCACTAATTCTGCACCCTGTTCTGGTACTGGCCTCAAGTGTATATACATCTTAAATCAGTGAATGAATCTCTGGCCAATATGTTTATAAAAAAACAGCATAACAAGCACAATCAGAAAATAAAACGCCATGGATGAATAATCCACAATTGGAAAGCAAAATAGAGATTGAATCATCACAGTGAATGCAACTCCTGAATCTACCAGTTGTTTATCAGTTTCAAGCAAATTCTTCCCTAGGAATAATACTCTACAAGCACCAAAAACAAATACTGCTGTGATGTAAACTGTTTTGAGTTGCCCACAAGCTAGAGTCTCACGACAATTACAGAATTTCCTAATTGCACCCAACCATAAATAAGAATCTTCATGCAATATATTGCAGTTTAGGCCTTGTGACAGGACTCTTGCATATCTTCTGTCACTGCTTCCTTCATGATATATTTATGTTTTACAATTCATATATATGACTTATAGTTCTATGACTATCACTTTCATACATTGTGACATCATAATACATCACTAGCACGTATATCCAGATCATATAAGTTGATGCTGTTGTCTTCTGATTGACACTCAAAGTGGCAAAATGTTCAGACACGCACTTCTTTGTTGTAGGCATCAATTTGAGAATATTTGTGTCAACTATGGCGTGAATTTCCGAGCAATGAAATGTCCTTACAACACATAAGAATGTGGTCATGCAAAACAAGCATCATCTTTCTATACATTAGGACTCTTGTCATAAAACATGATGTTAAATTTAGTTTCCACCTTGTTACACCCCCATGGAATATCCCTACTTCCATCTATTTTTTTAAGAATACAAGTTTTTTTTTTTTTTGTTTGGTAGGTAATAGGCCGAAGCCACAATATTTTGAATTATTATTATTATTATGTTTGATTAGATTGACCCTAGACCTTCCCCATTTTTATGGAAGGCCAAGAGTCACAGCTTAGAATTCATTTTAGATGTCCTTATTGGGAATTGAACTTGGGTCTCCACAGTGAGAACCCAATGTTTTAACCAATCAAGCTCAACCCCTTGGACTTTTTAAGAATACAACTTTGGTGTCCAATAGTGTTGATATATTTCTTGGAAATAAAGGCAATAATCAATAAAATACAAACCACTTCGAGGAGGTGGCCTGCAATAATCAAAATATGAGTATATGAATTTAATCTTGCAAATTATGATGGTTTGGAAGAGATTTTCACTTCCTCATTTATGGATATAATTAGGTAGGGACACACACCTTCATCTTAATTAGGTTGGCCTAATGAATAAATAGAGCTAATAAATGAAAATATTAAGATTAAGTGTGCCACAAGTGATTAAACATATTACACTTAGGAAGATGAATATTAAGGGTATTACATGCCCATCCCCTTAAGAAAGTGTTGTTGTCAATGCTTAGCAACTTTGGATGTTTTTCTATGACTTATCTTCCCATGTTGCATCTTCAGCTGATAGATTCTTCCACTTGATTAGGAATTCAGAAATGGGCTAGTTTTACAATTGCTTCATTTGTTTCTCTATAACTACCTCAAGTTCCAAAATAAACTTCTCTTCATCTAATTCAAGCAATTATTATTGGATTAGAAGCTTGTCTCCTACTACTTTCTATAGGCAAGAGACATGAAATATAGGATGAATTTTGTAAAACAGTGGAAGTTCCAACACATAAGCTACATTGCCGTTCTAGTGGAGAACATTATAGGGACCATAAAATTTGTGTCCAAGCTTGATGTTCTTATGTTGCTTAAGTGACATTCGTTTGTAAGGTTGCAACCAAAGGAATACACAATCTCCTCCCGCAAAATGCCTCTCATTGTGGTGTTGATCTGCTTGTTTCATCCTATTTTAATCCACAATTAAATTTTCCTTAAGGATTTGAAGTATTTCTTGTTGGTGTTGAATACGATCCTCTATAGCATGAGCTTTGGGATGAACTTGTAAATAATTAGTAGATAGTGTGTTTTATCCATAAAGAGCCTCACATGAAGTCATCTTTGTTGATGTGTTATAGCACCACTCTGCCAATGAAAGCCATTTTGATCATTGTGTTTGTTTGGTGAAGGTGTTGGTGTTTAGAGTTGTTGGTTTCCAAATCCCTAAAGGTAAGCCTCTTTTTGAGTGCTAGGGGTGTCAAACAGTAAAATTAGGGTAAGGCCTTCAACTTTAAACCCAAGGGGCTTCCCTAGAGGTATCTAAATAGAATTAAACACAATTGAAGATAGACAAATGGATGAAATGTTGCAATAGTACCCGGTGTATGCCTGACCCCAAAAATTGTCACTAGGCTAGGGGCTAACCTATTTCTATAACGTCTATTAAGATGATAAGCACATCACTGCATAACAAGATGTGGGCATGCACAACATGAATCTCTAGGATGATAAAAATTTAAGGATCATTGAGAACATTTTCTTTGGTTATAATGCTAAATCATGAAGTGCATACAAATTACTTCCTATTCCTAATCCACCACTAAAAGATGTCTTTGTTTTAAGCATATAGTGGATCATCACTTCCAGAACTAGTGCATTTTCATTGGGTTGTAAAATCACGACACACCATGAGAAACAACACAAAGAAATCAAAAGGACTGTGCGTTGTGCAAATACATACACCACAAATAATGATATCAAGCAACTCAACGTACTTAGTAATCCATTCCTAGATTGCAGAAATCCAAATGAAACAACTAAATCATCATAAAAAAGCTTGTAGTGTATTAGAATGCTGCAACATTCAACAAATATCTATTACATTCATATCAACACATGTGGCAAGAGGAAACCCTAAGCTAGAATTTCTTTGAAGATACACAAATGGAGTTGTGGGAACATTCAGTTTCAAGAATCATTTACAGTATTATTCTCCTTGAGATTTACAAAAGATGTTGCTCTAATGGCCACTAGACATGTAGGAGTCGAAAGCCTAGAATCTCCTTCACGCTTTTAGAAATGTGGAAACACAAAATGATTAACCTTTTTTTCAGAAAAATGAAGCATATCTGGTGCTTTGTTTTCAGGTATCGAGGAGGAACTGATAATCAATGATGTGGTGTGCAAGGTGAGCTTAGATCCCACAAAATTTGCCAAATGAGGGATCTAGAGTAGGTGCAAGGACCATTGGGAGTTGAATCTCAACCACTACATTAATGATGACATGGGTCATCTTCATCCTCCACTATTGAAAGTACGTTTGAATCTGCATAGTTGAGATGGAAAACATTTTCTATGCAGGAAAAATTCCTTTGGAGTAGTTGCAGCATCAATTCTAGTCATTAATGGTGACTTGGGTTGTGTAGGGAGGTAGATAAAGATGAACAATGCAAAATGTGGGAGTTTTGGGGATTGGGTGTTAGGGATACCTCGTAACCATATCACTTGTTAGAGATTGGAGGTTGGAGACACACCATACCTTATGCCTGAAGCAAACATATAAGAGTATCTCTGCATCATTGACTCTGAAAAGATATATGAAAGGAAATATCAGGAGTTGAGGATTGGGGATACCAGGGAATTCATCCCACAAGGCATGCAAGTAGAGATAGGTCCGAACTTGGGAACTGGATAAAGAAATATAGTGGATAATGTTAGGGATTGGCAGTTAGGAAAAAATTATAACTCATGCCCAAGGCATAGCGGTAGGGATATCCCTGCATCTTTGACTCCGATAATAAAAAAGAAGGAAATGTTGAAAATTGGGAATTAAGGATACCATGGAACTCATGTCATAAAGGATAGCTGAAATCGTGCCTTTGTAAAATGGCTTTGTGTGGAGTATCGAAGTGCGGGGGTATGAGGAAAAGCATGTCAATAAGAGAAAGCCTGAAACTTCAACATGAACAAAGGAAAGAGCTGGGGATGGGGAAAATGTATGCTAGGATGGTAAACTCTGAAACTTTGAGAGAATCTCCACACGAAGAATTTTTTGGGACCTTTGCAACTTCTAGCACATGATAGGCATATGGGGGTTGAAGGAGAACACTTATGGAAACATGATCAAACAAGATCCACACAAAGACTTTTCAGATCAGTCATATATGATGGGGATAATGAGGTCACAATGCATAAGGGGGCCACAACTCGAACAATTTGGACTAGTCAAATTGGGTGCCAATAGAAGGCAAAGCAACATGTTTATCCTTCCAAACATTTGTTCCCAATTTTTGTTTGGCCATCTGATTGTGGTTGATAAGATGAGCTTTGTGCTAGTTTTGTACCGCATGCTGCAAATAAGTTTGTCCAAAAGGTTTGAAGATAGGGTCATGATCCTTGACAATGATTTTGGGAACACAATGGGGTTTTTGAACCTTTTCCATGATTACTTTTGCACAGTACTGGCTTTAAATGGATGAGAGAGTGTAGATAAATGTGCATACTCAATGAGTCTATCTATAACCACTAAAATCACATCTAAGGTTATTTGACTTTTGCAATTGGATAATGAAGTCCATTGATATTTCCTCTCAACATTTTGCAAGTATGCCTAATGATTGTAAGAGGCTTGGAGTCTTCACTGTTTTTCCTTTATTTTGTTGGCATATCAAACATTTGGCCACAAATTTCTTTACACCCCCCTTCAGAGGTTCCCAAGAGAACCCTGCAATGTACCATCTTTGAATCCATTGATATCTCTGGGGTATTACTATTAACTCCTATGAGCTTCCTAATCCGTTATACTGATCTGACACCTTATTGCCAACTACTTTCTCCTCCTTCTCTGAGTAGGTCCTTTCTCTTTTTGTAGACGCAAAGGTTCCCCTTTTCTGTGAACAGTAATATCTTCATATTCATTAGAGATTCTGCAACCCATGATTTGTCATTGCTTTCACCTTGTTTCCTCCACTTCAATACTAAGGGATTCACATGCATTGTCTTCTAGGGAGGTTCCTGCCTAAAGCCCTGCTTCTTGAATTCAATTTTTTTTTGAGAGAGACCATTGGATGCTGCCCTTGCATCCTTGCTTAGCTTTGGGAGACTCAAGCCACTTTAAAATGACTATATTCTTACTTTCTAAGCAGATACCATATTTTTAGTCTTTTGCACGAGAACATGTTTATCTTTGTAAATATTTTTTTGCTAATGTCTTTTGTATTGAAGTATATGTGTTGTATGGTAAATGGCAAGGTTCCAAAAAATAGTCATATTTGAATTGTAACTAATCAAAGACATTACTAATGTTCTGATATAGAATAGAATCTTGTAGCTGGCAGAAACCATTTCTGTTTCAGCATGAAGAATAGTGATTACCTACCGTTCTAATGGATGTGCATGACTCTCACCATAAGAGCTAGGTTGGGGTTTGGATGGGTGTACATACAAGTAACAACAATATATTCTATTCTATTTGCAGCAAATGATTAATAGTAAAGTATCCAAATCTAACTAATATTTTTATACTTTTAATCTAAGTTACCGGTTCGGGTTCGGGATCGGGTTCGGAGATGCGAACCCAGTTCGTGGGTTCGGGAAATTTTTTTTTTGCCTTTTGGGTTCGTCCGTACATGCATATATATATATACACATTATATGTAAAAATTTAAAGAAATATACAAAATTACAAATCTAAATACATTTAATAGTATGCTACTTCATCATTGATCAATGCCAAATGCCAATTAGCAAGGGCAGATTAGTGTTATTGGCCCGAAAAAGGCAAAAAACAATTAGTTTTTTAACATAAAAATGTCACTTTTTGGTGACTTGACTGGCCCAGCCTGTGGGTTCGCCTGGGTCCGCGCCTGGGTTTGCCTGGGTTCGGCCAGGATTCACCATTTTGACTGTGGGTTCGTCTTGGGTTCGCCATTCATCCTGGGTCAAAATGGCGAACCCAAGACGAACCCACAGTCAAAATGGTGAACCCTGGCCGGACCCTTGGCGAACCCAACGTGGATCCGGACCCGGTTCGCGTTGGGCCCCAAAACAGGCGAACCTGGTAACTGAGTTTTTAATACAAAAGAAAGTGTAACACTGAAGACTTTTCAATTCTCACATGAACCATGTGAATGAAAGATATGGAATCTTTAATGCAGATTTGATATGCCTGAGACTATTTATAAAATTTATAATATATCAAATCCTCAATGTGCAATATATCAATCAGCAGTAGAAATTTTCACTCTACTAATTTAAGGGCTCTCATAACTGGTAGGAAAGTACAAAGACTACTAATCAATTTCCAATAGTTGCAAGCTTTTGGGACAGTATGTTAGGAGAAAGGAATCTGCAATCTGAGGCAAGCATCTAGCACTCCCTTGACCAAATGTCTATAGAAATGGGGTAAAGTAGAAAGACAGAATCCTGCACAAGATGAAGATCCCATAGTAGATTGCTAAAGCGATTCAAAATCTTATAGTAGATAGTTGTAGTGTGCAAAGAGAGGTTGTAGATTGACAAATAAGATAGTAAGATTATGATAATTGTTAATTTTCTATTATATAAGTACACTATCAGTTAGAAAGGGAGTGCATATACCATATAGGTGTTGGAATCTTCTAAATACAGATGACAAGGAACCAAGAAACCTAAAAGTATGGAAGCTAGCCATTGGAAGTACCCTTGGAGGTAAAGGAAGAATGCAAATGGAACCACTGCTTTTTTAAAAATCAGCAGTAGAACATAACAAAATACTGTGTATTTATCAGAAAAGCAGTGGTGGGACTGCTAGACTCTCCCTAAAAAGGACTTTCAATAACGGTTGGGGGAATGCCCTGGAATGCAGGTGGTCCTAATACTCTCTATACAGTCAAGATCAAAATCACTGTAGGGTTAGCCCACAATCAAATTAGAAAATAGGCATTACAAATCCCGTTTAAATTGAAAACTTAGATGACAGTGAGAAGACCAAAATAAGTCAGTAGACAAGTCTTTCTTGCCTTAAAATTCTACAAAACAAGATCTTCTTTTTCGAGTGGAGTTTCATTTTAATCTATGGTCCTCATGTTTCAGGCTTAAATTATTGTGTAGAACTCAATACCTAGATGATATTGGCAAGCCGATCCAAGTTAAAATGAGAAGGCTGTCTTATTTGAAAGGTTTCCGAATCAAATAAATTACAGTCCATTTCAAAAACATGCTTGTTCTAAAGTAAGCACGAGGGTAGTTTTAAAGTTCAAACTGGACAAATTATTGTTTACCGTTCAACATTTTTAATCTCTTAGGATCATGCTTTAACTCCTTCCTGTTTTGTCCTCTACAATTGATTAAATCAAAATGGGAATTGCATTAGGAATGGGATTTCCTTAAGAAACACAGATATATATACTTCATGATTGTCTTTCTAACTTCTTGCATAAAAATAGAAAACATAAGTTATGTGATTAATATTAGAAACACAAAGCTATACTTTATAATTTAGTCCTTTCACAAAATGCCTACAAAACAAGCAAGAAGATATACCTTTTTGAAAACATTTTCTCGTTCTATTCTCCTATTCTCATATTCCATGCCCAAATTACTGTGGAAATAAAACCCTAAATGACTGTGGCTCACCAGGCCATCTTGAAGGTGTCAAATAAAGTCATGGTCCATTTCAAAACCATTTTCATTTTATTCGTGAGAGCTTCATGTACTTTTAACAATTTTTTGACAGTTCCTATAGGAAGCACAAGGATAGGTTCAAACTACATCAATTATTAATTTATTCTCTATCTGTCAATGTTTCATGTTTTTAAAATGATGCATTACGACCTGCCCATCTTATGCTTTAGGAAGTGATTGTATAAGAGATATAAAGATAAGCATGTTTTTTATCTGCAATTAGTTGTCCAACTGGAAAATGTTAGTTTTTCACCTCATTTGAACTGAAAACTGATATGACACTTGCAAATGTGATATTCCTGATGGTTGTGAAAGGGGGAAGATCGGACAGGTGTCAATACTTCGGTGCGAATTCCAGAGAAATCAAGTACATGGAGAAGACAGCATCCAACGCATGCAATCAAGCACAACAGGAAAACCATAACTGCAATGTGTTATCTGCCTTATTTTGAAGATTTTAGTAACAATTCTGATGACAGTTCAGGATGGCTTATAAGCTCGTCTGAGGAGTGTTTGAATCTGTGGCAGTGCACATCCAGAAGCAGTGTATCAGAACCCTCTCTCCAGGTTCTGTCTTAGTTATGGCATTCTTGTTCTTTCTCATACCTTTTGAATTTCTCATGGTGATTCAGGCTAGTTTTTACCTGCATTGAATTTTCATGACAAAATCACTTTCTACTTTCTGGTTATGGATAGCTTAATATTCTCATAATTTTCCTGTTGATAATGTTTGCGTGGATTGTTTTTCCTAAAAGAGTGATCAGTTATTAATTTGCATTTTTGTCCAGTTCAAGAGCTCCCAAAAGACTAAGTTTGTCATGGAAGATATGGTTGTGGATATGGATGCCAAATTCTTGTGTGCCTTTTGTCCTGATCCTAAAAGAAATGCCCTGTGCATCACAAAGCATACCCTTGGTGGTCCCGCGATTTTCAAATACGAGGTACATTGAAGCATATTTCTTGAAGCCGCTTTGATCATTCATGATATTCAAAATTTGTAAGGTTAAGGTTTCCTTCATTGTTAGAAGATATTGAATTTACAGGGCATGATTCGCATTCCTTGTGAAGATGTATCTCTATGTACAAAGAAAAGTTCATATAGACTCAAAATGCTTCACTTAGCATCCTTGCATCACTTGGGAGGTGCGTTTGGTAACTCTGTAGCTGCAGCATTTGACAAAAATATACATGTTTACGATCTCTCATCTGTGTCAGAATCTCCATCAGTAATAGTGCCACCAAAGACAATGTGGCAGGCTCATGATTCCCCCATTTCATGTATGCATCTTAACTCATTTTGTTCTCTCATTACGGGTTCTTCTGATGGCTATATTCGGCTTTGGGATATGAAAGCAGAGCCCTGCAACCCTGTTAGAGAATACCGTCAAAAGGGTCAAAAGGATCGTATTACATGTATAGAAATGTTGGATGGAACAACAATGTGCAGCAGCAGCCAAGATGGAACCTTTCAGCTACATGATATTCGCTACAGTGCTTCACCATTTATGTCAGTCATTCCCAATGAGAAGCCAATCTTCAACATGGCTAGCATTCCAATGAATAATACAGTTGCCTGTACTACTGAAGATAGATTGTTTTGCTTGGAGCTTGAAAGTAGCAACCCTATGGTTGATGATGCAACATCAAGACACTCATCTTCAGGATCAACTACGAGCATTAACAGCTCATCTTCCTCATTGTGTTTAAGACCATTGCCTTCAAATGAGCTGTCTACAGGCATCAAATGGAATACAAGGACTTGCACTGAAATTTATACATCTCAGACGGATGGATCTATTGCTATCTTTGCAAAGTAAAGGCAGATCTCCATAGCATCAATGGTTAAATGCTCCTCTCATATTTTTTAAGATACAAAGGCTTCTTTTATTATTTTAAATGGTACTATTTGGCATATCAGGTTTCTACCAATTGAATGCCGATAAGTTTCTGTATATCCCATGTTTGTAGCTTTAAAAGGCTCATTTATCAAGGGAAACCAAATATTTCACTTTCCTTTATTGAAGATCATCAGCAAACAGTACTTTTTATTTGAATAGTTTATGATGCTCACCAGTGCTTCAATATAGCACGAGTTTTTTTTTATTTGATAATTTGGTTGACACTTTCAATTTGCATCTAGAATGCATGGGAAAGTACACTAATAAACTTAGCAATTGAACTGTCTTAAAATTCTTTGTTGAGGGGTATGCGTTTTGTCAAAATTAACTCTGGACTTTCACCTGGCTAATTCTCTGTTTTGGGCCCACATTAATGTAGTCACTTGAACATCAGGAACATGTTTTATGTTATAACGGATCATGTTAAAATTAGTGGTTCAGTTGAAATGAGCTCTGCATGAATTAACTTTGGACTTTCACCTGGCTAATTCCCTGTTTTGGGCCCACATTAATGTAGTTGCTTGAACACCTGGAGCAAGCTTTATGCTTTAACTGATTGTGTTAAAATTAACCTTTGAGTTGAAATGAGCTCTGCATTCACCATATCATATCTGTACCTGTGCTTTGAGATACCTCCTCCTAGCTAAATATTTGTCTCTTGCCTCTTCATGAAACTATCATTTAGTTGCTTTCTTGTCTTTTTACTGGATTATGAGGCAATCTAGTTTCGTTTAAGCTTCAGGTCTATATTTGCTTTGTATTTAGTTATAAACCCTAGAGGCAACATCACCTTCCAATAAAGTTTACAATTGATTGCATTACCATACACATCAAATATAGGATATTGAAGATGCAGAATACTGTAAATGGACAATATATAATCCATTCCATGCAAGGACATTTTGTCTCTTCCTTTTCCCAAAAAATCGTGCATGGCAGCTGGGAGTCAACTAGCCATGGGAAATTTACATTGTTGGAGTGTATGTACACTGGCAAATAGTAAGGAAAGGAGAGGTTGATCATTATATGTTATTAAAGATCAGGATCATAATTCTAACTATAGAGGCTGCAGTTAAATTGTGAAGTGGCAAATTATCAGTAGGGGTGTACTTTAACACACAAGTGTGATTAGGGATTAGAACTGTAATGTGCATTGGAGAGAAGGTAAAAACCACCTCAAATTCTTTTCTTTTCATAATTTAGTAAGAGAATCTGATACAAGTTTGTTAGAGTCGAACCTATGACAGAATGTGAGAGGCACCCTGCCTATTGCCAATAGGTAAAACCGTAAAAGTTATAGTCAATTCTACTGGCAACAAAACAGTTTTCTACATCTTTTATGTTCCTTTCTAATTGCATTCTGGGAAGAAAGAATTTGATAGCAAGGTGAGATCAGAGCTCTTCCATTTTCTAAATCTTTCGATAGTTCTAAGAAGAAACCTTCCAAAACACATCTTTATGTTCCCTCCTGATTGCATTCTGTGAAAAACGAATTTGATAGCAGAGTGAAATCAGAACTTCCATTTTCCAAATCTTGCCATAGTTTGTATTCCGAATGCAATACATTTTCTTTATTCTTCCAAAGCAACATTTTCCTAATGGTTGGGATAAATGGAATTGCAGATCAAGGGTATCTGCCAGAGCCATTGATTACCAATGACTTGAAAAGAACATAGGCAGCTCAATATGAATATAAGTGCCTTAAAAAGGAACAATTAAGTGAAGTTAGGAGTTTAAGTGCACAACGATTTTATGTTATCATGGAAACAAAGCCAACATAAAAGCTCCTATCATCATTTGTTTCAATGGTAAAGTTCATGTTGTAGCCACCTTGATGGTGCTGAGTTCAAATCTTCTACAATACAAAAGAAAAAGAGCTCCTATCATCATTTGGTAGAAACTACCATACCAAAATAGGTGGCTAAAAAGTAAGATTTTTAAATAAATTTGATACAATGAGAAATTTAATTGTAGAATCTCTCTTGGAAGAGACCTAACAAATTCAAGTATCTTTTATTGTTTACAATGATTGGGGACCAACCAAATTAAGAGGGGTGGACCTGTAATGAGCTTTGTATTGCACAAGTAGATAAGATAGGGATTTATTCAACAAGGAATAATGTTTGAGGAAGATGAGGCAAGGATAGGGTTAGATTTGTGGAGTATTCATCTCTAAGTATGAGAAGATGTGGTAGTAAATAGATTATTGTAATATGAAACTTGTTCACATCCTTTTATGAACCCATTTTCTAAGACTCCCTTAGTTCTATTGTAATTTGGATTTGGGGTGGGAACTTGTAATCGTAGCGTGCTATTGAATGTGTTTGTGTTTATGAACCATTAGTGACTACTATTATTGAGTATGAATATTAGTTGTTACATATTAAATTTAATGAATTGATTATGTTTTCAACTAACTTGAACTAACCTTTGACTGGTGAAATTGTGCAAGGACTATTGTTTAATTGTAGGTACCAAGGTGCAAGGTGAAATGGGTTTTGTAGTTCTATTGAGCGATATAGAAAGATCACAATGCTAATGAGTTGTCGAAGACATTGACATTAACAACTTGTCTAAATTGTAGGTTGTAAAATATGTTATCCAATAAGCCATACAAAATTTATTGTAATTCAATTTTTGAAGGATTGGGTTCATAAGTTTTGTCTAAATCCTTGTATGTTGTAACAACTCTCTCCTTGACATTAAATATTGTTCAATAAGCTAGGGCAAAATAATTATGCAGTGGTAATAATTAATTAAACGAGAGCATTAATTAAATTGATACAATTATTAATTAAGAATAATAATAATTTAAATAAGTAAATAAGCAAGTAATACAACAACAATTGCATATTATGAATAATTAAATAATAATGAATAGATTTTTATCCTATTAGTTATATTAAAAAATAAATATATAAAATATAATTATAATTTAGTGATTATTAATTTGATTAAACTAAAATTAATAAAAGTTAATTGGTTAGTCAAGTGATTGCTATTTATTGATAAAAACAGTAAAATTGTTTTTATTTATTTATTTTCATAATAAATTTAAATTTAAACGATTTTTCAGTAAAATAATAAAATATTAAAAAATAAAATTATAAATAGAAGTGGTATATGAGAGAAAAGAAGATTGTCAACTAGTATTTAGAGGTCAAAGTTAGTGGGAAATTTTAATGAATTTTTTTTAAAAAAATTTCCAAGTTGGTAGTTGCTATACTTAATTGTTCTTAGTAAAGTAGTTAAAAGGATCACTCAAATGAAATTTAGATTTTAGAAACTTTATGATGTAAAATATAAATCTAAATTTCTTTCATTATTATCAAAACTCTAATAAGTTTTCCAAATTAAATTTTAAAAGAATCTATTCATTTATTTTGTTGAATTGAATTATTGAGCTAATTATAAATTTTATTTTTTGACATAAATAATATTTTAAATCATTTTTTTTGCAATAGCATTTAAATAAGTTCTATAGCATATTTACATAGTCTTCTTGACGTCCTATTTTAGCAATTCACTATCACTCAAAAATAACTTTAGACATAATTAGTTGATTGTATCAACGATATTTTGGGATTCCTCAATATTACAGAGATGGAGTAACTAAACACAATTAAAATTTTTCTATATAAGCATTTAAATTGGTAGGTTGTGTAGTAGATTTACACAATGCATGGAGTAGAAAATACACAGTCTGTAGCAGTTCATTATCACTAAAAATAACTTTAGACATAATTCATTGACCTACGACAACTATATTTTGGGAGTCCTCAATCTTGTAGATGTGAGATCAATAGGCACAACCAAAAACTTTTCGTAGCAACACTTAAATAAATAGGTAGGTTTTATAATATTACATAGTCAACGAAGCAAAAAATACAATCCATGTGCTGACAATAACTGTAGTAGTTCATTATCAAAATAATTTTAGACATGTTTCGTTAACTTGTAGTAATTATATTGTGAGATTCCTCAAAATTAGTAGATATAACATAAATGCAACCAAAAAATTCTCATGAAGCAACATTTGAAGATGTAGTTTCTATAGAAAAATTACAATCCTTGAAATAGAAAATACACAACCTTCTTGACATCCTATCATAACAGTTCATTATCACTTTGAAATTACTTGTGAAATTACTTTAGGCACAATTGACTAACATGTTGCAATCATATTAAATTAAATTCTTCAATATTAGTAGAGATATAAATAAGCACATGTCACATAATAGATTTGCTACTCAAGTGTTGCATTTTTTAAAAACTTCAAGAAATGATTGATCATAAGGATCATGGGGTAAATTATATGAAACTTTTAGGAGTTTCCATCTCAATAATTATTCATTTAAAAACATGCTATAAACCTTAGATAAAAACATGCTATAAACCTTAGATGTCTATCTAAATGTTAGTAGCAATTCTTTTATTTTAGAAGCTTCATTTTTTAGATCTTTATGTTTATAATTATTCTTTAGGCCTATAATTTCTTCTTCTAATTCGACATTTTCCAATCCCAAAATAATTACCTTATCTCCTCTCTTATAGCTGGCATTGGATATTCCTTAGGGTTATTTAATATGTTCTTTCAAACACAATTTTTTTCACATCTATGTAATTTTTTAGTTTTCATGATCGTCTTTCTCTTCTAACATTATGTTCAATTTCTCATTTTCTTATTTTTATTCTAAAACTATTTGTTTCAACTTAGAAAATTGGAATACAAATTATTTTGTTTTTCTTTTTTTTGATGAGGTTGTCATTGGAGTTTTACCTTTTGTTGGATTTTGTTTTAGGAAGAATTCTTCTTGCGTTTCTTCTTCATCCATTACAAATTCCTAAAAAATTGGGTTATCCTCTTGTGCTTGAGATTCATTAATGGGGAATCCATGCTCCTCTAGAAGGTATGTAGCTGGAGCTTCTATCAGGGTTTCTATCTCAAGGTTTTCAATCTTTACATGTTATTTAGCACTAGGAATTGGCTTAGATTTTTGGTACCTACATCTTTGGAGAGGAGGAAGCAAGTTGATTGCTACTTTCTTTCCTTTGGTTCTTTTGTCCCGAGATTACTTCTTTTCTCCTTCATCACCCAAGCAGATTGTTTCCACTTGTCTTTGAAAGCTAGGGATCTCTTGGGTTACTTATTTTTGAATTTGTTCTCCCATGGGCGGCTACTTAGGGGTTCCAAAACTTCCATGTTTTCTTGGAGAATGTCGAGCTTCTGGATTTTGCTAGTCTAAATTTTATGGAGCTTCTATAGGATAGCTTTAAAAGCTTCCCTAATTTTTAATTTTTGGACTCTATTCTCCAAGGTTTTATAAGAATTCTTTATTTTTTCTATTTCTCAAAACTTGGTATTTGCAAAGTAACATAATCAGGCCATGGTGTTTTAGGGCCCCTGTTCCTTTCTTATATCTATCCACCATAATTTTTATCGACTCATATAAATACATGGGTAAGATAACTCTCAATGCTAGTTTTTTTGCACCATAACATGGATGGGTCAACATTCTAAATGCTGGACCAACCACCATGCCAAAATGATCCTCATAGGTAAAATATTTCATCATAAAACCTTCCATTGACTTCCAGGTTTCGAGAATGGTGTCTTGATAATTCCCAAGTATTTTCATCCTTTTCATTCGTTATTAATTAAGGAGGATTTTCTCCCCCTTTGGTAAAATTCGCTAACATTTCTTGATATGTTAATTTCTTTTCTCCAACAACAATTCTAAATATTTGTGAGATAAGTTCAATGCTTACATTAAATTTTGTTCCAAAACTTCTAGTAGAATATTTTAATCTTTTTAGATCAAATTCTTCAACTACTTCAAGATGTTAGCCTTCAATTTTTTGGTACAAATTTGAACCAACCTCCTAATTCTTGTCTTGAAGCAACTTTCTTGGAGAATCTAGTTTAGATTTCCTCTTCACACCCTTGGTCCTCTATAAAAAGATAATAAGATAATAGGCAAGGAAGGGGAGTTTACATAATTGGTACTTTTCAAATGTAGATTGAATTTTCAATGTAAAATTTAACATGAGTTAATGTCTAATACAAAAAATGAGGCAATTGATTTGCTAATAATGAAAATGCATGTAAAATATTATTGTGTCATCTTTTTCACACAGGACAAATGAAAGATGACACAAACTTATCTAGAAAAGATAAAAGGGTGATAGAGAGATCTTTCCTAACTAAAAAATTATTTAATAATCATTAAATTCCTAATTAACATTACATGTACACACCTCATTAATCCTTTTTCCTATTTTGTAGAGAAGTCTAGGAGTAATTCTCTTGTGGTCAAACAATTGGCTACATTAGCAAACCAAGGGGTATATATAGATATGGAAAATAGTTGTTAGTCTAAAAAATAATCTTGAACTAGTTCAACTCCTCAAGTGTTTGTTTTGTATTATGGATACATTTTTTTCTACTATGTTCTATTTTATAGGTTTATTTATATTGGTTACATTGAATTCTTGGAGAAGCAACAACCATCTAACTATTCATCTACTTACAATAGGTTTATTTATTAACTATTAATTATTTTATAGTTGAATGATCTATGCATACAATCACCTTAACCTATGTTGTAATGATAATTTGTTGAGGGCATGCTCTCTCTCTCTCTCTCTCTCTCTCTCTCTCTCTCTCTCTCTCTCTCTCTCTCTCTCTCTCTCTCTCTCTCTCTCTCTCTCTCTCTCTCTCTCTCTCTCTCTCTCTCTCTCTGTAGTTGTGTAGTTTCTTTCCATAGGAATCATATTTTTGTTAGAGCATATTTAGCTATTAGTTTCTTTTCTACAACTAATTATGCTTTTTTGCTTAAGTTGACTTAGGAGTGCTTATTTTAGTTGTGCATCTAGTTTAACTTTTATGCATGTAGTTTAGCTAGAGTAAATTTTTATTTAGCTCCTCATGCTTGTACTTTAGTTATCCTAAATTTAGCTCTATGCTTTCGTTATAAGCACCCCATTATACAATTGTAACTCATTTTATACTCTTTTCTTTTTAGTAATATAGTATTTATTTGTGCAGCTCTTGTTTGTGGAAGGTGTTCTTGTTTACCATTTGATCTTATAGGAGCTTGTGTTGTGAAATTCAACATGGTATTAGAGCTCAATCTTTACTTCAACATGGTATTAAAGCTTTTCTATCAAGTTCCTAACCACATGCTTGAGGGATCCAACTTAAGGTGAATTTTTTGTGCACTTTAGGTTCAAACACAGGTTGCCAATGCATATGCAGTGTTGAAAAACCTTAAGATCGACTGTCATTTCATCAAAATTGGAGCAGTTAAAATTTTGGATCAAATTGGCTGTGGGCATGAAAATTGAGGCAAAACCAATGAGCAGGTGAAAAATTTGAGCATTTTGGCACCAAATAGAGGTCACCATCGCACTCAAAAGGCCCAAAAACATATTATTGCTTGTCAACTTGTCAAAATTAGAGATTAGGGAATTCTTTGCAAAAATATTCAGAAAGTTTCTATTTTTGACAAGTTTCTATATTTGGAAACTGACTATTTTCAAAAACTTTTGATTTTTTGAATTTTTTTTTTCGAAAAATTTCCAATTTTGGGAACCCTTCTAACCTTTCAAACCATAAAAAGAAACAGATAGTTTTTTGCCCATAACTGAAGGACCACAAATGGATCAATGAGAGGGGGAGGGGGGGTGAATCAATGGTAACTCAAAAACTTGAACTTTCTAAAAATTAAAGCTCTAATAACAAAGATCAAGCAACTATGAGTAAAGATACTAAACAAATCTACACACACACATAGAAGGAAAACCCATAACACCAGATATATGAGGAAAACCCAATGTGGGAAAAACTTCAGTGAAAAATGCTGCTAGAGTCTTCTTCTCTAATCCAACCTCACAATGGAAAGAGTTTGATTACAAAGTTTATGGGCACCAACCCAAAGGGGCACCTACCCTTGATCTGATCACCCACTCAGATGATTACAGTAAAGTAATAACAACTACAAATTGAATACCTTGTTACAAATGATATTTTGTAACACGCTGTATTTTCCACACCTGAAATTTTGCTTACAAGATTTGTCTTCTACTTTCTGATCTTGTGCAACAACTCACTTCACTTTGTCTTGTCTTTGCACCTGCTCTTCTAATCTCTTCTCTGATCAGATCTCTTCTCTTTGACTCATTCTCTTCTATTCTCTACACACAACATTCATGATCTCTGCTCTGATTAGACTTCTTTCTCTGCACACTTTGTGTGTACAACCCTTTGTGTTGTCTACACTCTGAACTCTATATACTTTGCACTTTGATCTTTTGTCCCACACTTAAGTCTCTTCCTCTCTTTGTTCCCAAGTCTCCACTCTCTGCTTCACTTGATGTTAATTACACACAGTGATGTCTACACATACCGTCTCTGTTCTTCACGTCGCTCTGATTTCATTTTCGAATTCATTAACACTCCTTAAAAAAAAATTACTCTTTGCTGACATGTATCCTCGTTTTACACTTTTCATTCACCTCCATAAGGTCGACTCAAAGATAGATCATCACAGATTAACAAGAAATAGTTTATTGAATTTACAAAACATGATCTGCACAATTTCCTAGGCTGCATTAGAATCATTCATACAGTTTATTTATACTTTGATCTTAATCACCTCTCAATTTGTATTTTGACAAAAATGAATCAACTAGTTGTCAAATCAAGTCCCAAGATATTTTGTTAACGCGCCAACCTAAGATTTCCAAAATCTAGACCGTTCCTGAGTCGGCATTGTGGGTCATCTTTGTTTCTGCATTGGTGCGATACACATTGCTTTCTCAACCGCTCAACCAACACCTTCCTTCTTCCTCCTTATTATCATGCGAGATCATCTGTCTCCAGTCTTTCTTGCTGTGGGCTAATGGGGCATTGTGCAAAACACACCATTTGATCTACATTTTCACCAAGACATCTCATGTGTTATAGTGAAAAGATTCATATTGCTATAACACTAAGGGTCCGCAAGAACATAAATGAGTTTTTCTGAAAAGCAAAAATCACATCGAAAAGGAAACCTTTATCGAAGGGTGTCGAGGAGACTTGCTGGATCTCTCACCGAAATACAAAGTCAGACCGATGATAAACACAATGTGATTTACAATTACTGTTATATTGGTGTGACCCAAGGGTGTCGAGGAGACTTGCTAGATCTCTCACCGAAATACAAAGTCACACCAAAATCCTTGGTGATAAACACGATGTGATTACTGTATAGAAACATACAACACCTTGCCTTTGTCCTCTACTTCCTCTGAGACACTCATCACCCCGCATCTCTATCCCATGCATTACTTCAATTGTTGACATTAATGACAATCTAATGCCAACAATCTCCCCCTTTGGCATTGATGTCAACATCCCTCAACTTCTCCTCCTTTGACAATAATGGAAAAGAGCGGGACAACCAATTGCCAACCTCGCTCAACCATGCATCTTCTCCCCCTTTGAACTTCTTCTCTTAGCTGATGACATGCCCACTATGACAATTTGCAGTATACATATGGTTGCAATCATAACAGTTTTATCACATACACTTTTGCTGCGCCTATGCATATGTAACACTTGCTATCATTTTGCTGATCCTATTAATGACCGTCTCCCCTTGAGAACCATACTACCAAATAGGTTCAAGGAAATATAATTTGAAGCTATGAACTCCCCCTGAACCACAAACCTCTATGAGGTAGAGGGAGGGACAACACCAAACCTCAATCTTAGATATTCAAAAGTGTCCTTGGGCAGAGGTTTTGTAAAAATATCAACCACTTACTCACCTGTGCTTACATAATCAACCTTGACTTCCTTGTCAGCTACCTAAACCCTCAAGAAATGATACTTAATTACTATATGTTTTGTCCTTGAGTGCATGACAAGGTTCTTAGAGATGTTGATTGCACTTGAATTGTCACATTTGATGGAGATTAGATCTACATACTCTACCTGGATGTCCTTGAGTGTTTGCTTCATCTAGAGAACTTATGAACAAAATGTAGCAGCAACTATGTACTCTTCTTCAACAATAGATAAAGAGATGGATTCTTGTTTCTTGCTATGCCATGAGACTAGTCTACCACCAAGGAAGAAATCACCACCACTAGTGCTCTTCCGATCATTAATACATCCCACCCAATAAACATATGTGTATGCTTCTAAGATGAAATCACTATTCTTTGGATACCATAGACCATAATCAAGTGTACTCTGCAGATATTTGAATATTCTTCTCACAACATTTACATGAGATTGCTTTGGAGCATCTTGAAATCTAGCTACCATGCACACAACTTGCACCATATTAGGTCTAGAGGCAGTTAGATACAATAAAATTCCAATCATTGATCTATATAGAGTTTGATCTACACTAGGTGACTCATCATTTTTACTTAGTTTACATCTTGTAACCATGGGGGTACTCACTAGTTTGCAATCATCCATCTGAAATCTTTTCAACATGTCTTTTGCATACTTATTCTAGGAAATGAATATACATTTATTTAGCTGTGATATTTGTGTTGGCAATATGTTGGATTTGGTTAAATTTTGTCATTGATGTCAACACTGTATCCGGTTGGATCTATCCTGGTTAGTCTTAGTGATCTTCTTGGTTTTGGCTGTGATTTCAATCCGGTATGATCAGACCTCTGGAATCGGTTTTGGATACTTATTCTGATGGTTACATGCTTGCTATATTTTGGTGGTTCCTTGATTTGGTTATCTCTTTTGGTATTTCTGGTTACCGGTTGGTTTATGCTTTTACTGGCTAGTTTTTGGCTTTACCGACTTCTAGTGTTCTCGGTTAGCTTTACCGATATGCTGTTTTGGTGACTTGGTTAGTGGATGTTGGGTCTGACTGTGACTTTGTATTGGATGGTGTGCTATTATGGTGGTCCTATTTGGATCCGGTTAAAATTTCATTGAGGGTTTCTACCAACAAGTGAACCGTGTTGGATTTTGGTCTTAGCGGAATCCCCGACGAATATAATTGTTTGGCTACTTGATTTAGGACCATTCTATGCAATGTAAATCATAATATTGGTCCAGTGATATCATGTGATGTAATTTTTGTAATTATGGGTTTAGGGTTTAGCTGACCTTGTCAATAAGGTTAATGATCTGTATTTATAGGTGACTTATTCATGTAATTTGGTATGAGATGGTTATGGTTGGTTAAGTCTGCATTATTAGAGAAAGGATTAAGTGCGAATAAAGTCATCACATTCAGGTGAAGGTTGGAAAGGTTTTGTATTGCAGAGAAGACATCAATGATTAACCGAAATTGTATCAGGCATTAGTAGATGCTACTTTCACAATTCATTGTTTTCCAGATTGTAGTCCGATGATTTTGTAATTCAGTGAGACTTCCCTTTGTGATGAGTAGTGTGCTCTAGGATATTGGCCTTTCTGCACGTGCATACCCCTTTGTAATTATTCACAATACTAATGCAAAGTATTCATCTAATTGTGGGTAGGGCTTCCCATCGTGGTTTTTCCCTTTCTGGGTTTTCTACATCAATATATTGGTGTTATGTGTGTAGTTCTTTCATGTTATATTCTTCATTGGGTTGTGCTCTGATTTAAGGTTTATAATTGAATTAACAATTGTTATTGTTAGTAAATTGATTCACCCCCCCCTCTCAGTTTACTTCCAGTATCAGTGCATTCCAACAATTGGTATTAGAGCTGAGTCCTCTCTGCAAAAGCTTAACTGCTCGAGGAGATCTGATGGCAACTACATCTAGTTCTACATTCAATCCTTATCGGAAGGAGAGTCCCAGATTTGATGGTACAAATCACAAGATATGGAAGGAGCGAATGAAGATTCATCTCAGGATGTCTTGGAGTTGAAGTTTGGGTGATAGTGGAGAAATGGTATATACCTCATGATCCTAATTCTGGAACATCGACACCTGCTGATGAACATAAGGGAGCTGAAAATGATGTAAGAGCAAAAGAAGCATTGTTAAGCACCCTATCTGATGAAAAGCTATTGAATGTCATAGAGTTGGAGAATGCTAACTGATCTCGACAAATCTTGAAACTCTTTATGAAGGTGACCAGGTTGTGAAGATTGCTAAACTTGAAGGTTTCTAGGTAAGGTATGAAACTTTGAAGATGGAAGAAGATAAGTTCTTTCATGGATAAAGTCAATGATATTGTCATGGGTATCAAATGTTGTGGTGGATCTGTTAGTGATGATGAGACAATGTCAAAAGTTCTAAGAGTTCTACCTCCAACTTACAAGATGAAGGCTACTTCTATCAATGAACTCTGGACAATGTCAAGTACCCCTGTGACTAGAGATACACTACTTGGGCAATTGATTGCTTTTGAACTTGAAGAACTTGGGGATCAGAGTGCTACTAAAATTGAGATTGCATTTAGAGCATCTGTATTCAGTAAATAGAAGATAGATTGGAAAGAGATGTATGCTAAGGATATGGAGGAAATTGAGAAAGAAGAAAGAGAGCTTGAAGAACTGGAAGCCTTGATTTCTAGAAGAATTCCTAAAGGACCAGTTGGAAGTAAGTATGAAGGAAAAGTCCCTTTTAAATGTTTTTCATGCAATAAGATTGGTCATTTTGCATCTAGATGTCCTGAAAGAGTTGCTAGGAATCATGACAGATTTGTGAGGAATTATAAGCCTAATCCTAAATATCAAAGCAGACCTAGATTCAAAAGGAATAAGGATAAATCATGTTATTATGTTGGTGATGATGATGTTATTTCTGATAATGATGATGATGATGATAGTTCTGATACTTAATATAAGTACAGATCCAATAGCCAACAAGATGAGGGGGGGGGGGGGGTGAATCATACAAACTTAATCATCAATGAAAACATCAGATTCTACCTCAGTAACATATATCAATCATAGAATAAAAACTGTCAAACATGCAAACTCAAAAGCATATGAACAATATAAACCTCATAACACCAGATTTAATGTGGAAACCCAAATAGGGAAAAACCACTGTGGGATTTCGGACCCACTAAGAAATATACTCTTCTAGAGTATGCTCGGTTAAAAGTCAATCCTACTAAAGATTACAAAACACATTGCTAGATGTGACCCGGTTAAGGGATTTCCCTCAGATCTGTTAGGATCTTCACTTTGTTAGAAGTGACCTTATCAAAGGATTTCAAACACTCATTTAGAATGTCACCTTTTCTAGAGGATTTACTTATAAGACTGTTAAGTCCACTCGGTTAAGAGATTTCCTATTACTTTCACAAGCTAACAGTAATACAATCTATCTGCAACTTTACATCTAAAATGCTAAAGCAGATTCTTATTTGTTCAACACAATCTAGACATATAACTATTCTAGTCTATCTGCTAGGCATTAATACTCTGTTATTCCAACAGGTCTTCAAGCTTCTATGCTCGGTGATCACTATGTAGCATCCCTGTGCATACACTTGCCTGCATACACTGTTTATCAACAGTTCCTTATTTATAAACAATCATCTAACTGCTTAATCTCCTTGATCACATTTCCCATGATCAATCATAGCCATCAGATCTTCAATCTTGTCCAGGTTCATTGTATCTTACAATCTGAAAAATGTTTTACCCTGCCTCGGAACTTGCACAATCATCTTGGAACTTGTGTTAGGGTAATGCGGTTCAATCTGAGTTGTAGATCTTCTTGCCGACTTTCCATTGCCTTAGATTTGTTAACAAACTTCTTCCACAACTTGCCAATCATTGATCCGCTCCAGCTCATCAGCTTCTTTCATTAAATATCACATGTAAACATTTTATGCATTCTGTTATAGCTTGGTTACAACTTGGTGAATACTAAACTTTACTCGGTAGACATTCTGTCTTCATTAACCGACTGCAATAACCTTAGGGTTTACCGAATAGGTTCCTTAGGGTTTACCGACTAGGTTCTTTGCCTGATAACATAGTGTAGTATTAACCTTTACATTTTACAACATATGTATGATGTTAAAACAATCTAAAACATCAAGATCTCATCATTGTCTGACTCGGTAGAGTTGCCCATTGAATAACTTATCCCTTTATTCATCATATTCTTTCCTGTGTCTTTACCGACTTCTTTATAATCTTCATATCATATTTCTTAAGATATGGCAACATCATACTGAATTAGAAAATCAATTTCTTGACATCAATGACAAAATAATAATATCAAGACAGTAAAACATTTTTAATCAGTTATGTCCATAATCATCAACAACCTTCTCAATATCCTTGTTATATTGCCAATAATCTCCCCCTTTGGCATTGATGGCAAAACCAATTGATTTAACCATTAAGAATTCAGATTGCTATGATTCTGAAATGCTGAAATTCTCTCCCCCATACATCAGACTTCTCTTCTAGTTTTCTCTCAGTCATCTCAGGTCTTTCTCCTCCTTTAGTCTTCTCCTACTTTAGTCTTCTCCCCCTTGGGTAGATCTTCTCCCCCTGGTAGTCTTCTCCCCCTTTGACAACAATGCCAAAATGAAAAGAACTAAAACATAAGTTGTTTCTGTGAGAAGTTATTTCCTGTTGATGTGTATCAACTGAGTCTCGGTCAGAGCATTTGTTTACAATTCCTATTCCCTGTATCATTTTCTGTATTATCTCAATATTGTTCTAGTACACTTTCAGAAAAGCATTCTTAAAGTGTATCACTCTAGCATCAACTCCCTAAAAGATATTCAATAGATTCATCGAAGTGATGCTTTCACCGAACTCGGTCAGTGAGTAAGAGATAGGGGTAGGACCCCTAACTTACTTCTGAGATATTCAAAAGTGTCCTTTGGTAGTGGCTTGGTGAAGATATCAGCTATTTATTCCTTTGTGTTAACATATTCCAACACCACTTTCTTTTCATGAGCTTCTTCTCTAAGATTATGATATTTGATAGATATGTGCTTTGTCTTAGAGTGCATAACAGTGTTCTTTGAAATATTAATGGCACTATTATTGTCACATAATATAGTTACTAGCTCGGTAACTTTCTCATTTATACCTTCCAACAATTGTTTGATCCATGCAATGTTGGTACAATTCAGTGCTGCAACAACATATTCAGCTTCGACTGTTGACTGAGAAACACATCCTTGTTTCTTGCTAAGCCAACTCACTAGTCTTTCTCCTAAGAAGAAAGCTCCTCCACTTGTGCTTTTCCTGTCATCAATGTTGCCTGCCCAATCAACATCAGTATAGAATTTCAAATCAAAATCATTTCCTTTCTGATATACTAAGCCATAATCTTTAGTGCCTTTCAAGTATCTGAAAATTCTTTTGATTACTGTCATGTGTATTTCCTTAGGATCTGCAGAGAATCTTGCAACAATACCTACTGCATGTGCTATATCAAGCCCGCTGTGAACAACATATTGTAGTTTTCCAATCATGGATCGGTAGAGTGTCTCATCAACAGATGCAGATTCATCATTCTTTGATAGTTTGCAATTTGTAGTCATAGGAGTACTTACTGGCTTTGAATCCTCCATTCCAAATTTCTTCAAGATTTCCTTTATGTATTTGGATTGAGTAATGAAAATTTCATTTTTCATTTGCAGTATCTGTAAGCCTATAAAATACTTTATCTCACCGATTAATGACATCTCAAATTCTTTGCTCATTTCATTACCAAAGTTCTTGCATAAAGAGTCATTTCCACAAAATATAATATCATCAACAAATATGGCTGAGATTAGTATTCCATTTTCATCATTCTTCATGTACATGTTGCTGTTCTCACTTGTCCTTATAAAACCAATCTTAATCAAATAAGAGTGCAGTCTTTCATACCATGCTCTAGGTGCTTGTTTCAGACCATATAAAGCTTTGTTCAATTTACATACCTGATCTTTATTATTGTCTTCAAGAAATCCTTCAGGTTGTTCAATGAAAACTTCTTCTTCTAATATTCCATTCAGAAATGCAGATTTGACATCCATTTGATATACCTTGAAGTTTTTGAAAGCAGCATATGCCAACAATGTTCTAACTCCTTCAAGTCTGGCAACAGGTGCAAAAGTCTCACCATAATCAATTCCTTCTTCTTGGGCATAACCTTTGCAAACCAATCTTGCTTTGTTTTGAATGACCTCTCCTTTCTCATTTAGCTTATTTCTGAAGATCCACTTTGTACCGATTACATTTTTATCCTTAGGTCTTGGGACTAGTGTCCATGTGTCATTCTTCTTGATTTGATCAATCTCTTCAGTCATAGCATTAATCCAATCTTCACTGTTGAATGCCTCTTTTACTATTCTTGGTTCAAATTCAGCTATCAAACATGTGTTCTGTCTCAGTTTGTTCCTTGTCATCACTGGATCATCCTTATCTCCTATAATCTGACTTGGTGCATGATGTCTTCTGACATATTTGGCTAATATAGGCTCGGTAGGCTCTGTATGATCCTCTTCATCACTCGGTAACTGGATATCTTCCTCATTTCCTTCAACAGTTATCTCGGTAGGACTTTTCGGTTGCACATAGACAAATTCATCATAGTCTTCTGGTTCTTTGGAATTCCTGTCATCAGTTCTTTCTACAAATTCATCAATTTTCACATTTGCACTTTCTACTATTTTGTTAGATGATTTGATCAGATATTTAAATGCTTTGCTTCTAGAAGAATATCCTAGAAATGTTCCTTCTTCACTTTTCTGATCAAACTTGCCATTTCTATCATCTTTATGAACATAGCATTTGCTTCCAAAGATCTTAAAATAACTTACATTAGGTTTCTTGCCATACTAGATTTCATAAGGTGTCTTCAAAGTACCTTTCTTCAATTGAACTAGGTTTAAGGGGCAAACAACTATGCTTATTGCTTCTCTCCAAAAATTTTGTGGAACCGTCTTCTCAATCATCAGTGTTCTAGCACAATCTACAATAGATCTGTTTCTTCTTTCAGCTATTCCATTCTGCTGTGGAGTCCTCGGTGCAGAGACTTGTCTTTTAATACCATGATCATTGCAAAATAGATTGAACTCATCAGATGTGAACTCTCCTCCTCTATCTGATCTAAGACATTTTAGTTGTCTTCCTGTTTCATTTTCAACTCTAGCCTTGTACCACTTAAATATTCAAAAAGCTTCCGATTTTTCTTTTAAAAACATTACTGACATCATCCTTGAATAATCATCCACAAATAATATGAAATACTTATCACCATAATAACTTTGAGCTTTCATAGGACCACAAAGATCAGTGTGTACAAGATCTAAAATTCCCTTAGAAGTGTAGGACTTACTTGTAAAGCTGGATCTTGTCATCTTGCCCATTTGGCATCCTCGGCACATAGCATTCTCAGGTTTTTCAAGACTCGGTAGACCTCTTACTCTATGCTTCTTACTTATCTTGATCAGATTATCAAAATTAACATGACAAAACCTTTTATGCCATAACCAGGTGTTATCAATCTTTGCATGCAAGCACTTGTTGTGAGTAGAGTCAAGGTGAAATGTATTACCTTTTGTTTGTGTCCCGGTAGCAGCTAACTTTTCATTTTTGTCATGAACTTTGACAATTCCTTTTTGAAATTCTATTCGGTAACCTGTGTTGTTTAGCTGTGCTACACTCAGAAAATTATATTTCAAACCTTCAACCCAATAAACATCATTGCATCTTGCTTTATCAAGAAGTGTTATGGATCCTTTACCTCTTACCGGACATGGTGCATCAATACCAAATCTAACATAGCCTCCATCATAATCTTCTAACATAACAAACTTGTGTTTATCTCCTGTCATATGATGTGAACATCCACTATCTATAATCCAAGAATCATTAGTGTTTATGTGAGATATTAGGGCTTTTTCTTCATACCTTTCTTCATCTGATCCATCCTTGATAGCCACATAAACAACTTCCTCTGTATCAGTCTCATCTGATTTATCATCTTCAGATTCCTCATCAGCAATTAAGCAGGTCTTTCTATCTCTTCTTCTGAAGTCTCGGTGACCTCTATAGTGATTATCTTTCTGTCTGTCATCTCGATAATCTCTCTTTTTAGTGAAATCTTTGTCAAGACAGTTAGAAGCCATATGTCCAATCTTATCACAATTGAAACATTTCAAGGGTAGTTTTCCCTTATACTTACCTTTGCCTCTTGGTAACCTTTTGGCCAATAGTGATTCAAACTCTTCTTGCTTTCTGATTTCTTCATACAGTTTGTGTACCTCCTCCATGTTCTTCCGAAATCTTTCAGTTGCTCCACTATGATCTCCTTCAGAGTACTTATACTTTCTTTCATTGTAATCATTAGATTCATTCAGATGAAAAGAACTAAATGCAGATTCAACTTTATTTACTGATGACCCACTGTTATCAAAATTACTTAACTCAAATGCATGTAGCTTACCAATAGTAGCATCCAAGGAAAT
Organism: Cryptomeria japonica; assembly: GCF_030272615.1. NCBI lineage: Eukaryota > Viridiplantae > Streptophyta > Pinopsida > Cupressales > Cupressaceae > Cryptomeria > Cryptomeria japonica. Next base: position 154,114,210 of record NC_081406.1, on the reverse strand, counting down.
TGGCATATTAGGTATAGACCTCAATTCATTGATTGCAGAGACTCGGATTGCATAGGCAGGTAGAAGGGTTCTTAACAACTTACTTGTCGCATCCTTTTCTTCAATAGTTTCTCTTGCTCCCTTGATTTGATTTATAATCTCCTTTAGTCTTGTATTGTACTGGGTTATGTTCTCACCTTCATTCATCCTCATAGATTCAAGTTGTCCTCTTAGACTATCAACTTTTTCTCTTTGAACATGTTCATCTCCTCCATATACAGATATGAGCTTAGTCCACATAGCCTTCGCATCATTGCAACCTTCTAGATCATTAAACTCAGAATCGGTCAATGCAGATGTTATTTCAGTCATTGCTTGAATGTGTTCTTGCTTTGCCTTTATCTCTTCCATAGTCAATGGATAGGTGCTCGGTGTAACAAAATCATTCTCCAGATAGTATATAGCATATTATCCAACTCCTGATAGATGTAGCTTCATCCTTTTCTGCCATGTAGAGAAACTTGACTTATTCAGCTTAGGTGTATCCCTCTTATACATCTTTGGATCTTTAACTCAAGTGCCTTTAAACTTTCCTTTCGGAGTCCAAAGCTCTGATACCAATTGATAGTTCTAATACTTAATATAAGTATAGATCCAATAGCCAACAAGATGAGAGGGGGGGGGGGTGAATCATACAAACTTAATCATCAATGAAAACATCAGATTCTACCTTGGTAACATATATCAGTCATAGAATAAAAACCATCAAACATGCAAACTCAAAAGCATATGAACAATATAAACCTCATAACACTATATTTAACGTGGAAACCCAAATAGGGAAAAACCACTGTGGGATTTCAGACCCACTAAGAAATATACTCTTCTAGAGTATGCTCAGTTAAAAGCCAATCCTGTTAAAGATTACAAAACACATTGCTAGATGTGACCCGGTTAAGGGATTTCCCTCAGATCTGTTAGGATCTTCACTTTGTTAGAAGTGACCTTGTCAAAGGATTTCAAACACTCATTTAGAATGTCACCTTTTCTAGAGGATTTACTTATAAGACTGTTAAGTCCACTCGGTTAAGAGATTTCCTATTACTTTCACAAGCTAACAGTAATACAATCTATCTGCAACTTTACATCTAAAATGCTAAAGCAGATTCTTATTTGTTCAACACAATCTAGACATATAACTATTCTAGTCTATCTGCTAGGCATCAATACTCTGTTATTCCAATAGGTCTTCAAGCTTCTATGCTCGGTGATCACTATGTAGCATCCCTGTGCATACACTTGCCTGCATACACTGTTTATCAACAGTTCCTTATTTATAAACAATCATCTAACTGCTTAATCTCCTTGATCACATTTCCCATGATCAATCATAGCCATCAGATCTTCAATCTTGTCCAGGTTCATTGTATCTTATGATCTGAAAAATGTTTTACCCTACCTCGGAACTTGCACAATCATCTTGGAACTTGTGTTAGGGTAATGCGGTTCAATCTGAGCTGTATATCTTCTTGCTGACTTTGCATTGCCTTAGATTTGTTAAAAAACTTCTTCCACGGCTTGCCAATCATTGATCCGCTCTAGCTCATCAGCTTCTTTCATTAAATATCACATGTAAACATTTAATGCATTCTGTTATAGCTCGGTTACAACTCGGTGAATACTAAACTTTACTCGGTAGACATTCTGTCTTCATTAACCGACTGCGATAACCTTAGGGTTTACCGACTAGGTTCCTTAGGGTTTACCGACTAGGTTCTTTGCCTAATAACATAGTGTAGTATTAACCTTTACATTTTACAACATATGTATGATGTTAAAACAATCTAAAACATCAAGATCTCATCATTGTCTGACTCGGTAGAGTTGCCCATTGAATAACTTATCCCTTTATTCATCATATTCTTTCATGTGTCTTTACCGACTTCTTTATAATCTTCATATCATATTTCTTAAGATATGGCAACATCATACTGAATTAGAAAATTAATTTCTTGACATCAATGACAAAATAATAATATCAAGACAGTAAAACATCTTTAATCAGTTATGTCCATAATCATCAACAACCTTCTCAATATCCTTGTTATATTGCCAACAGATGAACCTATGAGTGTATTGGGTAATGGTTCCTCATCCGACAAAGATTGGGTCTTTATTGCTATCAAGGACAATTCTCTGGAATCTATCACTCAAACAACACATACTGAGGAAAGGGCCTTGGCTGCTAAAATTGAAGAAAATGATGAATGGGTTATAGATAGTGGATTCTCACATCACATGACTGGTGACAAAAGAAAGTTCTTATCACTGCAAGAATTTGATGGTGGATTGGTCATATTTGGAGACAACAAGGCATATAGGATCAAAGGAAAAGGAACAATATCATTGGATGGTAAGACTAATATTGATAATGTTTATTATATTGAAGAATTAAAGCATTATCTTTTAAGTGTAGGTCAAATGGTAGATAGATGATTTCATTTGCAATTCAAGGACAAAAAATGTAAGATCATTAATAAATCTGGATTGGAGATTGCTTTCAGAACTTAGGCTAATGGAAATATCTTTCATTTGAACTCCGGTGAGAAGGCTTGCTTGATTGCTTAGATTGATGAAAGTTGGTTATGGCATAAGAGGATGTGTCATGTTAATTTTGATTGCATAGTAAAGATCAGTTCAATAACGACTGTCAAAGATTTGCCCAAGATTGTTAAACCTCATAATCCAGTATGTAGAGAATGCCAGATGGGTAAGTAAGTTAGAACTTCTTTTAGAAGTGTACATGATAAATCTAATGAAATTATTGATCTTATTCATACTGATTTGTGTGGATCGACAAGGACTAAAATTTTTCAAGGTGATAGATATTTTATGTTACTTATTGATGACTATTCTAGAATGATGTGGGTAGCATTTTTGACAGAGAAATCTGAAGTTTTTGAGAAATTCAAAATATTTAAGGCTATGGTTGAGACTGAGATAAGATTGAAGATAAAGTGCTTAAGATCAGATCATGACGGTGAGTTTACATCCGGTGAGTTCAACAACTTTTGTGAAAGGAATGGTATTAGGAGACAACTTTCTGTACCTAGTACCCCACAATAGAACGGATTGGTGGAAAGGAAGAACAAAACAATTTTGGATGCTACAAGGACTATGATGACTGAAGCTAAATTCCTTGATATCTATTAGAGAGAGGCTGTCAATACCGCTGTATACACTTTCAACAAAGTACACATTAAAAGTGATACCAGTAAGACTCCTTATGAATTATGGTTTGGTCATACTCCTACTGTCAGATATTTCAGAATTTTTGGAAGCAAATGTTACATTTGAAGAGATGATGCATTAGGAAACTTTGATCCTAGAAGTGATGAAGGAATATTTTTCGGTTATTCTACTAAGAGCAAATCATATAGATGTTATGACAAAAGATTGAATAGGATAATGGAAAGCATAAATGTCAAGGTGGATGAGCATGGCAGTAATCAAATCAGAGCATATGATTATGGACTAGAAGATGAATTTATCAGACCTGAACTAGTAATGCAAGAATTGGTTTAGAACAGTGAACCTGTGATACCGGTAGCATTAGAAAATTCAATAGTGATAATAGAGAAATAGAACGAGTCATCAAATCAAGAAAATTCAAAGACTCCCAGGTATGTAAAGCTAAATCATTCTGAAGATCAGATCTTTGGGGATTATTGCAAGGTGTGCGCCCTTGGTTTCCTTGTGTTGTACACTACAGTGCTTGGATTTATGGCATGCTATGCATTCTTTCATGGGAAGAAGTTGGTTTCATGGCTTAGTAAGAAACAATCATGCACTTCATTACCTATAGCTGAAGCAAAATATGTTGCAACTGCTACCAACTGTACTCATATTTTATGGATGAAACAAATGTTAAAGGATATAAGGGTAAGTTATGATGAGCCTATTGTTATTCACTGTGATAATACTGGTTCTATTGATATTTCAAAGAATCCACTATTTCATTCCAAATCAAAACACATTTCTATAAGGTATAATTTCTTGAAGGAAAAGGTTGAAGCAAAGGAAGTCAGTTTGGTTTATGTGCCTACTAAGGAACATATTGCAGATATTCTAACAAAACCATTGTCTAAAGATACTTTTCAATATCTCAGAGATCAGCTAGGGGTCACCACCCCTCCGGAAGAGACTTAGAGATGTAGGGATGCATCAATCTGGTAAGCCTATCAGACATATTTTTTGATCCAAATTGATGAGATGATGTTGCTAGTCAGGGGGAGTAGTCAGCTATTCAGTTCAGTATTTTTGTTTGGTGGTACCCGTCCATTGTCATTGATGTCAAAGGGGGAGATGGTGTTCATGTGAAAATCAGTTAATCAAAGGGGGAGATATATTTCAGATCAAACTTTGGGAGATTGTTGGCATTCCTTGGCACTTGGATATTTTTCACATTTAGTGTTGCCATCAATGCCAAAGGGGGAGATTTTTGGAAATATGCTAGATTTGGTTAAGTGTTGTCATTGATTTCAACACTGCATCCCAGTTAGTCTTGGTGATCTTCTTGGTTTTGGCTGTGATTCTGATCCAATATGATCATACCTCTAGAATCGATTTTGGATGCTTATTTTGATGGTTACATGCTTGCTATATTATGGTGGTTTCATGATTTGGTTATCGATTTTGGTATTTCCAGTTACAGGTTGGTTTATGCCTTTACCGGCTAGCTTTTGGCTTACCGGCTTTTGGTGTTCTCGATTAGCTTTATCGATATGCTGTTTTGGTGACTTGGTTAGTGGATTTTGGGTTTGGCTTATGGAGTCAGTTTCTATCATGTTGTCAGTGCTTCTTTATCATATCCAGACCATTTGGTGACTTTGCATTGGATGGTGTGCTATTATGGTGGTCCTATTTGGATCCGGTTAAACTTTCACTGAGGGTTTCTACCGACAAGTGAAGTGTGTTGGATTTTGGTCTCAACGAAATCCCTGATGGATATAATTGTTTGGTTACTTGATTTAGGTCCATGCTATGTAATATAAATCATAATATTGGTTTGGTGGTATCATGTGATTTAGTTTTTGTAATTATGGGTTTATGGGTTTAGGGTTTAGCTGACCTTCTCAATAAGGTTGATGATTTGTATTTATAGGTGACTTATTCATGTAATTTGGTATGTGATGGTTATGGTTGGTTAAGCCTGCATTATCAGAGAAAGGATTAAGTGCGAATAAAGTCATATCATTCAGGTGAAGGTTGGAAAGGTTTTGTATTGCAAAGAAGACATCAGTGCTTAATTAGAACCGTATCAGACATTAGTAGATGCTACTTTCACAATTCATTGTTTTCCGAATTGTAGTTCGATGATTTTGAAATTCAGTGAGACTTCCCTTTGTGATGAGCAGTGCACTCTAGGCTGTTAGCCTTTCTGCACATGTCGACCCCTTTGTAATTATTCACAATACTACTACAGAGTATTCATCTGATTGTGGATAGGGTTTCCTACCATGGTTTTTCCCTTTCTGAGTTTTCCACATCAAAATATTGGTGTTATGTGTGTAGTGCTTTCATGTTATATTCTTCATTGGGTTGTGCTCCGGTTTAAGGTTCATAATTGAATTAACAACTGTTATTGTTAGTAAACTGATTCACCCCCCTCTCATTTTACTGCCGATATCAGTGCATTCCAACAATTTGCAGTCTAAGGAAGTAGGATAACTTTCCAAACATTGACATATTGAATTATGATTGCATTTGATCAGCAAGTTCTTTGCACAAACTATCTTTATTTCCAACAAAGATAATATCATCTACATAAACAACAACTATAATCATGAGATTACCTTCAGTTTTAATGTATAAGTTGTTGTCAACACATCCCTTCTTGAAACCCTATTGATATAAACACTTGTCTAGCCTAGAGTACCATGCTCTAGGTGCCTTCTTTAGTCCACACAAAGCTTTTCTCAACCTACATACAAAGTCTTCATTCTCATGTAATTGAAAACCTTCAGGTCGTTCTATGTACACCTCTTCTTCAAGATTACCATTTAAGAAGGCAACTTTTACATCTATTTGATATACCTTATATCCCTTATATGTTGATAATGCCAAGAACATTCTGATTGCTTCAAGTCTTGAAACTGGTGCAAATGTCTCCTCAAAATCTATTCCTTCAACTTGAGCATATCCCTTGCATACCAATCTGGCTTTGTTTCTTATGACCTCACCTTCCTCATTCATCTTGTTCCTATACACCCATTTAGTCCCAATTACATTCTTATCAACAGGTCTAGGAACTAGTTCCCATGTCTTGTTCTTTTCTATTTACTGCAACTCTTCTTCCATATATTTTATCCACTTCTCACTCTTACTGGCCTCATCATATGTCTTGGGTTCCATCTCAATCATAAGGCAAAAATTTACGCGCTCATTGTTCCTTGGTCTCCTTATTTGCACACCATCATTCTTGTTGCCAATTTTTCTGATCCTTACGGTGATTCTTTTGAACATACCTATTTGGAGCTTTGCTAGGTGCTTCTTCTTGTTCACTTTCAAATTGTCTAGCATCTTCAATGTATAGTTCTTCAAACTGATTTATTGTTTTTTGATTTCGTTTGTGCAGATCCTCATCTATCCGGACATTTACACCTTTAATCATTTTCTTTATTTTTTATTGAGACACTTGTAGGCCTTGCTATTAGTAGAGTAGCCCAAGAAGATGCCTTCATCACATCTTGATTCAAAACTACCTAAACCATCTTCATCTCTTTTGATAAATCATTTGATACCAAACACCTTGAAGTACTTGACTGGGGGTTTCCTATCCTACCATAGTTCTTATGGAGTCATTTTTTTATTTACTCTTAGTTGAACTCTGTTTCATGTATAAACAATAGTATGGTCTTCCTCCTTCCAGTATATGTCAGACAAATTTTCTATATTTAACATTGTTCTCGCCATCTCCTTGACTATCCTATTTTTCCTTTCCACTACACCATTTTAATATGTTGTCCTAGGAGTTAAATATTGCCTTCTTCCATTCCTTTCACAGTATTCCTTAAATTCATTTGATATGAATTCTCCTCCACGATCTGATCTGAGACATTTCAACTTGTATCCACTTTCTTTTTCAACCATTTTTCTGAAAATTTTGAATCTTTCAAAAGCTTGTGACTTGTCCTGCAAGAAGGTGACCCATGTTATTCTTGAAAAGTCATCTATGAGAAACATGAAATACTTTTCTCCATTTAGTTCTCTTGTCCTAGAAGGATCACATAAATCAGTATGTAAAAGTTCTAATGGCCTTGTAGTTGAATACTCTTTTGTCTTGAAGCTCACTTTAATTTGTTTTCCTCTTTGACATTCATCACAAAAAGTGCTTGCTAGCTTGATGATCTGTGGTATATGCCTCACATACTCTTTCTTGCTGACCTTAACAAGATTGTCAAAATTTATGTGATCCAATCTTCTATGCCATAACCAACTCTCATCAACTTGTCCCATCATGCATTGGGACTCATAACACTCCTTCAAGTTATATACATTTCCATCATTCCTTTATCCTTCTGCAATTAATTTTCCATTGCTTTCTTTTCTGATTTCACATCCTTTTGAGTCAAATGTAAACTTGTATCCTTTGTCACAAATTTGACTGACACTTAGCAGATTGTGTTTTAAACCTTCGACATAATATACATCATGTGCCTTTAGTTTGCCATCTATGCTTAGAGTTTCTTTTCCTTTTATCTTGATTGAGGAATTGTCTCCAAACCTTACTGAACCACCATTCCAATCTTCAAGCTTGATAAATTTCTTCTTATCACCGGTCATGTGATTGGAGCAGCCATTGCCTACTACCCATAAGTTCTTCCTTTCAACATGTAGAGCAGTTTGTACAATCAAACTTGACTCAACCTTGTCCTTTTCTTTCTCTACCCAAACTTGTTTGGTTTCTTTCTTCTTGTCTGCTGTTATTTTCTGAACTGAACTTGCTTCAGGTTCCAAGGTTGACATTTTCTCCTTTTGTTTAGCTGCTCTAATTTTACAATGCTTTTCTATATGTCCAAAATTTTGACAATAATAACATTTGACATTTCTATTGAATAATGAACTTGAAGGACTGTCATAGAACTGAGAACTATATCTCCTTCACTCATAACTTCTATGACCAATACCATTGCAATGATAAAAAAAAATATTTGCATCTCTAAGAGAAGAAAAAGGATTTCTACTTTCATAACTAGGAGTGGACCTATACATAAGCCTACACTCAGCAATTCTATGACCATAAGTATTACATTTATAGCAATAGCCATGGAATTGAGGTACATACCAATCATTATTTCTTATTTGTCTCCTTGAAGCAACAAAACTCAATCTTCTTGAGTTATTCCTAGTGTCTTTGACTTTTATGAATCCATCATTATCCACCTTGGCCTTTCCTTTAGGATCAACATGTTTTCTCTTTACAACAACAACATATGTCTTCTTCACATCTTCAACAGTCGTGGTCAGGTCTATCTTCTCCCTTGGGGCATTCCTAACTATGAAGGTTTGTCTATTATCATTATCACTTGAAGTGACAAAGTGTATTTCTTTACTTGATGAGTTCTTACTTGTATAACATTTACCAACACAAATCCTACACCCTCTATGTCCTTGGAATGCCTCTGTTTGTTCAACATTTTATCCAATGTATCAGCGCTTCCCTCATACTTGATTCTTACCTTAAGTTCATCTTTGCACTTTTGAAGTTCCTATCCGAGATTCATAATATCTTCCTCCATCTTTTGATACTCTTTTTCCTTACTCTCTAAATCTGATATAGTTACCTCATACATTCTCTTAGTTTCATCTAATTGTGTTCTCAAATTTGAAATGTTTTTCTTAGACTCCTCAAGACATTTGTTCAATCTGTCTTGTTTTTCAGTAGCAACATGCTTAACCTTTTTGTATTCTTTCCTTACCTTTCTGAGTTCTTCAAGTGCACTCACAAGTTCACCTTCAAGATCTACCTCAGCTTTTACTTCCTCTTCTTCATCACACAACTCTTCTTGTGCCATGAAAAGATTGACTTCTCTTTCATCTTCACTACAACATTCATCAGAGACACTTTCTTCATCTGTAGCATAACCCTCAAATGTGCAAAGGCTGTTCATCCTTCTAAAATTTCTTCTTCTTGGCTTGAAATAATTCTTCATCTTCTCTTTACCATAGGTCTTTAGATTTTTCTTCTCATCTTCATCCTTCTATCCATAAGGACATTTAGATGAAAAGTGTCCAATCTTACCACAATTGAAACATTTAAAAGGGAGCTTACCTTTATATTTTCTTGAACCTTTCTTGAGTTTCCTTGCAAAGTTGGCTATAGCAGCATCAGAGTCATCCTCCTCCACATTGAAAAATTCTTTTCCTTTCTTTGTAGTATTGAAAGAAGCTTCTCTTTTTGAGGTTTTACTACCAATTGTCCTCATCTCATAGGTTGATAAGGAACCAAATAACTCATCCATGGAGAAAGGTTTTAGCTCTTTAGCTTCTTCTATTGCAAAGACCTTAGTGTCATACTTTGAAGTGAGTGATCTTAGCACCTTTTTGATACTGACTTCCTCTCCAAGTCCTCTTATAGAACTCACAATCTCATCCACTCTTTGTAGATAATCCGCTATCTTTTCCTCTTATTTCATTTTTAGTCTTTCAAATTGAGCCCTTAGATTCTACAATTTGGCTTCTTTCACTTTGGTATCTCCTTCATATAATTTTTGTAGCTTATCCCATGTTTCCTTTGCTAAAGTGCAGTGTAAGACTTTGACAAAATTTGTATCAAATAAACCACTTAAGATTTCATTCATAGCTTTGGTATCATTCTCATATTCCCTTTTTGCATGAGGGTCGATAGGAGGAACTTGAGGAATAGTATAACCATTTTTCACTAACATCTAGAAATCAAAGCCTAGAGAGGATAAGTAAGTTTCCATTCTTCTGCTCCAAAAGGCATAGTTAGTGCCATCAAACATAGGGTCTTTAGAGGACTCATTCCTAGCCATTGTGTTCACAAGACAAGATCTACCCAAGCTAGAGAAAGCTTTACTACAAGGGAACCTAGTGCTCTGATACTAATTGAAGGAACACAGATAATCACTGAGAGGTGGGGGGGAATAAGTGGTAACTCAAAAACTTAAACTTTCTAAAAATTAAAGCTCTAATAACAAAGATCAAGCAACTATGAGTAAAGATACTAAACAAATCTGCACATACACATAGAAGGCAAACCCATAACACCAGATATACAAGAAAAACCCAATGTGGGAAAAACCTCGGTGATAAATGCTGCTAGAGTCTTCTTCTCTAATCCAACCTCACAATGGAAAGAGTTTGAATACAAATTTTATGGGCACCAACCCAAAGGAGAACCAACCCCTGAAGTTTATGGGCACTAACCCAAAGGAGCACCTACCCCTGATTTGAGCACCCACTCAAATGATTACAATAAAGTAATAACAACTAAAAATTGAATACCTTGTTACAAATGATGTTTTGTAACATGTTGTATTTTCCACACCTAAAATTGAATCTTCTACTTTGCTTACATGATTTTTCTTCTACATTATGATCTTTTGCAACAACTCACTTCACTTTGTCTTATCTTTGCACCCGCTCTTCTGATCTCTTCTCTCTGACTCATTCTCTTCTATTCTATACACACAACATTCCTGATCTCTGCTCTGAGTAGATTTCATTCTCTGCACACTTTGTGTGTACAACCCTCAATATTGTCTAGACTCTGAACTCTATATACTTTGCACTTTGATATTTTGTCCCACAATTAAGTTTCTTATTCTCTTTGTTCTCAGGTCTCAGATCTCTACTTCACTTGATGTGAATTACATGCAGTGATGTCTACACATACTTTCTCTATTCTTCACATTCTAATTTTATTTCCGAATTCATTAACACTCCTTAAAAAAACATTACTCTTTACTAACATGTATCCTCTTTTTATACTTTTCATTCACCTCGATAAGGTCAACTCAAAGATAGATCATCATAGATCAACAAGAAATAGTTTGCATTGATTTTATAAAACATGATCTGCACAATTTCCTAGGCTACATTAGAATCATTCATACAGTCTATTTATACTTTGATCTTATCATCTCTCAATCTATATTTTGACAAAAATGAATCAACCAGTTGTCAAATCAAGTCCCAAGACATTCTGTTAACACGCCAACCTAAGATTTCCAAAATCTAGACTATTTTTGAGTCGACATTGTGGACCGTCTTTGTGTTAGTATTGGTGCAATACATATCACTTTCTCAACCGCTCTGCCAACACCTACCTTCTTCCTCCTTATTATCCTGCAAGATCATCTGTCTTCAGTCTTTCTTGCTGCGGGCTGACAGGGTGTTGTGCAATACATGTCATTTGATCTACTGCACAAGAAACATCATTTTCGCCAAGACATCTCATGTGTTATAGTGAAAGGATTCATATCGCTATAACACCAAGGGTCGGCAAGAACACAAATGTGTTTTATCAAAAAGAAAAAATCATATCGAAAAGGAAATCTTTATCGGTGTGACCCAAGGATGTCGAGGAGACTTGTTGGATCTCTCACCAAAATACAAAGTCAAACCAAAACCCTTGGTGATAAACACGATGTGATTTGAAATTATTGTTATATTGGTGTGACCCAAGGGTGTTGAGGAGACTTGCTGGATCTCTCACCGAAATACAAAGTCACATCGAAATACTTGGTGATAAACATGATGTGATTACTGTATAATAATATACAACAACTTGCTTTTGCCCTCTACTTCCTTTGAGACACTCATCACCCTGCATCTCCATGCCATGCATTACTTCAATTGTTGACATCAATGACAATTTAATGCCAACAATAACTTTGTCATACAAAGTCAAAATCAAGCAAACGAGATATCATTAGAAAGATGGTTCATAGTGCTATCTAATTCTACAAGTGGTTTGATCAGATTCTAGACCAATTTTTTGTACCAAGCCTCCAAAGTTAGCCTTGAGTTTTATACTTTCGAGGCCATAACTTAGGCAAACAAACTTCTTTTTTTGACTTCTGCATATCACCAAAAATCTCTTTGAGTTCTATATCCACATATATTACTTTTTTTGACAAATTGTGTTGCATGCAACTTTAATTCCTTATTTTGTATTTTCACTTCATGGCTGATTACTTGGCCTTTTTGGCTTCTGAAATCTTTTTGTTTCTAGTGGATGGTTTCTTTTGGGTTGTCCTACATGTATTTGCAACACTTTTCCCTACTTCGGCATTTTGAGCATCCTTTTTAAGCACTTATTTTCTTGTAGACACACTGAGATAAAGTATCACTCTTGAATGGTTTTTAAGGATTTTGCACATTCTATTGTGCCTTATTTTATACATACACTATATTATAAAGTTTCATGGGGGGTTGTGTAGTGCCTTTTATTTTTCCATCAAATCTTTGTCTGGCGAGTGTCCCTACATGATAACATCGAATCCCGATGATTCTTGTCCCATGTGTGTGTGCATTGGTTGCATACCCTTTTTAGTTGCAGGTACCTTCTTGAGAACATTTAGATTCTCCTTCATGTACTACTTGGTGACACATAGTTTTAGTGGATCTGTCATATCTCTCCCTTGTCATCATTATGGGGGGGGGTTTCTACTATTAATGCTAATTATTCCTTGGTTTTGGTTTGGATTTAGACACTCTTACATTCCTTTTTTGTGGAGGAAACCTTCCATTTTCTATTGATCAAAGTTCCTCATACTATTGACACTTGTATTTTGACTTCCAAATTACTCTTGCATGGTTGAGTAGTGTCATTGGGGTCACTCATGCAGATTCATGTGCCTTCTATATCTTTGACTGAAAGATTCTTTTTCCTTTATTTTTCATCTGATTGTTTGATTATTGACATTGGGGGAACTCGTGTAGATTGTTATCTTCTTGATCCTAATCATCATCTCAGTTTTATAGGAGATTCTTCATTCAACACTATAGCAGTTATCATTTGTTAGTTTTCTTCAACTTTTTGTGCTTCAAGGATGTTCTTCATGTTCCTATTCTATTTGGACATTTTATTGGAGGCTTCTTAGTCCTTCATTCCCTTTTTAGTAGTTCATGTTTCTTTTCATGCATTGCATCTCTTGATTAGGGTAAGGTGATTTTTTCCACATAGTTTTTCTCCTTTTCTTTGCTTAGAGAGACTTCATTGGTTTGCACATGGGTACCTAATCAAGCCTTTTGTTGTCAGGACCCATTTTTCCATTCATGCATTTAGTTATTTTTACTCACCCTATGTTTCACTTAAGGGGGGTTATTAGAGCATATTTAGATATTAGTTGCTTTTGTACAACTAGCTATGCTTTTTTTCTTTAAAAGTTAACTTTGGAGTGCTTACTTTAGTTGTTCACGTAGTTTTCCTAGAGTTGAGCTTTATTTATCTCCTCATGCTTTCACTTCAGTTCTCCTAAATTGAGCTCTGTGCTTTCTTCATAGGCACCTCGTCGTACAATTGTAACTCATTCTGTACTCTTTTCTTTTGAGTGATATATCATTCATTCATGTAGCTCTCATTTGTGGAAGGTGTTCTTGTTTTCCATTTGATCTTGCAAGAGATTGTGTTGCAAAATTCAACATGGTATCAAAGCTCAATCTTTACTTCAAAATGGTATCAAAGATTAAAAAATTCAACAATTTTTTCTAATAAAATAAATAAAAATATTTTCCTCCATTTTATCTTCTTGTCCAAGGACTAAATCAATGACATCATTTGAGGCATTAGTGTAAATGTAAAATGACAACACTATAGTGGTTCCTAATTTTTTTGATAGATTCAAATGAAACTTTATGCTACAAAGTCTAGAAGAGAACTCAATGTCCTTTTTGAAGCAAAGAAAACATAGGCACTATAATTTTGTTAATTTTTTCTATAAATCTATGGTAATATCTAGCATGACCAAGAAATATAAACACATTAATTTGTATATTTGGATGTTCCAATGTTTGAATTACCTCAATTTTTTTAGGATCAACCTTAATGATTTTATTTGAGATGCGATGTCCCAACATGATTCCTTGTTGAATTATGATAATACTTTTCCCATGTCTAAGTTGTGATGTCCCATCAGGATTCCTTGTTGAATTATGATAATACTTTTCCCATGGCTAAGTGATAGGCAATTCCATTCACATCATTGAAGGACTTTATCTAAATTTTGGAGCCCATTTTAAAAGGTATTTTGATGTACTAATAAGTCATCCATTTAAAATTCTACATAATCATCTACCATTAAAAAAGATAGCCAATACTATACTTTGAAATGTTGTAGGGACATTGCATAGACCAAATATGGAATTCTGTACGTGAAAGCTCTCCATGGAAATGTAAAAGTGGTATTGTCCTAATATTATTGAGAAACCTGTATTTGGTTATACCCACTAAATTCATCCAAGAATGAAAGGTCTTCCCAACTATGTTATCCAAGACTTGGGCAATAAATGGAGGAAAATTATCTTTGTAAGTTGTGTTACTAATTTCTCTATAGTCTACACAGACTCCATTTCCCTCCTTTCTTTGGAACAACCACAAGGGGAAAGCCATTGGCTAACAAATATTGGACAAATAAATCCAACTTATAGATGCTTTTCAATCTCTATCTTGACTATTTCCCTAATTGCAAGGTTAATTCTATGTTGATACTAGAATACATGTCTAACTGGTTCAATATAGATATAATGCATAAAAATCTATGGATGTATTCCTCTTATGTCCTTATAACCTATGGAAAATTCTTGGGTTCTTTTTATTATAATATTGAATACCTACAATTCTTGTTATTTTGTATGATAACTATTGATACTTAAGTGTTTTCTTGGTAGTACCATGATTTGTTGGGTCTTTGGATGATTAGAAACTTGATCATACAAGTTTTATTCGTCAACGTATTCAAAAGGCAATAATGAGGCTACATCATGTGGAAGGTGATGAAGTCTTTGAAGAAATGATCACTTCTTGTAATTATAGTCATGTTAGAGGATAATGATTAGTTGAAAGGAAAATTTTCTTGTTATTTTAGGAAAACTCTATAGTACTTGTGTGAATTTGGATTTACAAGATATAATTTATGTTTAGATGTATTTTCATCATCTATATATTGAGAATTTATAAGTTCCAAATCATCCTCTCTTTCATCATAGTGCTATTTGATCGTAATTATTTTTATTTTTTTCCAAATTTCCTTACTTGTCGACATCCATTGGTTCACCCACCTAGTATTTCTTATTCACAACTAGTTGAGTAGGGGGATATAAGGATATATATTTTCTATTCAAACCAATAGAAATATTCATTCCCCTTGACCTATAGTCTATCAAGGCAACCAATGTTGCCAACTAAGTTCTTCCCAAGATCAATGGATAAATGCCTTTTGGAGTTCTTGATTAGACAATATGAAAATTTATTGGCCACTCTTAGGTTTCTACCACTAATAGAACATCTTTTAATATTACTTGTGAGAGGTGATATATTGATCCACCATTTGTCAAAAAATAATTATAGGTTAGGATAAGTATTTTTTGATGATAAAATTTTCATTGCATCTATTCTTATAACATTTATGATGACTTCTAAGTCTACAAGTGCATTAGATATTTGGATTTCATCAATAAATATTTCAATTATAGGACTACCAAGATCACCATATTTGGGTGGTGAAAATTTACCCAAGAGGAGTTCAGTAAGGTATCCATCTATTTGGATGGTGTTAGTATAATTCTTCTTCCTAAATAGATGTAGGAGTAGATAGGAAACTCCTCAACATCCCCAAGGATCCTCGCAAGAAAAAAATAGCTTCCACAAGAGAGAATGATAAGATAACTTGCATAATAATGTATAGATTAATAATAATTAAATATGGTTGAATATGAATACAAATGTACAAGAGGCCTTTCTTATATAGGCAAGGTATGAGGTAGGAGTACACATGATGTTGACATGTATCTTAATCTTATGCAATGAGACAACTACTATTGATACAAATATTAAATGCATGATGCAAATATTAAATGCATAAATGACTAAAAGTAAATAATGAGGCATGACCCCATTATAAGGTGTAGACACTTAAATATGACTAATCAATTTAATCAAATATATTTCCCTTAGCCGCTCACATTAATTAAATAATCCATATTATTTAATTATATGTAGCATCTTGTCCCCCTTTGGTCAAATTAATTTAATTAATAAGGCCATCGCCAATTAATTGATTAAATATCTTAATTAATTAATTCTCTTTTCCATATCCAATTAATTGATTAAATATCTTAATCAATTAGTTCCCCTTTTCCATCTCCTTTAATTAATTCAAATATTCCATTTGAGTCACATGCCTCCTAACTTTAATCCCTCTTCTAACCTAACCTCTAGCCTAACCCTAGGGTTCTAACCAACCCTATCCTTATAACTAACCCTATCCTTTTGAACCTTGTGTGTGCACATTCCTAATTTCCCAATATTTAGGAAATTGCAACCAATTTTGGGTGACCATCTCCCAAATTGGATGTGTGTCTTTGAGGACACATGTTATCCCCCTCGACATTTGTCCCTCTTGGGGACACTTGTCCTTCCTTTAAGTGTGGAATCTCATTCCACATGGCACCCTTTGGATTGCCACTTGTCCTCCTTGAGGACAAGTGTTGCACTTTCAAGGCCCTTCATATACCTTCCTTTCCTATTTAAACCCCCCATTTTCTAAGCCATTGATACACCCTTTTACACTCATAATTCCATAATTCCAAATTTCATCCATGCTATTGCAACCATACCCTCATAATGCCCAAATCCCATCCAACCATTTCATCCACCTTTTCATGCTTTTGAACCACATTTGCACAATCATGCCAATTTTCACACTCACACCCCATCAATGCCATCTTCATATCTCAAATCCATCTTTCATAATCCTGCATCATGGAGCATAATCGAGTACTCACGATGTCATCGAGCACACATCCTATTGGAGAACAATAAAATTGAAGGGACATTGGTTTTCTTTTACTTGTTGTTATTTAATATTTCCAATTTCCTTTCTAACAATGTTCTCAATCTTGATGTGTTTGAATGAATTTAGTGTTATCATGGATTTTTTAGCTTAGGTTTTCAATCATTTATATTTGCGCACACTTTCATCCACACATTTTTGGCACGCCTGGTGGGACCCACTTCATGGGTCAATCTAATATTTTTTTGTTGTTGTGTGTTTTTCAGCTTGCAAGTCAAAATTTGCAGAAAAAGAGGCCTATTAGTGGTGACCCAGAGCTTCTGCATCTATGTTGCAACTTTTTGCACTTGTGTAGCCTAGACATGTGCCTGTGCAGTGTTCTGGGGCAGTTTGCCATGGTTGCTTGAATTTGCAAAATTACTCACATTCTGATGCTTGTAGGGTTATAATAGGTCTTTTAATTGCCCAGTTGGGTTAAAATTAACTCATATATCCCTAATTAGGATTTGGTGAATGACCAACAAACTTTTGCATTTACTTCCATGCAATTTGGGCTTAAAAATAACAAATTCTCAATTTGGAGCTGTAAAATTGAACATTTAATCTTTCAATTTTGCTTCAATTCAATTGAAATTATTATAATTATGGTTTAGAAAGATTGAATGATCTCACATATACTAATTAATATGGCAAAGAACAACAATTTCTCACATTAGGGTTATTAGGGTTTCTAGGTAGCCAAAGTTTTGCATTTCACTTGGATAGTTTTAGAACTTTTGCATTTCCTAGTTTATGAGTTTCATTTTCTTTCTTAGGCATGGATCTATCATATAGAACTTTAATTTGAGTGAAATATTGATTCCATAGTGAATTTTGAGCTTAAATAGGGCCCTTTTCTCAAAATTAGGGTTTACATGATCATACTAGCCCTCAATTGTGCAAAATTCGTCTGTTTGATTGAATTTTACTATTTTGCAGGTGCATTTCTAACATGCACATGTGTAGCTCTAAATTGTGCCTATGTATCTCTTAATTGTGCATGTGTAGCTAGAAACTACACCTGTGTATCTCTGTTCTGTGCTTGTGTAGCTCTGTTATGCGCTTATGTAGCTCTATTCTACACCTGTGATGAGGTAGAAAGACATGTATAAAGTTAAAATTCAATTAGTAATCACTTCAATTTCAAGTCAGTTATTAGAAAATAGGTCTTTTGTGTTACTGATGATCTGTGTAGCAACTTGGTACTCGTTGGGAGAAGACTTACATTGAAACTACTAACGCATTTGGTGTAGGACGTTATCAAAGACTATACTTTCAAACCGAGTGTCTTTGATTTTGATAGTTAGACAATATTTCAATTTGGAATTAAAATGAACCAAGTCTCTTTTGTGTTTGGCACTCCTGGGCGCACATAGGGTGGACCGAATGTTACACCAAGTATCATCTCCCCTCACCTTTGTGGACCTTGGGTGAAGAAAAAGATGATTAACGAAACCCACTTTCCTTTTTAGTAGAGAGTCACCTCTTGGGGGCCTCATCACCTCAAGGGAGTGGTTCAAAATAGAGGCACATCGGGGATATCATCTCTCCCAACGTGTCCTTGAGTAGTGTTTTTCGAGCCGCTATATAAAAAACCTAGTCAGGTGGTTGAAGTGTTGAGTGAATTCGTTGGATGTAGAGGCTTTCTCTACATCGATAAGCTCAACTAAAGCCTTAAGTGGCTTGCTTCAAGAATCCGTCATTGGATTGGACCTATCAAACAATTACTATGAATCATTGTTTTAGTGGCCAAAAACCTTCTACTTGTTGACTCAGGCATTGTGATATGTGCATGCCAAAGAAACCCCTCATGTACCCTTCAACTTGAGATAGTAAATTTCTCAGATCTTCATATCCTTATAAATTTGAAGCTTGGCATGCCTGCGAAGTGTGTGCCATGGAGTGGAGCTAGTACTACCAAACTTCTATCTATCCAATTGAATGTAATATTTTGGGCAAGGGGATTCAACAAGTATTATCCTTTGACTAGCCTAAGAAGTACATGATTATTAGTGCACTCATTATACTTGCGTGTTTTCCGTATTTGGTGTCATAAAATATTTTGTCAAAATCAATCCAAAGTGTCAAACATTTCACGTCATTAGGTCCTAGTTTGGTATTGTCCTTCAACAAATTTTCCTCTCATTCTAGCGAGTTTGCGTCAGTTGTCCCGTTACACTGCCAAAATTTTGTTAGCAACAGGTTTGGGAATACTTAAGTTATATGTTGAATCAGTCTATCATGTCTATCATCATTATTGTGTTAGATCTTGGTTGTCATTTCTATCTTACATCGTCATTATCATCTACTAGGGTCTCGATTTGCACAGTCACTTTTATCATCCTGGTTGCTAGTCATCGCCTTGGTTGCAATTATCTTAATTCTTACATCATTATTATCGTCTATCTAGTGCATGGTTTGTCTCATTGTGTTCGATCATCTTAGTCACTAATCAAATCTTGGTCACCATTTTTAGCTTGTGTCGTCATCATCGTCATTTTGAACTCATGCATCCTTTGTCATCATTAATTTTCATCTAAATCAAGGATTAAATATTTTTTTATTATCAAAGTCTGATTTTCTTATTTGATCAATTGCATCACCAATCGTATTATATCATCTCAATTAAATTGATCCTTTTCTTTTGGTTAATTGGTTGACTCTCCAATTCAGTTTGTCAATCAATCTTATCAAGTTAATCAAATTGATCAAATTAGTCCTTTTTGGTCCCATTTCTTGAAATCATAATAGTCTGCATCTTTTATGTGACAAATCATTATCAATTCCTTAATTATATTGTGTCTAGAGTTTTATCTCTTATTTCATCATGGTCTTATCACCTCGAGCTAGAGGTTTGATTCACTTTGATATATTTCTTTGTTTGAGTGTATCCTCTTAAGTAACTTTAATGTTGTGTCGTTTCATTCATACGCCATCCAATTGTGATTTGAGAATCTTTCCCTTAATGATTTGTCTTCAAATCAGTCATTGCAGCCATCTCAGGTCCTTCCTCTCATCAACATTGATCAAATCAGATAGTTTATCCAATCCTTGATTTTGGTTTTATCTTCTCATCGCCTCATCATCTCATATTGTAGTTCATGCCTGTTATCACTCGATATCTATCTCGACAAGATATGGAATAATAACATTGTCAATTTGGATTGGGATATCAAGACCGACAATCAAATCCTAATTCACATGTTAACCCTATTGTGTCAAGTAACGTTCCTACCACTTATGACCCACTTAATACAATCATTTCTGATGACACTATGGTCAATCTACCCGATGAGACAGATGTCCAAATCAATACAGTTGACCAGTTCCTTTTTGAATTTTGACAACATCTAAATGGTAGATGAAATCATCAAGAGTCGTAAGAGTCTCATCTTTGCGAACATGGTTTCCCAAGGCATGATGATTAAATCACCTAATACATTTGTAACCACAAGTCCATAAGAACTCCCTCAACAACAGGTTCCCTTACAACAAAATCCATCATCATTTCCAATTCAACAACATAACCAACTACCAATGACACTGCCATAATAAAGTGCCTAATTTGCATTGATTGGATTACCACCTATGGGTACCCTTGGATGACATTATCAACCCTTCTACATTAATTCAATAGGACTTGAACTCCCTCTGCCTTCAAGAGAGGGTATCTATAATGCACCGATCAATGTGCCATCCAGACAACTTATCATATTGCTTCCTATGGTGTCTTAGATACCCCTGACATTTAGTGTGATGTAAGTCACGCCTTTCACCAATCTCACCACTCGACCCATCAATGTGTCATCAATATAGGCTCCAACTTGGACTACAAGAATACCTAGTTATCTGCCATCATCTATCACAAGGACTATGACTGGGGGCATAAGTTACACAATGCCATCATCATCTATACCCCCACATATGTAGTTAATGCGAGAAGTCATCAATGCTCCACACTATAAACCATAAGTGACTTATCAACTTGTCATCTCACAACAAGGGGTTTAGTTACTTACAAGTGCCTCCTTCATCCTATGTTATCACAAATGTTAATGAATTACAAGGTGGTGCTAGTCAAAATCCAACATTGTATAATGCTCAATTTAATGTATATCCTAACTATACTAGGGGCAGTTATCTCCAAGGTGGTACTCCTCAAATTCAACAAATTCTGAATATGCATTACTAGCAACAACCCATTTCTCTACAACAAAATGTTGTGACGTACTCATAGCCACCCCAATATCAACAACAATCACTTGGCCAATAACAAATCCCTGTCTATTCAAATGCGACAAGCTATCAGAAGCCGCCACAATAATCAAATTATCTTCATCCACATCAAGTGGCATACCAAGTCTTGAACTATCTATCTTCTACCCCCTCTCTTGACCCTTTTATTGTCAATACTGAATGGGAAGAAATGAAGGAAACTCTCAAAGCATTGCAAGAAAATAACTCTAAACACGTTTTCAAATTAGATGAAATCTATCCTTACCCATTCGACAAATCAATTGCAACAATTCCCTTAAACATTTTGAGACACCCAGATTTGATAAATACAAGGGGAAAGGTAATCCACACCATCATGTCAAAGAGTTCTTTATAGCTTGTCAGGAGGTGTCATGGTGTGACAACTATCTTCTTTGATTGCTACCCAAAAGTCTTAGTGGACCCTCACTTGAGTGGTTTTCCAAGTTTCCATTTGACACCATCACCGCATTCGCAGATCTATCATAATGTTTTGTTGCTCAATATCACTATACTATAGAGAAAGATATCTTTGTGCTAGACTTGTGTCAAACCAAGCAGGAAGGGAGTGAAATTATTCTAGATTACATTCAAAGGTGGAGAGTGCTCGCTAGCCATCTCCCATGTATAGTGCTGGACACTCAATTGGTCCCAATTTTCATCAGCAATCTTCACCCAAATCTTGCATATCACATTCAACTGAATTGTACAAACACTTTCAAATAAATCATGTTTAAAGGACCATTGGTAGAACATGCTCTAATTGATGAAGGAATCATCAAACTGTACAAAGAGTATTTCGATAAGCCTAATCATGACAAGCAGAGGTATTGGAACAAAAATAAGAATGTTGTAGGTGATGGGGTCACTGATTCCAAAATAGTACAAATGATTGTGGTTGCAAATCCACCACCCCCACAACAATCGTATGCCAATCCTTCTCCAACCATGCATGTCAATCTACCACCTCAAGTTTATCAACATCCCCAAGCCCAAGCACAAAATGCGTAGGTTAATCAGACCAATAAAATCACTGTATCCCAATCTCCTCCGTGTCAAGCAGGGAATAATGGTCCACGACATCAATTTACACCCATGGTGGAACCACTTGATGTAATCTTCAAACACATGGAGCAACATAAAATGGTCATGTACCCACAAACAAAACCATTTGATGAATCTAAACCTAAGCCAAAATGGTACGAAGATAATGAATATTGTGCCTATCATCGCATTCAGGGTCACAATATGAACAAGTGCATGAAACTTAAACACTTGGTTTGAGACCTTATTGACCAGGGTAAAATTGTTGTTGATCCTACCATGGGAAATTCACCCAATGCCAACCTATGCATGTAAAAAAATGCTCTCCCTAAGCATCAGGGAGAGGCTAGCACATCTAGCACTGGTCAGGCTCGTACTACCAATAACATTAATTACAACAAGGACCTTTTGATTACATCCTATGATGGTTTGCATTACTTAGGCTGAGGATCATGTCAACATGACTCACATAAAATGAGTTGATACTCAATATGTTGTAACCACTAGGAGAGCTTGTATGCCAGTCCTCAGGGCTCTTGTACCTAATTCTACCCCAGTTGTATCTATGTCTATGCAGTATAACATCCTCGAACATTTAAGCAAAACTCTTGCACATATTTCCATCTCGGATTTGCTAAAAACCTCACCTACTATCAAGGGATCCTCACGCGAACATTGTAAGAGGATCGTGTTCCTAGCAATATCGATCTAACACAATTCCAAGCTATGGTTGCACATCTTTCTTCCATATACCAACTTAGTTTTACACAATTTGACGCTATGGTTCTCGATCATGATCATATTTTCCCATTAAAATATCGAGAATGATGGCTGCGTTAAAGTTTGACCTTATAACACTTGATGATAGTTATGTTAAAGTTTGACCTTATGCCCATTAATTATGCATATCAAAGCCCTAAACCTCTGTACGTTAAAGTTTGTTACTCAAGTGGTGTACACTATCACTAATATGCATAATTAATGCATCACCATAAAGTCTTATGATAATGCTGAGAGAAGTTCAATAGGGATGGTCAATCTCCCAATTTAGGTGGGCCTGATAACACAAAGAATATTGTGCCACATTGTTCATCTTATTTGCCATTCAATATCCTTCTTGATAGCCCATGGATCCATGCCATGCAAGATGTCCCTTCCACTTACCATCAATGCCTCAAATTTCCATTTCAGGGATGTGAAATCACCATTCGTAGCGATGCTCAACCTTTCGAATATTGTCATGCCCTTGAGGCTTCATCCCCGTATTCCCATCATTGCCCTGGCATCAATAGTGGAGCTTCCAAAACCCCAACATCTTCCTCATATGTTGACCTAGATACCATACTTTTGGCCACAAAAGAAAAGACTTCCATCTCATCATCTTTCTCCCAACTCAAGATCAATGATGCTGGTTGTGGCAAATACACCCTACAAGGCATTTTCATATTAGGTTCCCTACCTCTAGATCCACATGCTCACGTGAATCCTACCAAGGAGCAGAAGAAGAAAGAATCGATGGTTTGATAGTGTGGCTCCACCACATTCCAATCTCAAAGTGAGCTTAACCATGAGGTCATAAAAGGAGATATTAACTAATGGCTCTTAAAAGATGTCTCCATAGCTAATGACACTCACCTCAATCAGTTCAAGGAGAAATACCCAACTGCTCATAAATGAGCTACTAAAAAATGGAATTATCAAGGTGGCAGAATAGGTCAAGACGAACAAGGAATCAGAAGCCCTATTGATCCAAATCTTAATGTTCTCCATCAAGGGCTTGGTTTTGGATGTCTCTCCCATGAAGCCTCAACTTTGGCTGGCACTTTTGGAAACAATAAAAATATTTTGGTCGATATCAAATACATGCCTGAGGAGGTTTCCAAACAAGCATACACCGATATAGATAGCTTCTCATCCTTTGGCACATCCTACCTCTTTGACACATATGTCTTCCTCATTGAACTTCCCCTCCATCACCCTAATCTCATTGATTGGGGCCAAACTATTGCACACATGGACACATTCCAAAATGATACAATGCTCCTACTATTTTTGGGGGCAATCGAGTGTGCACCGTATTATCATCCTAAGCAAAGCAATGTCTAAAAGTTATCCCCTCAAGTTTATTTTGGGGAAGAGAGAAACCTTAACCATAAAATTATAAAAGAATCAAAATATCAAGAGTCTCCTAGTGAAAACCTTTCTAAGGTATCAATGGACCATAAAATAGTAAAAATAAAAAGTGTATCTTTTGGTGAAAACCTCTCCAAGGTGCTAGAAGATGAGGATTCTTTTCTTCCCCTCATTGGTAATCATGTTCCCAAGAGATTGCCAATCCTCATAGATCAGACCAAAGAGATGAATTTGGGCACAACAAACAATCCATGCATCACTCATATTGCTTCCTCTTTATTTGATGACAAATTTTAGGTATTCTTCGAGATCCTTGATAAGTGGCCCATTAAATTTGCATGGTCCTATGCAGACAAGCCTGGTCTGGATCCTGAATTAGTTGTTCACCACTTGGCAATTGATCCAAATGTTAAACCAGTCAAACATAAATTGCATAAAATGCATCCCAGAATAGCGTTATTGGTCAAGGAAGAGTTATAAAAGATCCTAGAAGTTAAGTTTATCATACCAATTGATTACTTAGAATGGATCTCCAATATGGTACCTATCTCTAAGCTTGATGGCACCATCAGAGAGTGTACAAACTTCAGTGATTTGAATAAAGCATGTCCCAAAGATTACTTTCCACTTCCTAATATCAAAATCCTTGTCGATTTAACAATAGGACATGAAATGCTTTCCCTCATCGAACGATTCTTAGGATATAATTAGATAAAGATAGCAGAAGAAGATCAACATGAAACCTCATTCACTAACCCATGGGGAACCTTTTGCTACCAGGTCATGCCTTTCGGTCTCAGCAATGTAGGTGCCACATACCAATGTGCCACGACAATGATTTTTCATGATCTCATGCATAAGATACTAGAAGAATATATGGATGAAATACTTGGTAAGTCAAAGACAAGGGAAGAACATCCAGCTATCTTAGAAAAAATATTTGAGTGCCTGGCTAAATACAAGTTGCTCCTCAATCCTAAAAAATGTGTTTTTGGAGTTAGGTCAATTAAACTCCTCGGATTCATTGTTTCAAGAGGCAGCATCGAAGTCGATCCTAAAAAGGTCAAAGCAATATTAGAGATGCCTCCTCCTAGAACATTGAGGAATCTATGTAGCCTCCAAGGAAAGTTACAATCTGTCCACCGTTTCATTGCCCAACTTGCTGATAAGTGTCATCCTTTCACTCACCTTCTCATAAAAGGTGCAAAATTCAAGTGGGATGCCCAATGCTAGAAAACATTTGATAAGATAAAAGAATATCTGTCACATCCTCCACTTTTGATGTTGTCCATTCCAGGTCATCCCTTTCTCTTATATATCTCTGTTACTCCAATAGTTATGGGGGAACTTCTTTCCTAACATGATGATGAAGAAAAAGAAAGAGCAATCTACTACATCCGTCATGCCTTGGTCGGATATGAGCTAAACTATTCCTCCATGGAAAAAGAATGTCTTGTTACTTTATTTTGCTCGCAAAATCTCTGACACTACATGTTGAGTCATAACGTCAAGATCATTTTCAAATTTAATCCTTTGAAGTATTTTCTATCCAAGACAACCCTTACTAGTTGTATGGCTAAATGGGTCATGTTACTCAACGAATTTGACATCCAGTACGTAGACATAAAGGTAATCAAAGGACAAGTCATTCTTGATCAATTGGTTGAATCACCCTTGGTTGATGCTTATCAAATAGTCACAACTTTCCCAGATGAGTATGTATGCACAATCACAACACAACCACCTTGGAAGCTTTAATTCGATGAATCTCACACTCAGGATCAGGTGTCGGTTTCTTGTTTGTTACTCCTCAAGGCAATATCATTCCTAAGTCCTTCAAAATGTCATTCCCATGTACCAATAATATTGTTGAATATGAAGGACTCATCATTGGTCTCAAGACAACTATTCAATGGAATATTACAGATATTCTCATTTATGGAGACTCCTAGCTAGTCATTCAACAGGTAAATGATCAATACCAAACTAAAGATAAAAAAATCCTACCATATAAGAAGATGATTGATGATCTCCAACAAAAATTCCAAAATATCACCTTTGATCATATTCCTCAAGCATAGAATAAAGTAGCCAATGCAATGGCCACCATTGGGTCTCTTCTCACCATTGAGTCATATAGCCCTAAATATGAGTTTTTGGTTGAACAACTCCTTCAGCTGACATTTGAAACATTGTACACAAAAATGGTGTGCAACATTATTGGACCCCCATCCCCTTGGTACCATGAAATACATGCCTATCTCAAAGATGATACCCTTCCAACCAACATATCCCATAATTAACATCGAAACCTCATCCGCCATTGTGCCCAATTTACCCTTGTAGGAGACAATCTATATCGTTGCAGCTACCATGACATCCTCGCTAGATGTCTAGATTCAGACGAAGCTAATTTTGTGATTAAATAAGTACATGCCAGAACTTACAGTGCTCATACAAGTGGATATGTTCTTTCCAAATAGCTCTTAAGAATAGCTCTTAAGAGTGGGATACTAGTGGACCACCATGGAAAATGATTGTTTTGAATTTGTGAAGAAATGTTTACCTTGTCAGCAACACATAGACTTGATTCATGTTCCAGCTCAGGATTTGTAGCCAACCACAACACCATGGCCTTTTTCCACATGGGACTTGGACCTCGTTGGTAAGATTCCCCTCCTTCCTTAGATGGACACAAGTTTATCATTGTTGCAACAAAGTATTTCATCAAGTGGGTCGAAGCCATTTTCCTCACCCTGACCACTGGTGTCCAAGTGTCCAAGTTTATAATGTACCTGATAGTTCTGATACTTAATGTTAAGTAAAGATGCCAAGCTAATAAGATGAGGGGGGGGGGGGGGGGGTGAATCATACAACCTTAATCTTCCATAAAAACAACGGATTCAACCTCTGTAACATATACTTCAGCAATATAACCAAAACTACTAAACATGCAAACTCAAAAGCATATAAACATCATAAAACTCATAACACCAGGTTTAACGTGGAAACCCAAATAGGGAAAAACCACTGTGGGATTTCGGACCCACTAAGAAATATACTCTTCTAGAGTATGCTTGGTTAAAAGCAAATCTTGTTAAAGATTACAAACACATTGCTAGATGTGACCCGGTTAAGGGATTTCCCTCAGATCTGTTAGGATCTTCACCTTGTTAGAAGTGACCTTGTTAAAGGATTTCAAACACTCAATCAGAATGTCACCTTGCTAGAGGGTTTTACAAATAAGACTATTAAGTCCACTCGGTTAAGAGATTTTCTGTCACTTTATAAAATAACAGTAATAAAAATCTATCTGTAACTTCACATCTAAAAATGCTAAAGCAAATTCTTATTTGCTCAATACAATAGGACTTATCTTGTCCATTTTCTAGGCTCTATACTCTGTTATTCAAATAGGTCTTCAAGCTTCTGTGCTTGGTAATCACTATGTAGCATCCCTGTGCATACACTTGCCCGCATACATTGTTTATCAATAGTTCCTTATTTATAAACAATTCACCAACCGCTTAATCTCCTTGATCACATATCCCATGATCAATCATAGCCATCAAATCTTCAAACTTGACCAGGTTCAATGTATCCTTTGATTTGAAAACGTTTTACCCTGCCTTGGAACTTGCATACATTTCTTGGAACTTGTGCTAGGGTATTGCGGTTCAATCTGAGCTATGGATCTTCCTGCCGATTTTCCTTTACCATAGATTTTTTAATAAACTTCATGCACGACATACCAATCATTTAATCAGTTCCAGCTCATCAACTTTCTTCATTAAATAATGCTTTTATTCATTCTATAGTCACATAAATCTGTCCATTCTAATTAAATGAATATTTGCTATTTATTTGATTAAAAATCCACTAGCCATCAGTTAATTAAATTAACATTTAATTAATTCATCTTCAAATATTCTCCTATTAATTAAATAAATTATTCAATTTATTTTAATTAATTCATTCAGCCAAATTCACAAATCAATTAAATGAATAAATCATATTTATTTCATTTAATCCCCTATTCCTCTTTTAAATAAATTAAATAAAACATTTATTTAAATCATTTATCCCCCCCCTTGCATTTTCCTACAAATGCAACTTGCACATATTTATTGAAATAAATTAATTTTTTTAAAATAAAAATCCTATTTTCCCTCACCCACCAAATCCACTTGCAAACCTAACCCCCTTCTAGATTCTTCTAACCCCTTCCTAATTAACCTAATCCATCCCCTATTATTGTAACATTCCTAAGCAACATGAAGTCACTTCTTAAAGACTTCAAAGTCTTTGAAAAGCATTTAATGCTTTGTGTGTTCAACAATTTAACCTCCAAAGTCTTCCAAAACCACTAATGGCTCTTACATGACCAATAATGGCTCTTAAATAACCATTTATGGTTATTTCAACTTGCACTCATGTGTCTCCTCAAGCATTTATTGCTTTGACCATATTTATCCCTTTTGCCTTTGCACAAGAGTTTATCCTTTGGATAAAAGCTTTATTCTTTGAATAAAGAATTTATCCATTCAACTAACCTTGACCTTAACTCCCAAGGTCATGTCTAGCATTTAATGCTTATTCCCTCTCCTCTCAACCTATTTCATATTGACACTTGTCATCCTAGGATTGGGTTGAAAACCATCACATGGATCTCAAATCATTCAATCTTGACCCTTGTTGAGATTGCTCAATCTCAACCATCCATTGTTCCATTTTTCCTATAAATAGAGCCCATTTCTTCATAATCCGGATCTTGAAAACTTGTATGCATTTAAACTATAGTTAATTTTAGAGAGCATTTTAGCATAATCAACTAATATCTTGTCATTTTGGTTAAAATAAATCATTTTAGTATCAATAGCATAGTATTAGCTTTTTATTCACATTTAGAGCAAATACTTCAATCTCAAACCTCCATAAGCATCCATAGTGCAAAAAGCTGCTGAGAGCTACACTAGTTTGGAACTTGGAGAGGAGAGGAACAAAGAAGAAGGAGCCAAGAGTATGGTAGAAGGCATTTGGAGATGTCTTCTTGCATTTACATTCGTAGTTAAATGTTTTTACTTTGTTCTTGGTGTCTCTTTTGATATGCTTGCTTAGGTTGATCTTTGGTTGAATAACACTAACCTTAACACTTGTTTCTTGTTGTTTGTGTGTTATACTACCATAGGTTTTTGATCTAACACTTGCCCTTTTTGCAGAGCATCATTTGGTGAATCCGACGTGAATCGAACACCTAAAAAACAATTAATTTTTTGAAAACTAACATGTTTGAATGTTGAACTTGACACACAGGTTGCGCTTTAGTGCTTTTGATCACGTTGTAGCGCTCTTGCAACTTGTTATTCTAGCACTATTGTTCTTACAATAGCGCTATTGTACCAAGTTTGGTGCTATTGACCTTGTTTCAGCGCATTTGAAATTGTTTTGGCGCTTTTGAGCATGTTTTGGCGCTATTGCTTTCACTGTCAAAGTTTTACTTTCAGCACTGTTGTGTCTGTATTAGCGCATTTGTGTTAAATAGCGCTTCTGTTTAAACATAGAGTAGCACTATTGTAACAAAACGTTGTAAAAAAGACCCTGTAACCGAAAGCGTGAAAATTCTTAGGCTTGTAGAAGCCCACCATAGGTTTAGTTTTTACTAACTATTTGTTTCTTGTGCAGGTCTAAAGCCAATTTCTTTAAAAATCAAATTTTGTATTTGGTGCTCTAAAATTGAACAAAACAACTTTGTTTATTGCAAGTTTAGGCTTAATTTTTTTCATTTGGTGCTAAAAATCAACAAGACAAAATTATTTTCTAGCATCAAACTTAAGCAAAAATTTACAATCCATACTTCAATTTTTGGTGCAAATAAAACTCACAATTAACTTGTCTCAATTTTTGCAAAGCGATTTTCCTTCATGCATACGTGCTTCAAATTAAGTTGACCAGGATTTTCAAAGTTCTAGTCTACTCAAAAATTTGCATTTGAAGTTAAAAAGAACACCATGATTGTTGGAGCAACATCTCCAAATAGTTAAAACACATTGCGATGGCAAGTTAAAAAGAACAAGTGCATTTCGTGTTTGGCACGCTTGTGCAGAAAGTTGGTCGAGTGGTCCTACTTCTAACACACACTATCCTCTCCCTTGGCTTTTGTGGTCCTAGGTGCAAGAGAAAAGTGTTAGTAACACTCAAATTTTTATCTTTTTAAGAGAGGCTTGCCAAGAGACACATCACTCTTGGGAACGACCTCGCGCGGTAAATTCTTCGAGCCACTATAGAAATCAGGTGAGAGCGAAAGCTATAGCCTTGGGTATAGCTGTTCCTACAATGTAACTTGCTGAAAGGACAAATGGGCCCCACCACAAGTTACGAGGCTCTTAAGTGAGTCACTGCAGAATGAACTTATGTCCAAAAACATTGAACATTACTAAACACTTTTAAGTAGTAGCCCACCTATTCTATTGATTGAGAATATTTGAGATACAATTCAGTGCAAGAGCATAGATGGTTTTGCTCCCAAGATACTCACCATACATATTTCCTTGAGTAGAAACATAGCTTTTTGAAAAGTCACTTGTGGCTTGATAAAAGTGGTGACTCTCCCATCATAGGGATCATCTATTTGTTATACTCGCGCAAGACTTAGTATATCACATCCTTACCTGCCATGACGGAATTCATAAGGTATGTAGTACCAAAGTAAAAGAAATATCAAGATGTGGGCTGAATTTATCACAACTGGCCATTCGACCTTAGGGATACAAAGTGTTTGAAGTGTTTTTGTTTTGAGTCAAAGACCAAGTACAAATTGAGCCAACTTCAGGCTTTGGAAAGAAAAGCACCTAAAATACACTTAAAGGAAAGGGTCATAAAAAGTCCAAAGATTGGGTTGATCTAGACCCATACTCATTTGTGTCTTTAAGGCAACATTCTTGTGTTTGTGTGGTTGCTTTGTTTTCTTGTCAAAGAAGAATAAAAAATCAATTCCAAAACAAGTATTCATCCAACCAAACATCTTTCAAAAACAACCAAAAGATCAAAAATAAAGAAAAAAGTATCAAACTGTATGACCATTCTTCACATCTTGAGAAAGAAGAATCTTCATCAAAACATCAACTTGAAAAGAAGACCATTAAGCTCAAAGGCTTTGATCAAAAAGAGGAAATTCTTCTATCTAAATAGACAAATCTTTGTCTCTCATAGAGTTTTTCTACGTCACATGCGTCTCTACCTTCAAGGCAAAACAAATGAATTTGATTCAGAATCATTAAACCGCAGAGCTTTTATGCAATATAGAGCTTTGAGTTATCACAAAAACCAAGGAGGCAAGATTAATCCCAACTTCTTCCCAAACGTTTGTATCACATACAACATAGCTCAAGAAACGCCACCAATGCCCGAAAGGGAAGAGGTAGATTTTGTTCCATTTGTGACACAAAGCTTTTATTGAAGTTAAAACATTTCATCCATTCTCTCATTCATACATCATCACTTCATCATCAATCTGTTCCAACTCTCAAAACATTAAGAGGTTCTTGTCCTAAGTTCTTTTTTATATATTGCTTGAAATCAAACACATCCTATCACTTTTTAGATTGTTTCTACATCTAGGATAAGCTCATCCTAAGAGACATATCTACGTAGGTTAAAACTAGTTTATGAGTGAATCCTCTCATTACTAGGTAGTTAAGTCTGTAACACATCTCAGATTTCTCCAAACCTTATCACAACAAACCTTATCAAACAAACAAGCAAGTCAAAGAAAGAATTTTGGTCACATCTACCTTTAAGTGCTAGAGATCCACATGCAACACAAATCATCAACAACTCATCATCATTTTCACCGAACTTCAACAAAGGCTCATAAGCAAACTGGCTCAAACCCGATTACAGTCAAGGCAACGAGAAATGGAAATTGAAGAAGAAGAAGAGGAAAATATCAATGAATTTAGAGAAGCACTTGGACGAAATGCAAATGATGAAAACCCAAGCACTCCTACTCCTGCAACAATAGAAAGGGCCTAACATAACCCCCTCTTTAACAGACTTTTTGACGAAATACTCAGGAGCAATGCGGATGCTCACTTTTTAAAGCTCACTCAAGAAGGAGCCAAGCTCGCCTCTAACTTTGATCTTGCCCAATTCAGACAAGAAACAGAACGATAAAGTCACCATGAAGAAGAAAGAGGTAGAGATCCCATCAGATATAACATTCCTCGAGGTAACCCACCACCTCCTCCTCCAAACGAAATAGAGATGTTGCGGCAACAAGTTGAAAATCTCGCCCAACAACTTCATAGTGGTGTGAAAATTAATCAATTCTCACTCAATGACATCTGTCCCTATCCCTTTGATAGGAATCTTTATATGCCACCTTTTCCATGAGGATTCGAAACACCCAAATTCAAAAAATATAGAGGAAAGGGAGATCCTCGCGATCATGTCAGAGAATTTCATTCAGCTTGCCTCGAAGTGGCATATGAGGACACATACCTAATGCGACTTTTTCCCCAAAGCTTGGGAGGAACAACCACATCATGGTTTTCATGACTACCAGGTGGCATTAGGACCTTTGAAGAGCTAGTTCAGAAGTTTTTGGTGCATTACTCTCATAACATTGAACGTGATATCACCATGGCTGATCTGTGTAACACTAAACAAAAACCAGGTGAACTATTCTTAGTATTTCTGCAACGATGGCATCAAATGTCTAGCAGACGTTCTCTTCAGTTACCTGAGCAAGAACTAGTGGAAATATTTATTTCCAACTTAAACGAAGAAATGGAGTTTCACCTGGATGTCAAAGACACAGACTCTTTTAATGACATGATCACCAAGGGCTTAAAATGTGAGCGAGCTCTCATCAAGAAAGGACTTATCAAAATCTATAATGAACCAAAGGATGGTCCTCGCCCACACTTCAATAATGACAACCCAAGCTTTTGGAACAAAAACAAAAATATCGTCAACGATGGGGTTGTGGATGCCAAAACTATCAAAAGTGCACAACCTGTAGTTCGATTTGCAGGACATAATCCCCCACCTCATACTAACATAGTTGTTCCTTCAAATCAAGGCCGCATCACATCTCACAATGAACCCCGACCTCGTCAACAAAAACAAAAGCGAACATACACTCCCTTAGGGGAACCCATCGAAACAGTGTTGCAACAACTGGTTTCTCAAATTTTGGTAACTCTACCTAAAACATCAAACTTAGAACCTCAAGTCAAACCTACATGGTGGAGGGATATTGAACATTGTGATTTTCATCAAGGGAGAGGACACAAGACAAGTAATTGTCACAGATTGAAAGATCTTATTTAGGATCTTATTGACCAAGGTGAAATCAAAATTGAAGGGCATGACCCAAAGACAACAAACAATGATCATCTGATGTTCAAAAATCCACTTCCATCACAAGATCAAAGGGGTCCTTCCACTTCCAGGAGAGGCACTGATACCACTGATTATACGCAGGCTGCGTATAATTATACTGTAAATCACTTGTATGATGCCAGTAAACAAATTGAAACCATAACCATAAAAAATCCCAGCTCCAATTGCAATGTTGTTACACGTCGCGACAAGGTTACCATAAAGGCAGCTCCACAAGGCACCACCTCCATACCAAAGCAGTACAATCTTGTGGAACAATTAGACAAAATGCCTACGCTTATATCCATTTTAGAGCTATTGCACCTATCTCCATCTCATAAAACAATCT
The DNA here is from genome assembly GCF_030272615.1 of Cryptomeria japonica. Taxonomy (NCBI): domain Eukaryota; kingdom Viridiplantae; phylum Streptophyta; class Pinopsida; order Cupressales; family Cupressaceae; genus Cryptomeria; species Cryptomeria japonica. The sequence goes on along the minus strand of NC_081406.1, from coordinate 154,079,986 downwards.
TGGATCAAGCTCTCCAAGAGGTGTCAATCTCGACAAACCTAAATACAGATCAATTCCAAGCCATGGTTGGAAGTCTAAAGTCATCACCTTGTCTCACTTTTTCCGAAAGTGATAACTCTTCTTTCCAGCAACCTCATAACGCTTCGCCACACATTGAAGGCTTTATCAACCAACATAGGATCAAGTGAGTCTTTATTGACAATGGAGCAGGCTTAAATATTTTTACACTGCAGTTGGTCACCACTTTGGGATATGCAATAGAATCAGTGGATCCTCGCAAGAAGATCACAATCAAAGCCTATGACGATGCAGAGCGTTCATCCAAAGGAGCTGTGGTACTACCAATCCGAGTGGGTCCTGTGGTGAAACACATCATCTGTCAAGTTCTGGACCATCCTCTGCCATACAATCTATTGTTAGGAAGACCTTGGATACATGCCATGCAAGTCGTTCCATCCACCTACCATCAGTGTATCAAGTTCCCACATAACAGTGTAGAGATCACAATCCTAGGCGATGCAAACCCCTTTGCATATTGTCATAATATCAGTCATCAACCAGAGATTACCATTCCTAACAATAGAGAAACCATCTCCTCCACCTCATACATAAGTCCAGCCTCTCTTGCCAGTTCAAACACCCCTATACCCAAGCAAGAAAAGCTTAAGATGAAAATAACAGAGGAAGGTCCTAGGGAGTACAACTTAAATCAACTCTTTTGTGTGGGCCAAATGCCCACTTCTCCTAGAACACATGGTAAACCACAATAGTTACTTCAACAACCACTGATCATGCCAGCATGTGCTTTGACGCCTTTCATCCTTGGGAAGAGTCAAGAAGAAGAAACCAAAGATGAGGACTTAGCGGAATGGATCTATAAAGATCCCATCACCACTGATATGCCACAAGCTACACTTCCCACGGATCAGTATGGCAAAGGCCTCCTCATTATGCAAAGATTGGGTTATGATGGTCAGAGTGCTTTGGGACCTTGCAAGCAAGGAAGACATGAATCATTTCTGCTGGAATTAAAGCCCAAAGATAATATAGGCCTAGGCTTTGAAAATGAGATCTTTCCTAAGCTCAGATTCAAAGGAAAACCCAACAAACCACTATATCAGCCTCTTGCAAAGAGGACACCTTTCATTATCAAAGTAGCATCAAACACCATCGCAACCGCCCCACCGAGGCTCAAAATCCCAACACAACCATCTACACTGTCAATCATCCCACCAATCAAACCAATAATCCCATCAACAGCAGCAATGACATCAATAGCACCATTAGTAGTAACAACTGTATCAAAGCCAGCGACAGTATCTACAACACCAACAGTTCCAGTAGAAGCAGCTGAGTCAACATTACCGATACTCCTCGTATCAGATTCATTGATCCCCATCATCCTTCCTGCAGCACCGATCATTTCATCTACAAAGGTACATCAACCGATCACACCTGTAGTGTTTAACACAAAGGACATCCCAGTATGGTATAGTAATCGGATGTTGGAAAGTGATTCAAAGACTGACTCACATGAATGGGAATTTGATTTCATTCAGCTTAATACTTCAGATGAGGAAGACACATCAATACCTCCACCTTGCAAAGACATCCCTGTTTACGGAGAAGCACAAATAAAGACCTCTTGGGTTCTTGAGCTGGAAACTTCTTCCACAGATCCTACGTCACATCCTATGCCTGATTCTGATAGGAAGAGTACCATCAATGACCTTCACCATAATGTATTAACCCTCACTGACACATCTAATGAACTTAACCTAATTGATGAAGTAATGCCCATTATTCATCTTGAACTCATCGAATGGAACCAACCTAATTCTCCATGTCTTGACCACTTCCAAAACGATGAGGCCATCATTAACTTTTTTGAATTAAGGGATAACCTACCAAGCAGGGATCACAAAGCTGGATTCGCCATAGAACTTAATAGCGCAACATACTTCGGGGTGGATGCCAAACCTTTCAGTTGCAAAAATATAACAATAAATGGATCTTCCAGTGAAAACCACACCATGGCACTATTTGATTCAACAAAAGTAAAAAGAAAGAGCATATCCAATGGTGAAAACCTCTCTGAGGCACCTAAGGATGAAAGGTTTGACATCCTTCCCTATAGCGCATAGCAGGAACAATCAATGATTCTCATTGAAGAAACCAAAGAATACAATGTGGGGACTCCTGAAACTCCTCACCTCATACATTTGGCATCTCTTTTAACTTCAAAGGAACAACCCAAGTTTGTCGAATTCTTCCAGAAGCGCCAGATTAAATTTGCATGGTCATATGCATACATGCCTGGACTTGATCCAAATTTAGTAATACATCACCTCACAGTAGCAGAAGGAGCCAAGCCTGTCAAGCAGAAGCTTCGTAAGATGCATCCTCAGATTGCAGTACTAGTCAAAACAGAACTCAAGAAACTCCTAGATGTTGGTTTCATTAGACCAATTGATTATGTAGACTGGATCTCCAATATTGTTCTTGTCGGCAAACCAAAAGGGGGCATCCGCATTTGTACTGACTTCAGAGATCTAAATAAGGCATGTCCTAAGGATGACTTCCCCCTACCAAACATTGACATCATAGTGGACCTAACAACAGGACATGCCATGCTTTCACTCATGGATGGTTTTTCAAGATACAATCAGATAAAGATCGCACCAGAAGATCAACATAAGACAACCTTCGCATGCCCATGGGGCACATACTGTTGGAATGTAATGCCTTTCGGTCTAAAGAATGCAGGAGCGACCTATAAACGAGCAATGACCACTATCTTCCATGATATGATGCATACCATAATGGAAGATTATGTTGATGACTTACTGGCAAAATCACTCACAAGAGAAGGTCATCTAGAAATATTAGAGAAAATCTTTGATAGACTGGAACAGTATCATGTTCGACTCAACCCAAAGAAATGTGTCTTTGGAGTGACCTCAGGGAACCTTCTAGGATACATTGTCTCAAGCAAAGGTATTGAGGTTGATCCAGCAATGGTTAAAGCAATCATGGACATGCCACCACCAAAGAACATCAGTCAGCTAAGGACATTACAAGGATGGCTACAATCTATCTGAAGATTCATTGCACAACTAGCAGATAAGTGTCACCCCTTTACACTTCTTCTACACAAAAACATCTGCTTTCAATGGGATGCTAGATGCCAGCAAGCATTCCAGATGCTTAAAGAATATCTCATGCATACACCATTGCTAATCCCACCAGATCCAAGAAGACCTCTATTACTCTATATATCAGCAACAAATACGACATTGGGTGTACTATTGGCACAACATAATGCAGAAGGGAAAGAGTTTGTTGTTTACTACATCTCTCGCACACTGGTTGGCTATGAAGTCAATTACACACCTATTGAGCGAGTTTGCCTAGCAGTAATTTTGGTAGCAACTAAAATAAGGCACTATCTATTAACACATAAGGTACATCTCATTGCAAAGATCGATCCACTCAAATACTTACTCAGCATAGCAGCATTGACAGGCCGCTTGGCCAAATGGGTGATGATTCTCAATGAATTTGACATTGAGTATGTGGACCGTAAGGATATCAAAGGATAAGTTATTGCCAATCAGTTGGCTGAGGCACCACTCATAGGCGATCATCCTCTCATTTCCAATTTTCCAGATGAAGAGATATTCATGATCACAACAACACAACCATGGAAACTATACTTTGATGGTTTGTACACTAGGCATGGCTCGGGGGTAGGCATTCTGTTTATCACACCTCAAGGTGACAGCATCCCGAAGTCTTACAGGCTCACATTTCCATGCACCAACAACATAGCAGAGTATGAGGCCTTGATCACAGGACTCAGGCTGGCCGTACAATGAAAATTACAAGAACTACAAGTATATGGCGACTCCCAATTGGTCATTCGACAAGAAATAGATGAATATCAGACCAAGGATGACAAACTCATGCCATACAAGCAAATGGTGGACAAATTAAAGGCATCATTTACTACTATCACCTTTGAGCAGATACCAAGAGATCAGAATCGTGTTGCTAACACTATGGCTACCATTGCATCTCTCCTAGATCTTCCATAGAATTCAACACGCTATGAGTTCTTGGTAGAATAGCTTTGGATCCTCGCTTATGATATCCCCGAATCTGAGATGATATGTCACCTTATCGGTTCTGAATCCCCATGGTACAGTGATTTTTACACCTATCTCCGCGATCACACCCTTCCTCCTAACCAATCGAATAACCAATGTAAAACCTTCATTCGCCAAACTGCTCGATATACCATTATTGCCAAAATCCTATACCAGCGCAATCTTGACGGTACTCTCCTTTGATGTCTAGAACAAGATGAGATAACAAAGGCCTTGGAAGAGGTACATGAAGAAATTTGTGGAACTCATGCAAGCGGTCCATCACTAGCCAAGAAACTCCTGCGCATTGGATACTATTGGCCATCCATGGAAAAAGACTCCTACTACTTTGTCAGGAAGTGCAAGAAATGCCAAGTTCATGGAGACCTGATACATGCACCATCACATGAACTGCAACCAATCACAACACTATGGCCTTTTTGTCAATGGGGTCTTGACCTTGTGGGTAAAATCCATCCATCTTCATCCAATGGTCATAAATTCATTATTACTGCCACCGAATATTTCACAAAGTGGATCGAAGCTGTTCCACTTACCCAAGTTACCGACAAGCAGATTGCCTCATTCATCCTCAATTACATCATATGCTGGTATGGTGTACCCATGTCCATCATCATAGATAATGGGCTTCCTTTCAAAAATCAGGATGTCCGTGAACTTTGTGAGAAATTTCACATCCAACACCACTTTTCCACTCCCTATTACCCATAAGGAAATGGTTAGGCCGAAGCATCAAATAAGAACATATTAAGAATCCTAAAGAAGATAGTCAATGATGCCGGTTGTGATTGGCACGTTCAATTGAATCCAGCACTATGGGCATATCGAACTAGCATTCGAACCCCTACAGGCGTAACTCCCTACTCATTGGTCTATGGTGCAGAAGCTATTTTACCTATTAAGGTCGAGATACCATCATTACGGGTTTCCTTGCACAATCTCATCGATGATGAAGCATACAAAGTATCCCATCTCCAATACTTAGAGCTACTTGATGAAAAATGACAAGCTGCATACAATCACCTCAAGGCCTATCAGCAGTGCATGAGTAGAAGCTATAATCATCGAGTTAGACCTCGTACATTCAAGGTAAGTGATCTTGTTCTTCGATAAAATCCTCGTAACCAACCCAACCGAGAACATCAAGGAAAGTTTGAATCAAATTGGCTGGGTCCATATATTATCACTGCTGTATTTGAGTCCGAGGCATATCAGTTGGCTACTTCAAAAGGAGAACCGCTAGTAGATCCAATCAACAACATGCACCTCAAACGGTTTTATACATAAGCTGCACAGAGCATCAGGCTCCCATATATACTGGCAAAAATACCAAAAACATCCAGAAAAATGTCCTGAAGAAAATACAAAAACATAAAAATAGTAAAGAAAAATCATACATCCAAACGGTGAACAACCACTTCGGTGGCACCTTGGGTAAGTGCAATGGTGAAAACCTAGCAAATAGGCGCCACTTGTAAAAGCTATGGCTCCATTGTCTTTCAGCCTTGTTGTGATCACATTCACTACATACACACATCCATCTGCCCAAACCATGGCTTATTATTGATTTGCAATCACGAGATAATACTCCATGCGTCTTGCATCCCGCTTTTTCATAGTCATGTCTAAATTGGGGGCAATACCCTTAATCTAGTTTGATGGAAGTGGATTATACATTATTTTATGATTCGTTGGGTTCTTCATTCAAAACTATCTCACAAAATCCAAAACATTCAAAACAATCATCAAAATACCAAAAACATTCAAAACAATCACAAAATCCAAAAACATTGGAAAACATAAAAAATCGCACAAAAAAAACATGGCCACACATTGTACATACTCATTTGAGCAGATACCAACCAAACATTGATCACTTCTCCAAATTTACCAAACAATCAACATCAACAATCAAACTGTCTTCAAAAAGGATGCATCCTTCCTTACCAAAACAAAGACAAAATGACGTTTTCTTTGACAAGAAAATTTTGTGTTAAGCTATCAAATACTTGGTTGATTTGTGGATTATCTATATCAGGATCTTACAACATTGTTTGTGTATCTTCGACGCATTATTCCAATGAAGTTCTGGGGCATGTACTAATGGTGTCTATGTGGGAAGTTCACTAAGCTACATGATCTTATCTAAAATGCAGTCATAGATCACTACGGCTTGCTGACTACAATGTATACCTCGACCATATGAGCATGAACCATTACCAAGGATCCATATTCTTTATTCTTTATGTATATACTATTTTGTTTGCATGAACAATGCTCCTTCTTTGGTTCCTCCTCATCCAATTTGGATAAAGGTTTTTGTCTCTTATTAAGGTGTGCACTTGTCTCAGGATATGATCAGCCCAAGATCAAGGAGGACGACCCAAGTCATGCATGAATGGAGATGATCCTTGTCTGTTCCACAAGCAATACTCTGGTCAACTTGACCCATTATATCAAGTTGTTTGTATTAACTTGCTATATCAAATCCATGTAAGAAATAATCTGGTCATCTTGAATCATTATGTCAAGTTGCTTGTATTTTCTTACAACATTTTAAAGCTCAATGATGAAAATAAAGCACTATGGATCGTCATTCCATCTCATTTGTATATATTGCATTCCATCCATCCATACATTCATAAATAGCTACATATCATTCATACATAGTAATGACAATGGGTGCATACTCTATTTTCCTCTTCTTCCATAGGAATGAGTCATAGGTCCTCCATTTCTTCTATCTAATATCGAACCTCCCCCACCCTCCCCATCTCGATAATCAACATCACATACCCTTCATCATTTCCCATCAACTCAATCAAGCTACATTCATCACCATCCATCTCTAAAAGGAGGGACTGCGCTTACCATCCTCAGTCATCCTATAAGCCAAACAAGCTACTCTATCTACACAGGCACATCAACACACACACACACACACCTAGACTATCAATAGATACTCTGATCAAGTATCTTCAGGTCTCAACAGGTAATCGATCATGGTAATCCTAGACTACATCAGGCATTTATCATAATGACCTAGTCTCAATGGGGCTGCTATGATTAACCACAACCATCCATCACCCGCACACACTATCAATTGATCAACCAATCAAACACAATCTAACGGACAATTACATCAATTGTCTAAGTCTCAACGAGTATTTTTGCTTCATAAACCTTGACTTCATCGAGCAATTGTATTAATTGTCTAAGTCTCATCAGGTCACTTTGATTCACTTACTCAGACTTTATCTTGTCCAAGCGACCAACTGACATCAACTGTCACGCTTTGACTCGACTGGGGCAATTAAACCAATTGCACCAGATTGTCCAACTTATTTTGATCAATTGTATAGCATCAATCCAAACCACACACTACATCTACAGGTATTCACAGACTTGTTATTTCTCCATTTTACCTCTGATTTCTTCTATTTTTCACCCATATTGCTAACTTCTTCTCTTCTATCACCCTACTAATTTTTATTCTTTTTCAAGAGATCGCCCGATTTTTCAAAATTTTTTGGCCCATCTCTCGAGGGGGCGTACCACCCATTAAATTAACATTTATGGGGCATTTCTTCACACCTAATTTTTCTTTCTTTGAAACGATGTGATAAACCGCACCGTCTCAAAGAGGGGCAAATGTAGTCACATAAAACTATCCATTCTAATTAAATGAATATTTGCTATTTATTTAATTAAAAATCCACTAGCCATCAGTTAATTAAATTAACATTTAATTAATTCATCTTCAAATATTCTCCTATTAATTAAATAAATTATTCAATTTATTTTAATTAATTCATTCAGCCAAATTCACAAATCAATTAAATGAATAAATCATATTTATTTCATTTAATCCCCTATTCCTCTTTTAAATAAATTAAATAAAACATTTATTTAAATCATTTATCCCCCCCCACTTGCATTTTCCTACAAATGCAACTTGCACACATTTATTGAAATAAATTAATTTATTTTAAATAAAAATCTTATTTTCCCTCACCCACCAAATCCACTTGCAAACCTAACCCCCTTCTAGATTCTTCTAACCCCTTCCTAATTAACCTAATCCATCCCTTAATTATTGTCACATTCCTAAGCAACATGGAGTCACTTCTCAAATACTTCAAAGTCTTTGACAAATATTTAATGCTTTGTGTGTTCAACAATTTAACCTCCAAAGTCATCCAAACCCACTAATGGCTCTTACATGACCATTAATGGCTCTTAAATAACCATTTATGGTTATTTCAACTTGCACTCATGTGTCTTTTCAAGCATTTATTGCTTTGACCATGTTTATCCCTTTTTCCTTTGCACAAGAGTTTATCCTTTGGATAAAAGCTTTATTCTTTGAATAAAGAATTTATCCATTCAACTAACCTTGACCTTAACTCCCAAGGTTATGTCTAGCATTTAATGCTTATTCCCTCTCCTCTCAACCTATCTCATATTGACACTTGTCATCCTGGGATTGGGTTGAAAGTCCTTACAGAGATCTCAAATCATTTAATCCTGACCCCTGTTGAGATTGCTCAATCTCAACCATCCATTGTTCCATTTTTCCTATAAATAGAGCCCATTTCTTCATAATCCAGATCTTGAAAACTTGTATGCATTTAAGCTATAGTGAATTTTAGAGAGCATTTTAGCATAATCAACTAATATCTTGTCATTTTGGTTAAAATAAATCATTTTAGTATCAATAGCATAGTATTAGCTTTTTATTCACATTTAGAGCAAATACTTCAATCTCAAACCTCCATAAGCATCCATAGTGTAAAAAGCTGCTGAGAGCTACACTAGTTTGGAACTTGGAGAGGAGAGGAACAAAGGAGAAGGAGCCAAGAGTATGGTAGAAGGCATTTGGAGATGTCTTCTTGCATTTACATTCGTATTTAAATGTTTTTACTTTGTTCTTGGTGTCTCTTTTGATATGCCTACTTAGGTTGATCTTTGGTTGAATAACACTAACCTTAACACTTGTTTCTTGTTGTTTGTGTGTTATCCTACCACATGTTTTTGATCTAACACTTGCTACTCGGTTGCAACTTGGTAAATACTAAACTGTACTCGGTAGACATTCTACCTTCATTCACTGATAGCGTTAACCTTAGGGTTTACCGACTAGGTTCTTTGCTCGGTAACATAGTATAGTATTAACCTTACAATTAACAACATATGTAGGATATCAAAACAATCTAAACATCATGATCTCATCATTGTCTAACTCGGTAATAGTTGCCCATTGAATAACTTATTCCTCCCCTTATTCATCACATTCGTTCTATGTCTTTTATCGACATCTTTATACTCATCAAATCATACTTCTTAAGATATGGCAACATCATACTGAATTAGAAAATCAATTTCTTGACATCAATGACAAAATAATAATATTAAGACAATAAAGATCCTTAATTAGTTATATCCATAATCATCAACAACCTTCTCAATATCGTTATTGAAATGCCAACAATCTCCCTTTGTCTCTTATAATGCCAACAGTACCATATCATTTTCAGCTATGGGATTCCCTCCAACATCATTACTGACAATGGAACCCCATTCAAAAAACAACATATGCGTGATCTTTGTTTCAAATTTCATATTCAAATTCATTGGTCTACCCCATATTACCCCTAAGGGAATGGCCAAGCCGAGGCAACCAACAAAACATTACTCTGTATCCTCAAAAAGGTTGTAAATGAAATTGGTCATGACTGACACCTCCATCTCAATCCCACCCTTTGGGTCTATCACATCGGTACCTGAACTCCTACTGGAGCCACTCCCCATTCCTTTGTTTATGGTGCAGAGGTAGTATTACCAATTGAGGTTGAATTACCATGATTATGCATATCCTTGAAAGAGTTTATTTCAAATGAAGACTATAGAGTGGCAAGACTAGCTCAACTAGATCTCCTTGACGAACAGTGTCAGAAAGAATATGATCATTTAAAGATCTATCAAATTGGATTAAAAAGACAATATTAGAAAAGGGTTCACCCTCGTGAGTTTGAAGTAGGTGATCTCATCCTCTGAGAAAATCCATGGAATCAGTAAGACCGAGAGAAGAAAGGAATATTTGAAGCTAACTAGTTAGGTCCCTATGTGGTAACAACAAAGTATGGTTTAGGGGCATATCACTTACCAAATCTAGAAGGGGAGCCTTTGAATGACCCCCTCAATATCCTGCACCTGAAAAGATTCTATGCCTAGTCTGTGGTTGTGTACCTCATGTTCCAAATCAGAAAATACCAAAAAAATTGAAAAATATCAAAAATAACAAAAAAAAAGGCAATAAAGTGGAAAAATAGTAAAGAAAAATAAATTTGTCCAATGGTGAAAACTTGGCAAATAGGTACCTTGGACATGAACATATGGTGAAAACCTGGCAATAGGTGCTATATGTAAAGGGGTAGTCCCATTATCTTTTAGTCCTCACATCAGTCTTTCCATGGCATGGTATCCATTGTTACCCGCCCTTATCTACATCTCCATCACATCCACCTCTTTTTCGCATGGTATCCCATGATACCTATTTTCCCCTGCCTCCATCTGCTTCGCCTCATTCTTTTCTTGTCTATAGTCCTTGTAAATACCCTTCCACACTTAGTATTTTGTGCATAGTGTTTCGTCCTATATATTTCATCGGGTTCTCTTCAGTTGCTTTGTTAGTTGTATATAGGTGTTGCTGTACATTTTGCACATGGTTGTCCTATTCTTTGAGATCATATCCTATTAGCTGGTTCTTCAACAATTATCCTTCATGCATCTTTATCATCGCAATCCTATCAGGTTCCTTTTTGTCAGCCAGTCTCATTGATCTTTCATCCAATCATCAGTTTGTATAGGATGTCTCCTTCCTCTAGTTAGACAACATCATCAGTCCTCATCCATTAGTCATCTTTTTGACAAAAGATATCTAAGACACTTGTGTTGGCTTTGGTTCTTCATCATATTTGTTTATCTTTTTTAATATCCTCGGGTCTTGTTTCCTCTTGGTCGCCACGATCTTTTATTTCATAATGCATTGGGAATAACAAGGCTCAGGGTGTGATCTTGCTGCTTTTCATTTTTTCTTGGCGTATATTTTGGATGCGTTCCTTATTGTACCCTCATGATATCTTGGCTATCTCATGTTACACTTGGGCATGTCTTCTTCTTGTGGTTATTCTAGCATTGTTTCCTGCAGGGTCTCTGTAACTCTATGTGGTGCAAGATTAGCCTGTGTGTCTGTTTATATGTATCAGTCCATTCATTGGCTATGAAATTCCACCTTGGTTCCTTATACCCTGGTGACTCACATACAAAGCTAAATCAAAATAAGTGCTTGCTACATGGCATTTTGTTTCATGGGTGCTTGCGCTCTATGATTTTTCCATCTCCATCCTCATTGCATTTTCATTTTTGCCTCTTTTCGTTTGCTACTTGTCATCCATCTTGTCCACTGGGGCATTATTTCTTTCGAGACACCACCCAACCTCTTTTTCCCCATGCACCCTCTCGAGGGGGCATCCCTGGCCTTTCTTTCGTCCGTTTGGGTAATTTTCTTGCTCCTTTTTCTTTGAGTCGCTGGTGCCTTATTTTCTTCTCACTGACACTATTGTAGTGCCACCACGAAGAGGGAGAAAATGTAGAAACTTAAATTTGACTAATCAATTTAATCAAATTTATTCCCCTTAATTAAATAATCCATATTATTTAATTATATGTAGCATGTTGTCCCCATCTAGTCAAATTAATTTAATTAATAAGACCATCTCCAATTAATTGATTAAATATCTTAATTAATTAATTCCCTTTTCTACATCCAATTAATTGATTAAATATCTTAATTAATTAATTCCCCTTTTCCATCTCCTTATTTGAATTCAATCAATTCAAATATTGCATTTGAGTCACACGCCTCCTAAATTTAACCCCTCTTCTAACCTAACCTATACCCTAACCTTGGGGTTCTAACTGTATATGGTGAAAATGGATAACAATAATAATGATATTGAAAGGCTAAATGAATTCAACCACAAAACCCTAGCCTAACAACAACAAAGATCCACCATAACATATGAAGATTACCTAAGACAATGCAAATCAAATGAAATCACAAAGATTATACCATCACATGTCCAATAGGGTTTGGATCTCCATTCTTCCTATCTCCATTGATCTTGCTTGATATATTTGCTCTCAGATTTTATGTGCACAAAATCTTAACAAAGAACAGAATGTGGTTGCAAGTAGGATCATAGTGTAGTCAAGATTTTGTCAAGAATGGCCTTATGTGTGGGGGATATGCGTAGGAGCTCAAGAATGGAGATGAGCGCGGGTGTCTTCCCTAACTGTTCTACAAGATCATACTCAGATTTGGTTGATGAAGAAGCGGTGTTCATGGCTGGAGCACCTTGCAAAGTGATTTTACCTCGGCGGGTTGTGACATTACATTCAGAGGTAGGTTCGGAAGAAGATCCAACACCTTTTAGGACAATCCTGGGTCTTCGGGTAGAATTCTTAGGGTTTTTGTCCTTGATGATAATGGTAGAGACATAATTGTCCATCGAGATGTGATTGATAGTTGAATCATAGTTATAGGTTGCTCTGGTATAGTTGGTTTGGTCATCTATGGCTTTAGCTTTTCCCTTGTCATGCTTTGGGAATGGCTCCTTAAACATCTCATGTTCTTGATTGGATGAGTGTCCCTCAATCTCAATGTCACCTCTGTCAATGAGATCCTGTATGATGTTCTTCAGTCGATGACAATTTCCTATTTTATGACCCTTGCTCTTATGCAATTCACAATATTCATCATCATTCCACCAATTTGGTTTAACCTTCGGTTCATATGGAGGAAAATCTGGAACTGTGATTACCTTGTTTGCCACTAGCTTTTTGAAAACTGACTCAAGTGGTTCTCTCAATGGGGTATACTTCCTTCATGATTTAGAAGTTGTTTGAGTATTCACCTGATTGTTTGTAGAACTTGATCTAGAAAAAATGAATTTGGGTCGCACTGTGTTGGCACCAACAACACCATCATTGACTGTGTTCTTGTTTTTATTCCAAAATCTTGGCTTGTCTTTTCCTTTAAAGTCGTCTTTGTTTTCCTTGAATATCTTAATGACTCCTTGTTCAATTAGGACCTTTTCTATCGCTAAGCCTTTTTCAATGACATCCTTGAAGGTGGACAAACAAGCTTTCCTTAGATCATAGCCAATTTCTTTGTTAACATTTTGGGTGAACATTTCTACCATTTGTTTTTGTGGAATTTCACAAGAGCATCTACTGGCTAGATTCCTCCATCTTTGTAAAAATGATGCAAAAGACTCTCCCTCTTTTTGCTTGGTGTTGCACAAAGTAGTGATTGATATGTCTGTCTCTATGTTGTAGGAGAAATGTTGAATAAATGCCTCTGCTAGATCATCCCATGACTTAATACCAGGTGGAAGTTGGGAGAACCATTCCATAGCTTGATCACCTAAGCTTTGTGGGAATAATCTCATCAAATATGTCTCTTCTGCTACTACCTCAATGCAAGCTATGAAAAACTATCTTGTGTGTGCCTTAGGATCCCCTTTTCCTCTATACTTATCAAATTTAGGTGTCACAAAGTGTGTAGGAAATGGAGGCATTGGAATGCTTTTGTCAAATGGATAGGGACATATGTCTCTCATTGTGTATGTTGGCTTTGGTGTATTTATGTCCTCCATTTTCTTTTGTAAGTCCCTGATTTGTTGCTCCAAATTGCTCTTAGGTGGAGATCGACTTCTTGGACCATACCCTATGCTTGAAGCACCAATAGGAGGAGGAGCATGTTGCATATATGGATGATATTGATCATACACATGTTCATATGGAGGGGGTCTATAATGATGCTGCGTATATGGACCACTTGGTATAGATTCATGTTGAGGAACACCATATCTATTTTGTCCATGTATACCATACTCTATAGGCATGTCATGTTCTAATGTGTTGCCCCCAAATTTGACACAGGGTTTCCTTGTGTCCAAATTTTGAGCATGCCTTTGAATATCCAATTGCTTTGGTGGTTGATCCTTAGCGTTGATATGTGATTCAGCATATTTCTCTACATAAGACTTCCATAATGGTCTGCAAAGGTGAGTATCATATGCTTGACCATGTGTATGTGGGACCTCTAGTTTTTGAAACAAAGATGATGGTGATTCAGGTACCATATGTGGTCCTCTATTTCCTCCACTATTAGGCCTCCTTTGATCCATGTTGGAGTGAGTTTGTTGCGAAGGTCGATTTTCCATTATTTGAGACATGTCAAAATCATGAGGTATCTTGGCTCCACTTTGTGCCATCATTTGTAAGAAGTATTGTCTATCCCTCCTCATTATTTCCTCAACCAATCGATTGAAATGGGGATTCATAATAGATTCTTCCACATCTGCTGAATGTACGGAAAAGTTGTCCATATTATCATTATGTGTAGCATTGTTGTTTGTAGTGTCCATGTTCTCAACATTTGGAATGTTTCTATAGGCATCCATGTCAGGTAATGTAGTATGATTGGAATTGAAAAAGATATCATTGTCATACTCATAAGAACTCATGTTTGCGGACTCTTGAGCCTCTTTAGTTTCTCTCCTAGATTTTTGAAGACGGGTTACAACCGTGAACTAAGTATTGACCGAGATGTGTGAGACTAAATGAAAAATGGAAAAAGTATGGAAGACCAAGAAATGGATGGAATGTAAATGAATTTGAAGTGTACTTGCAATGTCCAAAGTGTAAGACCAAGTATGTATGTAGTAGAGTAGGTGTGACTTCCAAAGAGAGGATAGTTTCTCTTGATGAGGTAAGTTGACCTTGACTCTAAGTAAGACCAAATGAGACCCAAAGGTGAGAGACCTTGATGATGGACCACTTAGCAAATTGTTGTTGTATGTAGTATGTTGACAAAGTATGATGAGGACAAGCAAGTGACCTTTTGACTCAAGTTTAGACAAATGTGAATGTAATGTGAGGTGTGAAGCAATGATGGACTTTGTGAGACCCAAAGACAGGTTGAATGCTAGATGAAACCCTGGAGAAATGACCTAGGAAGCTCAAGAATTTCGAAACTGACTGTGTTTGTTTGCTGGATTGTAAAATTTTTCCAATTTTGAACGCAGACGCGCCTGTATACTTCATAGACGCGATTTCCTGACACAGACGTGGTTCTATTTAACATAGACGCACTTCTGATATTTTTGTAAAATGCACTGTTGATTTTGGAAATATAGACGCATTTCTGCCCTTCACAGGCGCGGTTATACAACACAGACGCTATTATGTCAGACACAGACGCATTTCTGCAAAATTTGTGCAATTTTTTCCAATCTGTGAAGTTGTTTTGTTGTGACCAAATTTGACTGTTTGACTATTTTTCGTTACAAAAGGACACAGTGTTGATGAAGACCCAATGTTTGCAAGTGTCTAGACTCAAAATGACTCCAAGAAAAGTGTGTTGTTTGATGTAAAATTGTTTTGCATACACTTGAAGACACAAAAGACACAATGTTTTGCTGTTTGGTCTTGAATGTTTTGAATGTTTAAAATAAGTCAAGCACAATTCTTATGGCTGGCCAAGACAATAGTTGTTGATCCCACATGGGGTTTTACCCCCGAGGCTATGCTATTAAAAGCAGATACTTAGATGCTTGACCTCACTGGCTCCACCCTCGGCACTCACTTCTCGGGTCAACCAAGCATCAGTCCCCATGAAAACTCCCCGTGGCGAACTTTGTATCTCTACTAAGAACCGTATGTGAGTGGGCCGCTACCAGAGGTCCAACCTCCTGCCCCAACAACTAGAAGGATTTGGGCTTCTAAAACAAAAAGGTGCTAGTAAGGGCATCCGCTCGTGTGGCCATACATGCGGCATTTTCAGCTCTGTAAATACAAAAGCCTCCCAGCCGGTAGGGGTTACGCCCTACAAATGATCAAATAAATTTGATCAAATGGGTTTATGGGGAGACATAGTGTTGGTATGAACTAATCAGCACATGTTATCCATAGTTTTCACCATGAATACAGTTGTTTATAGTGGTTCGGAAGAGGTGGGTTTTCCTCGCTACCACTTGGGTCGTTCTCTTCTCACTAGTAGTCCTAATGACTACATGGGAAGATAGGCCCTCTAAAGATTAAACAAAAAGAGCCTATTGCTCAAGACACAAAAGACAATGATTCAATTTTAGTGCACCAATTGAAGTGTTTGCTAGTCTATGAAAACAAGGCACACAAAAAACCATTGCCAAGGTTCTGCAACAAAGAGTTGTTAGTAGTTTGGATTGTTTGAAATAATCACCCCTTCCTGCAAGCACACAAGTTAGGTAAATTTTAGATCCAAAAGACTTTGTGAAAATAGGGGCCTTCAACCAAACGATTTTGCTTTCAAGACAAGCTGCACCAATTTCGTTAGATCTGAAAATGTTAGCTTGAAATAAACTAGATCTAAAACCCTAAATGCAAAAACCCAAAACTAAATCAATAACTCAAAATTTGAAATCGGTGCACATAGACGCGATTACCCTCGACACAGACGCGACTTCATGATGCAGACGCGGTTCTGTGACACATAGATGCGGCTCCAGAATGCAGACGTGACCTCTGGACACAGACGCGGATAAAAACACCGCAGACGCGACTGAGGAACTCAAACGCGATTTTCGGAACTTGCAAAAAATAAAATACTGTCGATAACACAGATGCGATTCCAGATGTCGCAGATGCGCCAGAAAATCAAAAATGCGATCCGAAAGTACTCAGATGCGAGAATATCAAAATGTTGTCGAAAACGTCAGATCTGCAACTTCAAAATACAAGATCTGCAACAAGGATGTTAAATGCAAAAAGGGACAAGAGACCCACCGGGCATGCCAAAATGTATATAGTGAAAATGGATAACAATAATAACGATATTGAAAGGCTAAATGAATTCAACCACAAAACCCTAGCCTAACAACAACAAAGATCCACCATAACATATGAAGATTACCTAAGACAATGCAAATCAAATGAAATCACAAAGATTATACCATCACATGTCCAATAGGGTTTGGATCTCCATTCTTCCTATCTCCATTGATCTTGCTTGATATATTTGCTCTCAGATTTTATGTGCACAAGAGCTCAACAAAGAACGAAATGTGGTTGCAAGTAGGATCGTAGTGTAGTCAAGTGCATAAAATTCATTAGCCAGGGTTGATAATGAAGGAAGTATCTCCTTATATAGAAGACACAATATGAAATGGAGGGATAAGATTGAGAGGTGTAAAAGGAGGTCAGCTATGATTAGAGGGTAGGTAAAAGAAATAATAAAATAATGAAAGGGGTAGGTAGTGTATGAATTAAGAGATGAATGACATGTGTGATGGGTAGAAAAGGTTAATGACTTAATTAAATAAATAAAGATTTATTTAATTAATAGAAGAAGTGGGACCAATTAAATAAATAAGATATTTATTTAATTTAAGAAAAGGATAATTTAAATAAATAAATTTATTTATTTATTTAAATGAGAAATAAGGCTAGAAGAGGATAAATGAATTAATTAAATAAATAAAGATTTATTTAATTAATAGAAGAATTAAGCTTAGATAATTAAATAAAATATTTATTTAATTAGACTGGACAATTTTGGGTGTCTACACTAACCAACCCTATCCATTTATCTAACCCTATCCTTTCTAACCTCCCCCCTCACATGTGTGTGCACATTCCTAATTTCCTAATATTTAGGAAATTACAACCAATTTTGGGTGGCCATCTCCCAAATTGGACATGTGCCTTTGATCACACATGTCATCCCCCTCCTTGGCATTTGTCCCTCTTGGGGACACTTGTCCTTCCTTGTTGAGCCACAAGACAAGTGTGGAATCTCATTCCACATGGCACCCTTTAAATTGTCACTTATCCTCCTTGAGGAAAAGTGTTGCATTTTCAAAGCCCTTAATCTACCTTCCTTTCCTATTTAAACCATCCCTTTTCTAAGCCATTGATCCACCCTTTTACACTCATAATTCCTGTAGTATCATAAAATTGTGACCCTAGCAATTTTAACCACATTTGAGGTCCTCACCGTGGTGATAACATCTTCCTTCCCAATTGAGACTTCTATCTACATTTTCACCTTGAACCTCTCCTTGTTTAAGCACTGAGATAGCCTCAGGACCCTTTCCATCCCACAAGATAGGGTAGGATAGGGGCGTGGAGGCCTTGTCCCCCACCCTTAGGGTGGCCCCAAGATAGGTCCCCTGGGTCCTATTTGCATTTTAGGATTCCAAACTTCCCCAATGTTGGCCTTTGGTGAGATGAGTTAATTCTTAGAGGCATGTATTAAAGGGGAGTTCATCCTCTCATTTTCATGGACAAGATATACACGAAATACATGATAGGAGAAATTCAAGCGAAAGGTCTTCATCAAGCATTCAAGTCTTCAAGTATCCATCAAGTCTTCTTCTTCATGTGTCTTCTTCATTCATCCATTAGAGAAACATTACAACATTCATTTGCAAGCATATGTGTGTGTTAGGGTTTTTTTCATGTTACATGCCATTTTATGCAACACTTGTGATTATATTCAAGAAGCAAAGCAATCATCATCAACAAATTGCAGATCTACAAGGTATACGTTTCCATTATTTACATTTAAGCATTTGCAATTACTTTCTTTCAAGGTTGATTCCTCAATTGGGGTTCGAGTGAGGCAAACCCCTATCCACAACCCTTCTTCCCTTATTTTCTATGTGTAGGTTGTAGGTGCGCATCTATAATTGCAGGTTTGGGCTTCATTTGCAGAGACAGAGAAACCCTTTTCATTTCATGGATTTTTTGGAGGACCGTGTGCACTTTCAACATGGTCCCGATGACTTTTCTCCAAATTTGCAGGGCAGATCCGTATCAGTCTAAATATCTCAGATATGAAGTTACAACGTGATCCTGAACTAGTAGCTCCTCATTTCACCCATTTTATCTTTGTTTTCAGCATAGTCAACAAGTCAACTCTTCTACTTACAAAAGAGGGAAAATTACATTCCAACACTTGCAATCCACTTAGAATTCACATCCTTGTTTCCCTTGGATTTGGATCTAGTGGATTCAACCCCTCTTTTGAATGTAAAGTATCTCCCAAGTGAAAATCATCCTAGTGATTTCCTTTCTCTCTCTTAGATGGGGAATCACTAGGGTTCAATTTTCCACTTTACATTTTGGTGAACCTAATGTCCTACATCTTGATTCTGATTGCTTATTTGTTAGATCTGAATAATTGCAATTTGAACTTTAGAATTTCATTTCCAAGTTTGATATTTTTGCAAAATTTAGAGGTTAATTGCATAAAAACCCTAATTTTTCATATTGAGGAAAGTAAGCTTGTGAAGTATAGAATTTTGGTTGCTTGTTTCAGATCTAATTTCTATTTTAAAATTACAATTCAAATTTGTCTTTTCATTCTGAAAATTAAGTGGTTAAATAGTAAAAACCCTAATTTTTAAGAATCTCTTATTTCGACCTTTGACTGCTTATTTGACCTATCTAGACATCTCCAAATCAGTTATTTTTTTGGATTCTGCAATAAAATCATAATTTATATCATCCTTGAAAATTTTGAAAAAAGTTGGTCGGACTGTGTACACTTTGTACATGGTCCCTATCTTTTTTCCTGAAATTTTGGGAGTCAGAATTGACTGTATTTTTCTGCTTAAATCTAGGAAATTGGTTGATTTTATCAATTTTTAAACATCCTAAGGTCGAAAGCAAATTCAAAGTTGAATGTTTGATTTTCTTGCAATTGACAAAAAATCTAGATTTGAAATTGAATTTGTGCAAAGCTTGGATATTACTTCAATTTTTAGATTTATCAGACCTATCTTCTTACTACAAAAAAATCAAAATTTCAATTTCCCTCCTTTTCCCAAAATTCAAAATTTCAAAATTTAGTGGCTAGGTCCTAAAACCCCAATTTTCAAATTTAATTGGATTTTGTGCAAATTTCAATCAACCTCAACCAATTTCAGTCTTCTAAATATTATTTAAGGTGGCCTTATTCATTAGGTTTCACCTTTTTCAAAATTACAATTCAATTACTTATCTTTTTAAAAATCATAATAGGGTCCTATTTCAACATTCAAACCTTAATTTCACCTATCTAGAGACTGTAAAATCAATCAATATTTTGGGGTTAGCTCTCAAATCATCGTAGCTTTCATTCCTAAAAATTTCCAAAAAAATTGGGAGGACCGTGTGCACTTTCAACACGGTCCTTGGCTTTTTTCCCGAAATTTCGGGAGACTGTTATGACTGTATGGATTTTCTTAAATCTAGAAAATTGGCCAATTTTGTCAAATTTTGATCCTTCTAAACTAAAAAACAATCTCCACTTTCAACATTTCAATTTTCAAGATATAGTTTAAAATTATGTGGTTAATTAAGAACAACCCTAATTTTAAATTTCAAAATTTCAATTCAACAGCTTTCAATTTTTTAAGAGGTTTTTCGATAGGCCCTAGTTTTAATCTCTTTTGGATAATTTTAAAATTAAGAGGTTATTTTACATAATCCTAATTTTAAATTTTAATTTCCTAGGAGGTTACCTAATTTTAAATTTCAATTTCCTAGGAGGTTGTATTATTATTCTTTCAATCAATTTGTTCATTTAATGGAATAATCATTTTTCCTAGAATCTTGAATTATTCAATTATTTTGCAAGTTTCAAATTTCAAATTCAAATTTCACATTTGCAATTCAAATTCCATTTTCCCTCCTTTATTCAATTTTCTATGCATGTATGGGGTGAACATTATTATGGTTAAATGACATATGAATTTCTTGTTTGATCATAAGTGCACATGGAGTTCTTATCTTATTTTGCTAATTCAATTTCAAATTACATTAAATATGTTCATGATGTTCCCTTTCATGAATATGATGATAATTTAGTTCTCCCTTTCATTCATAGCTATGATTTACGCCCTCCCAAAATTGATCTCATTAATGAGGGAACATTGGTGCAAAAAGGGAATATGGACACTTCTTTCACAGATTTCCCTCCTAAAGATGAATATCTGGAGAATTGTGTTCCTTCTTCTCCTAAAAAGTACCTCCCTCATAAGGATTGTTTGGTGCAAGAGGATGATATTATGGCTACTTATCTTAGGGATGCCATACCTTCTTTTCATAGTCTTCCCTCTAAAGATGAAGCATTAATTACATATGATAGTCCTTTTTCTAATGAGCATATTGAACATAAAGATACCTCAGAACAAGAGGATGATATTATTTCTCATCATAATGCTCTCTCTCCCAAAAATCAAATCAATTCCATTCATGTTCCTAGGAAACCAAAAATTCTTCCTCATTATCATGTTGTGCCTTACACATATACTAATGAGGTAGTTGATGAGAACATAAGTGAAGCATCGTATGCTTTCTTAGTTTCTACAATCCTCTCTTTAATTCACTCAAATATACTATCTCCTACCAAAGAAGTTCCTAAAGAAGAACTCTTAGAGGATGATTGGGGGTCCTTAGATTTCACTCCTACCTTTTGTAGAAAGTCTAAGATGCCTAAATTTGATATTCCAAATTTTTCTCTTAACACAAATCTTGAAATTGATTGAGCCTCTTTAAACTTCAATCCAATTCCCCCTAAGACTGAACCTTCTTTTGAATATACACATGGATGCAATGGACTAATGCTTGAATGTGAGTGACAAAGTCATGAGAAATCACACTTTCCTTTTTCCACATCTTCTTCTCCATTGTCTTGTAAATCCACACCTTCTCATTCTAATTTTGAGTTACAACAAGAAAATGTGTTGACCAGTCTTCTAAATTCCAACTTAATATCTCCTCTTTGTCCTAAATGAAGAAGAAAACATAAACAACACTCTCAAACTTCTTATTTTTGTAAATATCATCAAGCCCATGGCCATTCTACTAATGAGTGTCAATATTTGAAAACACAAATACAATATTACATTGATTCAAGCATGTTAAAAATAACATCTAACAATAAATGGCATATTCATCATGATCATTTAAAATAACATTCAAGTTCCTATTATGTTGCTCCTCACTATGTGACATAGTCAGCCTTCCTATTGGGGGATCCTTGTCATTCATGGTGGTACAATTTCAGGTGCAATCATACTTAGTGAGCAACGTAATAGTCTATTTATTCTTGCCTCTATTATTGGGGGGCAAGAATATTCATTTTCCTCTTTCTAAGGTTTCACTATTTTCTTTATGGAGTACATTATTCATAAACTTGATGTCCTTTATTGCATGGAGTATTCCTTCATGCGAGTGCATGTTTGTTCTATGAGTGGGATCTTCTCCTTTCTTGAAATGGTATGTCTATTATGAACAATCTCTCCTCAGAGAACTTTTGAGAACCTTCTTCTTTCTCTCTCTTTACAAATTACCTCTTCTATTGTGTTATTCATAACTTGATGTCCTTTCTTGAATGGAGTTATCCTTTATGCTAGAGCATGTTTGTTCCTTGGTTAGGATGTATTCCTTGCTTTAAACAGTACATCTCTTATGAGTAATCTCTCTCTAGAAGTTGTGTAATTATTCTCATTTTCCTACACTTGGGGGGAAATGATCTCTCTCCCTCTCTCTTTCTCTAAGGATCCACTCTTTCCTATGTTGTGGATAGTGTGAGTTTTATTACTTGATGTCATTCCTTGTGTGGAATTGTTGTTGTTCACTCAAGGGTTCTCTCTTATACAAGAGGTGTAAGTCCTTGACTACAATCTCTTTCACAATTGGTAAAGTACATCTATAATTAATTCACCCATCCCCATTGGGTTAAAAGTGAGTCATCATTAATCAAGAATCCCTTTCACCTGGCAATAGGAGGAAGGATTGGATTTTTATTCTCTTCTACACTTCGTTCTAGAAGATGTTATATTTGTCTAAGACAATTCCTCTTGGAGGGATATGTCTTTTGAACAAAGATCTCTTCTCCTCCAAGGATATACTTTACACTTACAACAAGATATCTCTTTTCAACTATCTAATCCTTACTTGAAGAGTATTCCCTCTCTTGCATAGATTTATGACATTGTTGCATAACAAATATCTTCTTTGTGAAGAAGGTAGGTATCCTTGTTCTACTTTCCTTAAGATATCAACATCAACCCATGTTCCCACATTGCTCCTTTGTACTATACTTCTCTCATTCATTGTACAGTGGGACATTCTTGGAACTAGAGGGCATCCTCTTAGAGAAATATCTCATTACTTTTCTCTTGTACAGTGGGTCATTCTCAGAACTAGAGCACAAAATCTTAGAGAAAGATGACATTTCTTTTTCCTTGTATGGTGGGTCATAACCAAAGCACAAACTCTTAGAGCGAGATGTATTCACTTCTTTTCTTCTTGTATAGTGGGTTATTATCGGAACTAGAGTATAGACTCTTAGAGTGAGATGATACCACTTTTATCTTATGCAGGGTGATTATTCTCAGAACCAGAGCACAGACTCTTAGAGAGACATGTCACGCCTTTATTGACACTTTTACTATACATTCTATACATGTTGTAGCATACTCGGGCATAGAGTCCTATGAGGCACTTCGAAACTCACTTGCACTAACACAATATTAAGGTTAGGTGGAACTAATAGTGTTCCCACTCTCCTCCCTTACATGGATCACCCAAACAGACTTTGGGGGCTATATTTCCATGTCTTTCTCTCCATGGATCACCTAGTTTTAGGGGCGAGATGTCTGTGGTTTCTCTCTTGTTCTCTTTTCTTCTCATGGATCACCAAAATGTGTATTCATGTCCTCTCTCTTGTTCCTCTCATGAACCCATATTTTTGCTATTAATGCTTCATGGATGATATTAGCTTTTCTCTTTTATGTGATTGCTTGTGTTGATGTGATGACATTTGTCTTTGTGTTTCAATTAGTTATTTGAGACATTTGTATCGAGGTCTCTACGGCTAGTTGATGTGTGGTCTTGTGTCTTGTTTTTGTCATGTGTCTTTTGCACCTTGTTTTGTTTTGTGTGTCTTGTCTCTTGTTGTTTTTGTGTGCTCTGCATATGTTTGAGTGAGTTAAGATCCTAGGATTGGGGGCTTCTGTTCCTTAAGATTAGTGACGTCTTATACTCCTTGTGGTATTTCTCCATATCTCTCATCTTCATCTCTATTTCTTCTACTTTACCGACATTATTGGTGTAACTCGTACTCCCGCTAAAGTGGGGGCTGAATGTAGTATCATAAAATTGTGACCCTAGCAATTTTAACCACATTTGAGGTCCTCACCTTGGTGACAACATCTTCCTTCCCAACTGAGACTTCTCTCTGCATTTTCACCTTGAACCTCTCCTTGTTTAAGCCTTGAGATAGCCTTAGGACCATGTCTGGACCCCAAGATAGGGCAGGACAGGGGTGTGGCACTCCTGTCCCCCCCTCTCAGGGTGGCTCCAAGATAGGTCCCCTGGGTCCTATCTACATTTCAGGATTCCAAACTTCCCCGATGTCGGTCTTTGGTGAGATGAATTAATTCTCCGAGGCATGTATAAAAGGGGAGTTGGTCCTCTCATTTGCATGGATAGGATATACACGAAATACATGATAGGTGAAATTTAAGCGAAAGGTCTTCATCAAGCATTCAAGTCTTCAAGTATCCATCAAGTCTTCTTCTTCATGTGTCTTCTTCATTCATCCATTGGAGTAACATTACAACATTAATTTCCAAGCATATGTGTGTGTTAGGGTTTTTCATGTTACATGCCATTTCATGCAACACTTATGATTACATTCAAGAAGCAAAGCAATCATCAACAACAAATTGCAGATCTACAAGGTATACATTTTCATTATTTACATTTAATAATTTGCAATTACTTTCTTTCAAGGTTGATTCCTCAACCGAGGTTTGACTAGGGAAAACCCCTATCCACAACCCTTTCTCCCTTCTTTTTTGTGTGTAGGTTGCAGGTGTGCATTTGTAATTGCAGGTTTGGCCTTCATTTGCAGAGACAGAGAAACCCTTTTCTTTTCACGGATTTTTTGGAGAACTGTGTGCACTTTCAACATGATCCCAATGACTTTTCTCCAAATTTGTAGGGTAGATCCGTATCTGTCTAAATGTCTCATATCCAAAGTTACAGGGTGTTCCCAAACCGGTAGCTCCTCATTTCACATATTTTATCTTTCTTTTTTGCATAGTCAACAAGTCAACTCTTCTACTTACAAATGAGGGAAAATTACATTCCAACACTTGGAATACACTTAGAATTCACATCCTTGTTTCCCTTGGATTTGGATCTAGTGGATTCAACCCATCTTTTGAATGTAAAGTATCTCCCAAGTGAAAACCATCCTAGTGCTTTTCTTTCTCTCTCCTAGGTGGGGAATCACTAGGGTTCAATTTTCTACTTTATAATTCTATAATGCCAAATTTCATCCATGCTATTGCAATCATATGCTCATAATGCCCAAATCCCATCCAATCATTTCATCCATTTTTTCATGCTTTTGAAGCCCATTTGCACAATCATACCAAATTTCATACTCACACCCCATCAATCTCATCTTCATATCTTTAATCCATCTTGCATAATGCCACACTATGTAGCATAATCGAGTACTCACAATGTCATTGAGAACACATCCTATCGAAGAACAATCAAATCGAATGGAAATTGGTTTGCTTTTACTTCTTATCATTTGATATTTCCAATTTCCTTTCTAACGACATTCTCAATCTTGAGGTGTTTGAATGAATTTTGTGTTAGCTTGGATTGTTTAGCTTAGGTTTTCAATCATTCATATTTGCGCACACTTTCATCCACACATTTTTTGGCATGCCTGTTGGGATCCACTTCATGGGTCAATCTAATATTTTGTTGTTGTTTGAGTGATTTTCAACTTGCAGGTCAAAATTTATAGAAGAAGAGACATAATCTACCATTCAAAAATAACACTAAGGCTTCAATGTTGATCTTTATTCATACAGGAAAATGAAAAGGGGAATTATTTCTTTTCCCTTGAAACTATTACATTCATGGAAGCTTGGAATTCATTCCTTGAGTCTAGAAAAGATGATCTCATAATTGTATCCCAAAATGCTCAGAGATCGAAAGACCCCTTTTACAAATCACCCTCCAACTTTTATAATTATTTTCCAAAAAGACATTGTTGCTTGGTGAGAAGACCCGATGGAGATGAGGCCAAAGTGGTGTTGCTAACTACCTCTATGCTGGAGAGCTTTGAATCATGGATCCTTCCTTGATTATTAGCATGGAAAACATATGTGCTTTTGGTCATCATTGAGGAGATAATTTATTTCTAAAAGTTTCTTGATTCATGTATGAACACCTTTTCCTTTGATTTGTTTCCATCATTGATCCTGCATGGTTGTTGTATCCTAATGACTGAGAATCATTATCCGCCTATGATGGAGATGTTATCAGAACGTGTGTTTAATAGTTGGAGACATTGGTGGTCCTTTCGAGTCCCTTGGTGAAGCCTCTTCATGGCAGAGACATGTGGAGAGCCCATAGGGCTTCTTTAAAAGAGCTTTGTAGGATGATTTTAATTCCTCATGGTTGTGACATGTGGCAGACGGTGTAGTTTTTCTTGAAAGAAGCATAAATGGTCTTTGTGTAGGAGCATGACCCACCATGCATCGCAACCGATAAAAGAAAATTGCCATTGTCTTCATATTTTAAAAGTCAGAAAATTGACTATTGTAAAAAAGTCTATATTAAATAACCTCATTCACACTAACAAGAGGTGTCTTTATGCACATTTGTTTCACTAGTTGGTTAAGCCTAGGAATCTCTTTCATTGCATGTAGTAATTGAACCTTTATATCTAACTGTTTGATTTCTTGTGTCTTCACTATTATCCCCAATTGATATTCTTATCACATCTATCATTCGGTATGTCTTATTTGTTTTTTTTATCTCATTATGCTTTCATGGGATTTATTTACTTTACATGTTGCACACTCTATACTTAGTTTGCATTTACATTTTATGTACTTTTTTTTTGCTTATTCTAATTTCTTACATCTAAAGGATATAACCAATTAAAGGGGATATATCTTATCACTAACACTCCTTATTGATTTTGAATATAGTTACAAGTATTTATATAAAGATTCATCATGATGTCTAGATAGAATGTTATTACATGATATGGTAGTGTCTAATATGTCATTGACACTTTCTATACAAGAATTTTTTACTAATTTGCCTTCTTCCTCCCTCTTCATGTTTGTAGATAGTTTACTCAACTTGGGCCTATTACTTTACATGGCCCCAAGTATCCTTTTATGTGTAAATATTTACTTTGCATACATGTCTATGAGTGCTCTTTTTTTCAATATATGTGTTTAGTAAGGATTCACATGCAACACAAAGAGCGAGATAAATGTAATGATGAAATTTATGTACCCATACCAATTCCCTTTTAGTTTTGTACTCATTTTGATGGAATGAATTATTAAAATTATACATCAAGGAATTACACACTCTTGTGCAAAGTTGGGCTCATTTTGGGATCCTTCACCCATACCTACCTACATATATTCCCATGTATGTTCAACAATATCTTATCCACATTTGTAATATATTCTCATACATTTGTCATTTATTACACTATTATTTTATAATTCCCTATCCTAACTCAATCTGATAATGTGTAGGATTAATCCTGCACCATGTCGTGTCGACCCAAAATTCAAAAGGTCAAAATATATATCTTTGTTGATTTCCACCTGTTCCGTTAGTTGTTATAAGATGACTTGGCACATTTTTGCATGATAAATTGAAATGTCTTGATATTTAAAGACATTCAATGTGCATAAATTCAAAACCAAAAATATTGAATATCAAGGTCATAATTATTCTAGAAGTAGTTCATTTTGGAGCACTAAAAGGACCCTAATTTTGCATCAAATCAATCTAGGACATATACATGA
This sequence comes from Cryptomeria japonica, assembly GCF_030272615.1. Classification (NCBI taxonomy): domain Eukaryota; kingdom Viridiplantae; phylum Streptophyta; class Pinopsida; order Cupressales; family Cupressaceae; genus Cryptomeria; species Cryptomeria japonica. Next base: position 154,051,845 of record NC_081406.1, on the reverse strand, counting down.
TGAGGAGTGTTGTCTTTGATCTTCTACATAATTGTAAAGCCAATCTCATCAAGGGTGCTGACCTAGGAGAGTAATATGTTGATTTCACCAAGAAATTGAAAAATATCACTAGTCCTTGCACATCCTCAAACACCAATGGTCAAGACAAAACATATCTTAGAAGTCCATAATCAATTAGTTCAAATCTATGTATCACATGTTAGATCCACACCACTTGACATCGAATCCATGATGCCAAATTCCAAGAGCAATCCATTCATATTTTATCATTTTACTCCCAACACATTAAAAATTGAACTTCAAATTACAATTCAAAATTTATAACCAAAACAATAAACTACTATTTATGAACAATCCAAAATGACTAAATACTTTTATGTCTATAATTTCCAAAATTCAAATTCCTAACCTATCCAACCTTCAATAGCTAATAAACTATCATATTTCATTAAACATAATATAAATTAAAAAAAATAATCCATTTGCTTCCTTACAATTGTATAACTTGACAAAACTATGACATTTCAAAGTGTGATTTGACATCCATGGCTATCATTAAGAAACATATTTTACCAACTGAAATAAAGTAAATATCATTTACAATGATTTTTCTTCATCATTAGAAATAAAGTTATAAATTTCTTTTCAATCACTTTCATAAACAATTGGCACTTTAACGTTTACAATAATATCCATTTCCAATATAAAGCATCATGAGATTGTTAAGTTCAATATATGAATTGAAAAGAAAAACAAAAAATAAATATATATATGACATTAATGGTTTTTGTTTCCATTCAAAAAGCTTTTTTGTTTGGATTCCATTTTGTCATGTTTATGTTTTATGTCTTTTATCTTCAACCAGTAGTAACACAAATGTGTTTATCTTTAAATCCAAAATTATGTTTGTCATTTTTGTTTGGGACAAATGTGTTTGTTTTGGCTCCAAAACGAAAGTATGGATTGACTAACATGCATGTTAGTCGCGCGTTTTACACTGTCGATTTTGCAATAAACAGCTGTGATTAACTAACACGTCGCTATCACGTTGTACGAAAGGTCTGTTTTGATCTGTTTTGGAGCCAGAATAGCTTCGGTCATTTGGGACTATCCATTTGGACATACAATATATGATTTATTGAAAAAAAAATCATATTTTTTTAATAAAATGATAGCATTATATTTTTAAATACTAGTATATTTGTAAACTTTATGAATATGAATTAAAATTAGAGAGGATTTTGTATCAAGTGTTTAGTATATAGCAAAATTTGATGTAAGTTCTATTGTTTTAATAAAACTGAAGTTCTTATAAGAATTTTTCATTTGAAAAATTAATAATATATACTTTTATTTATTTAAGAGATGATCTAATAATGATTTAGTTTTTCTTTAATAACATTAAGATAATATTTTACATCAAATTACATATTTATATTCATTTTTCAACCTTAATCTTAAAAACATAAATAATGTCAATAATTCTAACGATTGTATTTGTTAGTCCTAGGAAATCAACAACATAGTACATTAAATTGAACTGTTATTTTATACATACTTCGTTTCAGTTGTAAAAAAATATTTATCTTTCAATATCATTAATAGATTATGTTTATGTATAAATTTAGTGTACAACAAAAAAAAACAATTCAATATGTTAGTATGTCAAACAACATTCTAACTATTCTATACAAAATGCTTCCAAATAAATAAGAAAATAAAAGGGAGAATATTAAAGAAGTTAAAAAAAAAAGGTTGTATAAGAAAATGGGATATTAAAGTGGGCTAAATAATCAATGTATGGGTCATTTATATGTACATTATATATAGTTTATAATCCATATATATTGTAATAAGTAGGTGAAGATCATTTCTATGACTATTTTTTAAATATTTTATTGTTAGATTTGACCCATATAATTCAAAAATAGTCATTATATTAAATAATATTTTGTTCATTCATACCTAAAGATGCTTGTGTTAAGTGAGTCTCCTTTCCTTGTATAGTTTGTTATAGTCACTCCACATTTGATATCAAAAGTTTGATGTGTTTGCATCGAAAACGTATTTTATCAAGGATGCAAAAGATCACTATGTTTATGCTTAAATTATTGATGATGAGATTCTAATTATTGTCATGTATGTAGATGACATGTTTTTGATTGAAAAGAAGCATTAACTAGGGTGTCGACCCTTTACATAGCCATAGACTATCCGCAACACTTCAACATCAAAAAACCAGACAAAAGTTCAACAAAAAATAAACAGATAAGAGTTTTAGTAGTAAATAAAAAATAGGGACATACCCTGAAGCAAAAACTAGCAAAAAACCTAAGAACTAAGGGGCCGATTTACGTGCCCCTATCATGTCTATGATCTTCTCCCAGTCATCATAAAGGAACTTGTAAAGTTCCTTGACAACTTGTTTGTCATTTCCTTCTTCAACAATTTGGTCATGGAGGAGGGAAAGTGTCAGCACAGAACTGTGCAGGACTCAGATGCATAACTTATTGATGCTAACCTGTTGCATGTCTCTAGCATCCAACCTATTGTTAGTTGCTCGAATTTCCTCTTTCAATTTCTGAATTTCCTCATCCGACCTAGAGCTATGAATTCAGGGGTTCTGTAGCTCACTCACATTAGGGTCTATGGATTCGATGTTCTCATCTTCCTTGTGTTCCCTATCCTTGTCCTTTTTCTTTTTCTTCTTGTCTCTCTTCTGGGCTTCCAAGTTAGAAGCCAAAATAGAACTTGACTTCGACCCTTGAATGATATTGTTCAGGGTCTCCTTTATCTGAGTCTCAGTGGGTTGAGAAGCCTCAAGCCCCACAAAATGGTTGAGGTCCTCCAAATTAGTACAATCTATGCTGGCAGTAATATTGTCTTCCCTTTTGCGGTCTTTTTCAATTTTCCCCTCACCACCCTCATTAGGATCTTCTTCAATAATAGTATTAATGAAAGTTTAATCTTTCTTTTCTGTGGAGCCTTTGGAAGACAACCTGCGAGAACTTTGTCTTCCAACAATTTCATAAATAGGGTCTTCCTCTTCCAACCCTTCAGAACTAGAATTATCGATGATAATTCTCTTAGGTTTTCTTGTTTTACCTCTACCTTTAGAGCCAGAGGGTTTCTTGTCCAACCCTGAGGAGGGAGGAGGACAAGAGGGAGTTCTCAATTTGATGATGGTAACAGAGGAGGAGGGAAAGAAAACGAAGGGAAATGCCTAATTAGAGAGTTGAAAGAACCTAGACGGGGTAAAACTAGTAGGAAACACCACCAAAGGGTGGGAGGCAAGAAAAGAGGGTTGAACTAGCATGGAGTTATTGGGTGGGTAGAGGGCCAAATGGTAGTCATACATCCTGTAGATTAACCCCTGGTGGAGGGGAATTGGAGGCTTACCTTCATTCTTAGGGTCAAGGGAATCTTTAATAGAACTCTCCATAGAATGGAGTAGGTAGAAGGGCAAACAAAGCAAGTCATAGTTCCTAAAATGGTTTATTAGAGGCAAGTGATAGTAATAAAAAAATTTATTTTGACCCTCCAAAGTAAAATATTTCACGATTAAGAGACATACCACATCCCAAGGATACTTGATATCCTCTCTAGCAAACCCACCTTCAAGTTAACTGGGGTCCCCTTCCCTCTAAAAAATATGTTTAGACATTCACTATTAGTGGTGTGGTTGTTGCGTTTCCATCTTGTTCCTTCTAGGGAAAGGTTGGTTCCCTAAGAAATGACTTCCTTCGTCACCTCGAAAGTGATTCCTCCCACCACGACCCACTTGTTATTCCATGAGGTCGCAAACTATATGAAGAGTTGTTCATCGTGGCCTTTCAGACATTCCATGAATTTTGTCACTCCTCCCTCAATGCAATAATTCCATACCACAACATCCTTCTTCAAATCCTCTGGATTATCTGGCTCATAGATAACTCTATCCCCTCCCATCATAGACTCACTAGTGCAGCTAGCAAGGGTTTTTTCTTTACTTCTAGACATATGTACATGAGTGATAAAACAATGCCTTGAAAAAAGAAAGCTTTCCTTACCATAAAAGATTAAGGTTTCAAGTAATCCTTCCATGAAATAATTGTCGTAGTAATTCGCTGGATAAAGAGAAGCATGTGAAGAGTACCCCCAGCCTTTCAAAGAGATATTAAAAGTAATAAGTTCCATCTTAGAGTCGAGCATGAAAAATCATCATTAACCAAGCTACCACATGTCAAAAAATCCCCAACTTGCCCTTTGAATGCACAATATTCCATATGAACCTTATAACCCCTCGCACAAATGGATTGAATTATCATGAGATACAAGAGGTAGTGCCAAAATATGATTAAAAGACGAGTGTAGCACTTCATGGCATAGGTGGCAGTCCACTTCATATAGTCGGTGGTGCCACTAGGTAGGCAGTTATACTTTTTTTAAATTGAAAATTCCCTCCTCTCATGCTCTCTAGCAGTTCGAGGGAAGAGAGGGATAAGCTTAGTGGAGTTAGCATCCATTGGGAATTGCATTGTTTATCTCTCCTTCAAAAAGGAGTATGATACTAGGAGGCAAGAAGTTGTAGTTTCTCCAACATCTCAAATGCTCCCCATTGAGTCCAAGGGCCGCCATGGCATCCACAACCCGATTATCCTCTCTCCAAATATGATTCAATAGGAATGAGTAAAAGTCATATAACAAGATAAAGGCATCTCTGATGATACCATCAATCAACCAATTGATTTTGTTCAACCCTTTAACAACATCAATTATTAGTTTGGAATCACCTTTTATAGCAATAACCCTAACGCTAATGGAGAGTGCAATATTGAGACCCCAGGCCAATACCATAGCTTCAGCTTGATTAATTGAGTAGCCATTCAAGTTACTAGCATACGCTACAACCAACTCCCTAGTAGGAGACCTAAGAACTCCACCCCCAGCAGTCATACCAAGTCTTGCAACACCATCTAAGTTGAGCTTAATCTAATCTTGATTAGGAGGCTTCCATTTAGTATTCAATCTGCGTGTGTGTTTATAATTATCAAAGGCTACAAAGGAGGGTGGGAGGTTCCACCTGCATGCAATATCATAATCAAAAGTGGATGGTGGATTAAGGAAAATTTAACAGAAGTAACATATAGATTCTTTGACAAGAGTTTCAGAAAACCACAAAAGACCGACTCGGTAGAAACTTCAGTTTCCCGGAAAATATTCTTATTCCTTTCTTTCCAAATACACCAGATTAGATGTGGTGGTATCTGTTTACAGAGTTGGCCAGCTAGGGGATCGTGGGTTGAGCTTTACCATTCCTACACAAGTTGAATCAATTTTTTATTCATAGACCATTTGAGGTCGAATTTCTGGCAGATCATCCCCCAAAGAGTTCTAGTAAAGTCACAATATAGAAAGAGATGTGAGGAGTTTTCAACATCTGATTTACATATGATGCATCTGTTAGGAAATTGAAATCCTCTCTTGTAGAGGTTGTCAAGTGTGAATAATTTATTACAGAGAGTCGCCACTAAAAGAAATTGACTTTGGGGATAAGATGAGGATTCCAAATTTGCTTCCACCAGTCAAAGGGGTTGTCGATCCTTAGGAGACTGCGGTAGGTAGATTTGAACAAAAACAAATCACTTAGGTTCTGTTTCCAAATAAATTTATCTTTTGTGGGGAAGAAGGGTATCATGTTCGTATTTAACATAGCCTGCAATTCATGAGAAACAGTTAGAAGACGTGGTTGATCCTGGTAGCAGGCAAAAATTTCCTTCTAGGAGTTACCAGAGAAGAAGTCAGAGACCCGCAAACCAAAGAAATCTATAGTGGAGTCATAGATCCTCCTAAGGAAAGGGGAGAAAGCCAAAGGTTTGTCTCCCAACCACTGGTGTAATGCCCCGCCAAGAAACCTTGGGGAAAAACAACTAACGATCTAGAAAAAGAGTGAAATATTTAAAAAAAAAACATTATTAAACATTCAAAACATTAAAAGGATAATATTACTCTATAATGCACAAGCGGAAAAATTCTACAACTTTTCCCCTAGGTTTCTCAACATTGTTACTTAATCTAACCATGCATCATTTAAGGAATTAATTTAAATCAAGATAAAATCTAATACGTACATATTGTTGGTGTAAATAACTATTCATCTTGGATATTATTACACTATACTTAAGTTTACTTAGGTACATGCATTTCATAGTAGTTTGGGTTGAGACACTTGGGTGTTTGTGCCACATTGGGATAGTGTGTGTAGGAGAATCTCCACCTTTTATGGCATTGATCTTATCTTGTTGTCACATTCCACCTCATGCGGAATATTATATTGTTTCTCCTACCTACCCTTGTTTCTTATTGAGCCACATGTCATGTTTGTGTGCTCACATATCCATATAGCCTTGCCTATATAAGAAGGCTCATCTACATAATTTGTACAGGCAATCAATCAACATCTTGTGATGATCCAGTTGATCATATTTTACATCTTGATAGAATACAGTTTATTCCTATCATCTATTTTGTTCTCTCTAATGTGTGCTTTCCATTGCCTCTAGATCTTGGCAAAATATCACACATATTCTGAAGCAAAATAACCACCTAAAGTAATCCATTAAAGCAATTTACTGATTCATACATTTGTATTGCATAATATAAATATTTCTAAATCATTTACATCAGGTTTACATCATAAATACATCATAGTTACATTACGATTACATCATTTGTTGTGAAGGCATGAACATACATAGATTACATCAGATAAACATAAGTACAACATCATACATGCATATAATTTCCATCTAACTCACTGAGATGACCAAATCCAAGAGTGGCAACCTGGATCATCATCGAGCCAATTCACGCATAGACAAGTTCAAAATCTCTGATGGAAGAAGACAACTACCACTCGACCATGTGGATCCAAAAGGTCCACCCCCATGCTAGGAGATAGACATAAGGCCCTCAAGCAGACAAACAAGGGAACACAACACATGGACTAGTAAACACTCTTCCATCGGGTAAAGACGCAATCTAGACATACAAAGATGAAATTCTAAACAAGAAAACTCCAGAGGCTACAAACACAAAAATAGGAACTAGTGCTCACAAGGGGAGAGTGTCATCGCATATCTCAATATGGGTTATCCTGGCAGGTCTCCATAGGCCCTGTCCCCCATCCTGGGTAATCTTGGCAGCCTCTCCCAACCCCTGACCCCCATTCAAGTTTCATGTAGAACCAACATACCTTTCAAGAGGAAAAGGTAGCTGATCATGTCATTCCAGACCTTCCACACCTCATCTTGAGCCTAAATGAGCACTCAAGCCATGAGCAGGGCATCCATTATCTTGTTTAATGTGTTTAACTACCCAACCCCCTAATTCATTATTAGGTTATCACTTGTTAAAAAAAAATTCCAATGGGTTATCCTGGGAGCCACTTTGGGTCCCAACCCCCACTTGGAAGCCACTTCCCCTTATGACACTAACTACTCAAATCCATCTCAAGGCAACATATAAAATACTAGCAAATGTCCACATAAAAAGATCCTGCCAAGTCTTAGAATAACATCTCATCTCAACTACAAATACAACAATAACAATGACTTCCATCAAAGAGCACCTCATGGCTCAATTCATAAGGAGAATAATGATAAAAATACCAAGAAGTAGATAAACCCCCAAAATATCCATAACTAAAGTCCATAAGGAAAATTGAACAAGATAACATTGACCAATAACATCACAAGGAGTTCAAAAGAAAAAATTTCAAACACTTGGCCACATACATTCTCCACATAGGAAAAAAAAAATACACAAGGGTAACACAAGTGACATAAACAGGCCAACCCACATTCACTTAACCTCAGATGGGAAATGACAATTACTAACATACACGAAAGCATCATAACAAAAGCCTTCTCTTAAAATAATGATAAAATAATTTCAATAATACTACAAACATTACTTAATTAAAACATTTGGAAAAATAAAAGTCGCATAATCCCATTAAAGTTATTTACCCCAATCTAACCCCAAGACAACCAATTTGACTAAATAATCAATATATATACAAAATATTATCAACATATTAGAATGATTAATCTTTGCCATCAATCATATAAGTTTATTGATTACAAAAGAATAATAATAAAGTATATACAAATAGATATATATATATATATATAAACATATATTTACATTACACTATAACAAAATTAATAAATAAAGAGACAAATAGGCAATCTTCTAGTTAATAGTATAAAATAATAATTATTCTATTAGTATTATTTATGGAACAAGAAGGATAAATTAAATTACAAATAATCTAATTTTATTTAAAAACCAAAATAATATAATTTCATTTATTCCAAATCAAATATAATATAATTTCATTTTATTAACACCAAAATAAACATATATATAAATTTCATTGAAACTAAATTAAATATAAAATAATCTAGTTTCATAAACCAAATTACATATATCTAAATTTCTTAAAACAAAATAATTTAATTTTAATTGATCCCCAAATAGATAAAACAAAAACAATTTAATTCTATCCATATATATATGATAACAAAATAATAAAAATATGATTCAAATGGGGATTTCCAGCAAATACTAATTATTCTAAAAATTACACTAGCATTTTAGATTGTTGAAGACCAAAATTATAATAACTGGGCGACAAAATTTATTGCCGGACAAATTAATTTAATCACTGGGCTATACAAAATATTGTTGGATATTATTAACAACAAATAAATTTATATTAAAGAGGGTGTTTATTATTTTTTAACAGAACAAGATAAATTAAAAAAAAAAAAAAAAACATAATTAAAATAATAAATCTACAATTTACACACAACTAAACAATAATCAAAATTTATGAATTAAAATATTGTAATTACAATGGCAGAAATAAAATTCTCCACACAAATTTTAAAATCATAAATAAAAATTATAAATTTAAAACTTTCGACAACAATTTCTTTGAAAAGACATTTAGTTAAAACTCCATAAACCAATTTAAGGCACAAAAATGAAATTACAATGCAATCTGGAAAATAATATCAATCTAAAATTTCCAAAACATAATCCCAACAATCACAGACAGATCTAGAATTAAAAATTAAAATTTTATAATCACAAATCCAGATGAAAATAAATCCCCAGACAAGAGATAAGAATAATCAAATAATCACCCCCACGGGTTAGAGTAGTTGGTCTTAAGTCTCGGGTTTGCTCCCTGGGGTCTTGGGTTCAACTCTCTCTCCTGGAGTTATTCTGCCATAGACACTTGGGGGTGGTGATGATGGCACCATGGTCGCAGAGATTATTCTCACCCCCAGCTCGCCCCTTGCAGGTAAGGTCGGGGCGCTGGGCTAGGGGTGTTGGGCTAGGGCCGCGGGGATACCCTGATGACAAAAAAAAAAGAAAAAAAAGAAAAAAAAGAAAGAATAATCAAATTTTTTTAAAAAATTTTTAGAACCCCCCACAACAGATCATAATAAAATTCTAAAATAAAATATTCTCAAAGTCGCTTTATTCAGAGAATCAAAATTTCCAAATGCAAACACAAATTTGTTCAATTCATATCTTCCAACAAACAAGTACTAATAAATTCAACCAATTTTCTTAAAAAACAAATTTATTTTCCTTTACAAACTTTCAAATAAATTTCACAAGACAAGAGGGATTAAATCTCTACCTCTATTCGAAATCATGGAAGACAAGTGTAGAGGCAAAACTTTGAATCCCAAATTTCACAGCTTCACAATCACGGTAATTCACCATAAGGAAAAAAATTCAATAATCCCCCCAATTTGCATGATCTCTCACCCCACCCCCCATTTTTTTTCTAGAAGAATACTCTGTTCTCTCCCCATGATTTCTCTGGGGAAAAGAAATATTCCGAAAAGAAATGTTCCTGACAAAATCCAAAATTACCTCCCTTTCCCAAAAAAAAACTTTTAGAAATAATTAATGAAATTTAAATTTAATAGCCATCAAGTTTATTTTATAAAGTTAATTTATTCTTTAAATTAAAACAACTTGATTTATAAAACAAGGCTTTTATATTAATTTAATTATACAACATACTAATATTAGTTTACTTAATTAATAAATAAATAAAAGATTTTTATTTTAATTTATTAAATTAATTTATTTAAAGCATTTATATTAATTTATTAATAAATATAAAGGCATTATTACTACCACACACATATATATTTATGAAGCTTTTAGTTTAATTCATTTGTTTAAAACATTGATACTAATATATTAATTAATTATCAAGGTACTAACATTTCAACATATATATATACACACACATATACATACATATATTTTATTTTTAAAACACACAAAAAAAAAATTAAATAAACTTAACTCTAATGTAAATAAAACTTGAAAGTAAACTTATAATTAAAATCTACCAACACAATAAAACAATAACCCATACGAAACACAAACAAACACATGCAACATGCCAAAGGACATCGAATTATTGCCTAAGTGGCAATCCAATTAGGTTGATACTTAACAGAGGACATTGTTCTATTACCGAACAAGGATATGGGTATGAACATTGGGCCTTATGCTATCTCCCACAAGTTCTATCGAAATTATGTAGGTACGCTCAGACCTGAGAACCAAGTGGAGTCGATGCCTTGTACCTGCAACCCTGCATCACCGAGAAGAGCATATATATACAAACAACATACATATAACCAACAATTACACGCACACTGGTGAAGGGTAATCGTGATATTATGTGTCTCTCCGAAGTGAGTGACAGAAGATCATCCCCTCGCACCTCATACAAAATCAAACACATGACATGAAATCTAACACATAATACATCTCATAAGTTAAGCAAATGTGTCATTCCATGGAGTTGTACACGTAAATAAAATCTAACATCTAAGCATCCATAAGATAAAGTGCATAACCAACATATGTCAAATCAAAACATCATAACATATCCCAATCAAGAGGAATTCAATCATCAATAAGGAAGTCAAAAGAATGCATGAGATTCATTAGCATCTAACATAACTATCATAAGAATGGTTCTTGGAGAGGCATTACAAGCAGTCTTCCCAGAACCTAATGTTTCTTCCATTGCCAATGAGCCACATCATGCCCTGACTGGCAGTGTCTTCGCATTTGAGGATATTATTCCAAATTTTAGATCACCTAAGGACCCCTTCCATCTCCAAGAACTTGTACAAGCTATCTTGGGCGAGGAGTTTAGAGCACATTATGCAACCCCATTCAATGTTTAGACAGTTCAAAGTAGTTTTGACAAAGAGAGCTTTGTTAAAATGAGAGATTCTTGTAATCCCCAGTCCACCATAGCATTTTGGGACACAAACTTTATCCCAACCAACCAGGACGAGCCTGTCCAAAGGAAAGTCCTTTGGATTGTTTCAAATCTTTCTGTCATTTCTATTGCGATTTTTAAAAGAGAGAGGAAGTACATCAAGATCCCTTGAAGTGAAGAATCCAAAAGCTGAAGTTTCCATGCGCTGCTTAGAAGTCTTCCCTCCCACCCCCGCCATTTTATTCTACATTCTCTCAAGAATAGAGACCCAAAAGGAGTTAGAAACCTCCTTCATAGTGAGAGGTAGTCCAAGGTATGTTCCTGAGAGGGACACAATCCGACACCTCATAATAGCTTTAATCTTGATTTGGAGTCTTTCAGCAATGCAAAAGAAGTAAATGTTGCTTTTGTCATAGTTGATATGTTTTCTGGATACCTCTATATAGGAATTAAGGAAGGATTTCCATTCTCTAGCGTCAACCACTGAAGCCACTACAAAAAGGATGGTATCATTGACAAATTGCTACAGGACCATTGGTAAATGACATGTTTACTAGTAATAGTAAAGAGATTATTAGGAAGCTCAAAAATTACTTTTTGGCACATTAAATATGAAGGATTCAAATGATATTAAAATATAAGCTTTCTATTAAAAAGGACAAGATGCATACAAATATTTGGCTAAGTTAGTAATCACATTAATACTATTTCATAGATATTTACTATGTGGGATTGTGGGCTAGTTAGTATTCCTTTACTAGTTTATACTACACTCTCTTTAGATATGTGTCCTAAATCAAATAATTATTTAAAGGATGCATTCAATATGACTTATGATTTTTTTATTGGTAGCTTGATGTATGCAATAGTTTGCAAAAGATCAGATATTCCCCAAGTAGTGAAAGTACTTAGCTAGTTTATGTTGAAACTTGGTAAGGAGAATTAGTCTTATATTAAAAGGGTGTTTAAATATTTGTGAGGAACTTATAACTTAATTTATTTAAAATTATTTTATTATGGTCCTAATCATGTGGGGAAGATAGTGGATATACATGAGCATGTGACTTAGATAGTCCACGGTTCACTAGTGGCTACTATTGGAGATTGTTGAAAGTATGCTGCAAATATGTGCTTCAGAGATAACTGAGAGATGTGTTGTCATTGATGTCAACATATTTCTTTGTCTGTGAAAGTGATGTAATGAAGTTTAGTGAGTTGGTTTGTTTAGCATGATAAAGATCAGAGTTTGTGGATTAAAGGATTTGTAGAGGATTGTCTATAGTTGCTCCAGTTAATATTTCTGAGGTCCGCATGAAGATTTGTGATTGAGTGATGGGTATTTTTGTTGTGGTTGGTTTTTCAGTTGTTCAATGGTGATAGTGTCAGTATTTTGATTTGCATTTCTCTACATTGTAATATCTTGATTTGCGGATTTGAAGATATGTTTGTGACATTGGTGTGTATCCTCAATTCAGACAGTTCATGGTTTGGAGGCCCGCAGGAGGTTTTACAAGGTTGAAAGTCATTGTAGTTAGTGTTACTGAGGTTTGGTATAATGATGTTGTGATTCTAGTAATTTATGTTGGTGCAGATGTTGCGGTGGTAATTCATGATGTGTGTAGATGTTTCTAGATTGTTTTCCTTTTGTGTTGGTGGTTCGCATTGATTGTTGAGATCGTAATTGATGATTTTCTCCGATGCGTTAGTGTTCTTCATGTTTTTGGCCAACCAAATGTTGGTAACGTGTTGCGGATGTTCGATGTATAATTCTTGGAGGTTTTTCGTGTTCGAGGCGGAATATTTGGGTCCGTACTATGTCTTGGCCGACATTGCTTGGTCTACATGTGATATTGTATTGTGTATGGTTATATTTTTGTAATTAGGTGGTGAGTGTTGAGCCGACCTTAATGATCTTTCCAAGGTTGATGTCATGTATAAATAAATGTAAAATCTTTGTATTCGAGTGGTACTGTGGATAAGAGTGAGTATAGGTGCGAATAATGTATTCATATTTCAGAAGCAGAGAAGAAGTGTGAAGGACAAAAAGTTGTTATGTGCTTAACCGGAACTATAACCAAACATTAAGGAGATGTTATTTTCCAGTTCATTACTTCCAGATGTGATCCGAATCTATTTGTAAGGCAGTGAGCCTTCCTTGGGTTGTAGCCCTTCTTGTTTTTGAGCAGTAAGCTCTAGGCAGTGTGCCTGAATGCATGTGCATTCCCCACTATAATATTTTTGTACTTCTAACAGAGTATACTCATATTGTGGGTGTGTTCCCACCGTGGTTTTTTCCTTGACCGGGTTTTCCACGTAAATAATCTTGGTGTAATGTGTGTTCGTGATGTGTTGTTGATTTATGCTTTCATGGTTAATTATCAAATTTGAGAATAAGTTCAAGTTTTATAAGTTTTTGTGACAACTGATTCACCCCACCCCCCTCTCAGTTGTTTGCCCTATTTCCATCAATTGGTATCAAAGAAAGTTCCTCCAAAGAATCTTAACCACTTGAGGTGATTCGAGATGACATCTTACAAGAAGGACAATCTAAGATTTGATGGTACAAACTACTCTCTTTGAAAGAGTCACATGAAGTGTCATCCGAGATGCATTGGAAAATCTTATTGGACTATTACCAAAAATAAGTATATTGTTCCTATAAATGGACCTTCAACTTTGGATGAGATAAAGGAAGCTGAATGCAATATTAGGGCTAAGGAAAAAATTTTGAGTGCTCTGACCGACTCTGAGATGACAAATGTTATGGAATTGCAGATGACTCATGAGATCTGGAAGAAGTTGGAAACCTTGTATGAAGGAGACAGTTATGAGAATATTGTTAAGTTGCAGAGCCTAAAAGGAAAGTATGAGATGTTGAGGATGGGCGAATATGAGAACATAAATTCTTTCATGCAGAAGGTGAATGAACATGTGTGCAATGTCATATGTGCCAGTGGAAATTTGGAAGAATCAAAGATTGTTGCTAAGGTGCTCAGATCTTTACCTACATCCTACGCGCATAAAGTTGTTTCTATTGAAGAGATCCAAATTGTGACGGATGTAACTAGGGACATGTTGGTTGGTAATCTTTCAGCCTTTGAGTGTAGTGAGTTTGGTGATTCTCTTCCTAAGGTAGAATCTACATTCAAAGCCATTGTTTTCGGAAAGGATAAGAAGATATGTGATCTAGGAGAAAGTTATTCAAGGTAGATGTCCAGATATGAGAAGGAGAGGAAGGAAATTGAAGAAGAAGAGTGAGAGCTTGAAGCACTTATTGCCAAAAGATTATGCAAAGGATTCAGTAAGTATGAAGGAAAATTGCCTCTTAAATATTTTTGTTGCAATAAGATAGGTCATTTTGCCTCAAGGTGTCTAGAAAGAGTTCCTAGAAAAAATTTCAAGACTAAATTTTAGAAGTTATTATGTTGTTGATGAAGGTGTATTAGATGATGAATCAGATAAAGGAAATACAAGTGATAATGAATGGGTGTTTATTTCTATCAAGGAAGATGATCCAATGCCGACTGATTCTACTAGTTGCATGAATGTGGAAAAAGATTTGGTTGCACAAGTTGAAGAGAAAGATGAATGGGTGATAGATAGCGGATGCTCTCATCATATGACAGGTGATAAGAGTAAGTTTGTGATCTTGGAGAAGTATGAAGGTGGAGTTGTGAAGTTTGGTGATGACAAAGTTGGTATAATATGTGGTAGAGGATCCATTTCTCTTTATATTAAGCACAATAATAGTGATGTATTGTATGTAGAATGACTAAAGCATAATCTTTTGAGTTTTGGACAGATGGTTGACAAGGGATATGATCTTCAATTCAAAATGGAAAATCTAGAATCTTGGGTAGCTCTAAAATTGAGATTTCATCAGATACAAAGACTAAAGGTAATATTTTTTACTTAAATAGTGTCGGTAAAATATGTTTGATTGCTTAGATTGATGAAAGTTGGTTGTGGCATAGAGGAATGTGTCATGTAAAATTTGGTGATATTATTAAGACAAGTTCTACTCAGGTTGTGATATATCTTCCTAGATTGATGAAACTTGCTAATCCTATGTGCAAAGAATGCCAGTTAGGGAAACAAACCAAAGTTACTTTCAAGAGTAAGAAGCATTTTTCAACGGGATTATTAGATCTTGTACATACTAATCTCTATGGACCTTATTGTTGGAAATATGTCTCTAATTCTCCTGACTAGTGTTCGGGTTGATCGGTGTAACTTACCCCAATGGAACAGCTTGTGGGAAGGTATCGAGTTGTGGACTTTTTCTATTGGTGTAACTCTGGTCGATGAACATGTTGCGGACAAGTATTGGGTTAGGTCTACTTGATGTATCCTCCTTGTTTGGTTATTGGGAAGCAGTGTTCAGATCCGCTTTTATGGTCATCGGGTTAACATCGCCTATCGGGTTAGCCATATTGAAGTTCTGTCGATGTCTCGATGTAGCCTGTTGGATGTTGTCCCGATCACCCGATGAAGTCTCCTTCACGTGCTTCATCTATTGGAGGAGCACTGATGGAGTCTGGCCGATGACCCGATGAAGTCGCCTTCGGCGATTGGGTTGTCTTCATCTATCAGTGGAACAAGTTGGAAGCTACACTGATGTCCAATGAGTTCGACTTCTTCTGACTTGGAGTGCATCGCTCATTGGGGAAACAGTTCAGGGTATGTGCCGATAAAGCTGCTTTAGGTGATCAGGGTAACTTTGCAGTATTGTTGCCGATGGCTAATCTGTCTAGAACTGCTTTGATGAAGTCATCTACAAGTTTATCGGGGATTGAGATTGCTTGTTCGTAGTTATGTTGATGGCTGATGGAACCTTCTTCCTGTGATCAGTTAATAGGTGAGAAAGTCTGAGACAATCGAATAATTGTCGCTATACCGCTATGGTGAGATGCACGAAGGTTATCCATCGTGGCTTGGTGACCAAATTGTGGGACCCGACAAGAGAGAAGCTCAGGCAAGTTAACGAGTGAGAAAGTCCGGGATGATCGGATGATTGTCGCTATACCGCCATGGCGACATGCACAAAGTTTATTCCCCATGACTTGGCGACCATGGTGGGACCCAATGACAAAGAAAAGATTCATTTCGGACAATTAGTGAGGTTGTGCTAAGGTGGCAGGGCAGGAACCCCGGAGCCAATTAGGGGGTGCCACGTGGTGGAGCGCAGAAAGAGATCAAGGAAGATCGGATGATCTGGATAGCTGTTTGGTTGTCTTCCCGATGACCTGATGGAATTGCCTTCGGTGATTGGGATATCATCAGAGATCGGGAGAACTGGTTGTTTGCTACACCGATACTCGATGAGGTCACCTTTGGTGATCGGGTTGACTAGATGAAAGTTACGCCAAAGTTTGATGAAGTCATTTACTGTTGATCAGATATCAGGGTAACTTTTCAGTGCTGGTTCTGATGGCTGATGGGGAAGTATCTGACTGCGGATGGTCACCCAGACCGAAGTCCAAAAGACTAGTAGGCGGACACTTGGAATGTTTCTGTCAGTTTATTTGAATACGAACCGACCCGATTTCCGTATGAATGTGGGATAATATGTTTTCCACGAGTTCATGAATGGACAGGTTGTTACTCGACGGTTACGTTCCAAGGCCGTTATACAAACTGACAGAGGAATGTTTGGTTGGACAGATGGCAGTTGCTAGAGATTTAACCGATGAACAAAGTGAAGGAGGGTGTGCATGAAGGCTGTGTGGAGGTGATGGTTTTATAAGTAGCCAAGTCGATGTGTCTGCATGTGGTGAGAATAGAGTTATGAGATCAGAGTCTGGAAAGGAGGAACTGATAACTTTATTGTAATCGTGTTGTTTATTGAATAAAGTGATCTCTCTTTGGTGGTGGGTTTTTTACCCATAAGGGTTTTCCCATGTATATCTGGTGTCTTTCTCTAGTGCTATTCTGTCTGGTTCATCTTAATCTTCTATCTGTGTTTATTTTAATGTACAACAAACTGAAATTGAAATACTTCCTTGCTTGCTAATCCCCTTATAATTAACGATAGGAGAGCGTTTTCCACGCATGGTTTTCCTTACACTTATAGAGTTAGAAGCTTGCAAGGAGACATATATTTCATGTTGTTGATTGATGATTATTCAAGGATGATGTGGGTTACTTTCTTAAGGGAGAAGTCTGAATCTCTAGAGAAGTTCAAGATTTTCAAGGCTATGGTTGAGATTGAGACAGATTTGAATCTAAAGTGTTTAAGATTTGACAAAGGTGGTGAATTCACTTCCAGTGAGTTCAATGCATTTTGTGAAGAACATGGGGTAAGAAAATAGTTTTCTGCTCTGAGAACCCCTCAACAAAATGGAGTTGTGGAAAGAAAGAACACAACCATTCAAGAAGCTACTAGAACAATGATGTTGCGGGGAAATGTTCCACATGTCTATTGGAGAGAAGTTGTGAGTATTGTTGTTTACACTCTTAATAGGGTACATATAAGAGGTGATACTGGTAAGACTCCTTATGAATTATGGTTTGGTCATGCTCCTACTATTAAATATTTTAAAATTTTTGGAAGTAAAAGTTATATCAAGAGGGATGAAGATCTAGGAAAGTTTGATGTTAGATGTGATGAAGGTACATTTCTTGGTTATTCTACTAAAAGCAAGGCCTACGTGTGTTATAATAAGAGACTGAGGAAGATAGTTGAGAGTACAAATGTCAGGGTTGATGAAAGCAATGAGAGACATTACAGATCTTGCGGATATGATTCAGATGATTAGAGTGATAGTTCAAACAAAGGAAAGAAACCTTAGACCCAGAATCAAGATCGGATCACTCCGGTGAATATCGTGACTCAAGGAGAAGGAACTAGTGCAAGTGTAGAAGAAAGAACACAAGAGTCTGAAATTCAAGAAAATACTAAGACTCCCAGGTATGGAAGATCGAATCATTCTAAAAATCAGATTA
Source organism: Cryptomeria japonica (assembly GCF_030272615.1). Lineage (NCBI taxonomy): Eukaryota > Viridiplantae > Streptophyta > Pinopsida > Cupressales > Cupressaceae > Cryptomeria > Cryptomeria japonica. Next base: position 154,033,580 of record NC_081406.1, on the reverse strand, counting down.
TAGGAGATAGAAATAAAGGTGTTCAAACAAGAAGGAGAATTGTTGAAGATTAAATTGAGTATTGTTTAATTTCAAATATTGAACCTAAGGATGTAAATGAAGCTTGTAAAGATGAACATTGGGTAAAAGCAATGGAAGAAGAATTGATGCAGACTGAAAAGAATAATACACAGATTCTTGTTCCCATACCTAAAGACAAAAATGTAATTGGAACCAAATGGGTCTTCCAGAACAAATTGAATGAGCAAGGTGAATTTGTTAGAAACAAAGCAAGACTTGTTTGCAAAGGATATTCTGAAATGGAAGGAATTGATTTTGAAGAGACTTTTGCTCCGGTGGCAAGAATTGAAGCTGTGAGATTATTTCTTGCTTATGTTTCTTACAAGAATTTCAAAGTCTATCAGATGGATGTCAAGTCAACATTCATAAATCGTGAATTGGAAGAAGAGGTGTACATAGAGAAACCATGATGATTTCAACCGACTTATCAAGGAGATATGGTGTGACGATTGAAGAAAGCATTGCATGGATTGAAGCAAGCCCCAAGAGCATGGTATGCCAGATTGGATAAGTATTTATTGAAGCTTGGATTTAACAAAGGTACTACTGATAGTAATTTGTACTTCAAGATTGATCATGATAACATTTTGATTGTTGAAGTTTTTGTTGATGATATTATCTTTGGAGGGAATGATGGTTTGTGCAAAGAGTTTTCTAATGAAATGCAGAATGAGTTTAAGATGCCTATGATTGGAGATACTTTTTTGGGATTGCAAATCACATAGTAAAAAAAAAAGAATCTTTATATCTCAATTCAAAAATGTGAAGGAGTTCTTGAAGAAGTTTTGTTTGGAAGATACAAACCCAATTGGAACTCCTCTGGTGACCGGATGTAAGTTGACTAAGGATGATGATTCCCCTAAAGTAAATTAGACCAGATACAAATCTATGATTGGTGGATTACTCTATCTGACTCAGACAAGACCTGATATCATGAATGCCATTTGTCTTGTTGCTAGATTTCAAGTTGATCCTAAGGAATCTCATGTTGTAGCTATTAAAAGAATTTTTAGATATTTGAAAGGAACTGTTGATTTTGGCTTATGGTATCCTAAAGATGATGATTTTACTTTGAGTGCTTTCATTGATGTTGATTGGGCAAGACATGTGGATGACCGGAAGAGTACTAGTGGTGGTACATTTTTCTTGGGAAAAAGATTGGTTTCTTGGTTGAGCAAAAATAACTTTATTTCTCTATCTACTACAAAGACAAAGTATATTGTTGCTACTAACAATTGTACTTAGGTGGTATGGATGAAGCAGATGTTGAAAGATATCAAAGTAGTGTATGATGAGCCTATTTCTATCTATTGTGACAATCCAAGTGCAATTAACATTTCTAAGAATCTGGTGTTGCATTCAAAGACTAAGCACATATCCATACAGTTTCACTTTTTGACAAACAAGGTAAATGAGAAGGAAGTCAGATTGGAGTATGTGCCTACAAAGGAACAAATTGCAGACATTTTCATGAAGCCTTTGCCTAAGGATACTTTTGAGTATCTTAGAGGGAAGTTAGGGGTGATTTCCCCTCCTCATCATAACTAAGATGCATTGGTATACATCATTCCAGTGCATTTCACAGTCATATCTTGTGATCTGGATTGATGAGTGGTGGCTGCTACTCAAGGGGAGTAGTCAGTAAGTCATTTTTGTAGTTTACTTGCAAATATGTGTCTTTTCCATTTATGTCAAAGGGGGAGAGAGTCATGTGAAAAACTATGAAGTGATTTAGGGAGAGAGAGTATGTAGGTCTAAGAGGGTGAGTTGTTGATTTCTTTGTCATTGATTGTTTTTCACATCATGTGTTGCCATCAATGCCAAAGGGGGAGATTGTTGGAGATTGTTAGAACTATGCTGCAAATATGTGCTTGAAAGATATCTGAGAGATGTGTTGTCATTGATGTCAATATATTTCTCTATCTATGACAGTAATATAGTGAAGTTCAGTGAGTTGGTTTGTTGAAGCATGATGAAGATCAAAGTTTGTGGATTAAAGGGTTTGTAGAGGATTGTCTATAGTTGCTCCAGTTAAAAATTCTGAGGTCTACATGAAGATTTGATTGAGTTATGGGTATCTATATTGTGGCTAGTTTTTCAGTTGTTCAGTGGTGACATAGTGTCAGTATTTTGATTTGCATTGTTCCACATTGTAATATCTTGATCTATGGATTTGGAGATATGTTTGGGATGTTGGTGTGTATCCTTAATTCAAATGGTTTATGGTTTGGAGGTCTGCAAGTGATTTTTCAAGGTTGACAGTCATTGCAGTTAGTTTTCTTGAGGTTTGGTATAATGATGTTGTGATTCTAGTAATTTGTGTTGGTGCAGATGTTGTGGTAGTAATACATGATTCTTGTGGATGTTTCTATATCATGTGCCTTTTGTGTTGGTGGTCTGCATTGATCGTTGAGATTGTAATTGATGATTTTCTTCGGTGAGTTAGTCTTCTTCATGTTTTTTGGCCGACCGGATGCTGGTAACGTGTTGCAGATGTTCGATGCATAATGCTTGGAGGTGTTTCATGTTCAAGGTAGAATATTTGGGTCTATGTTATGTCTTGGCTGACATTGATTGGTCCGCATGTGATATTGCATTTTGTATGGTTATATTTTTTTTAATTAGGTGGTGAGTATTGAGCCAACCTTGATGATCTTTCCAAGGTTGATGTCATGTATAAATAAATGTAAAATCTTTGTATTCGAGTGGTACTGTGGATAAGAGTGAGTATATATGCGAATAATGTATTGATCTTTCAAAAATAGAGAATAAGTGTGAAGAAGGAGAGAAAGTTGTTATGTGCTTAACCGAAACTATAACCAGGCATTAAGGAGATGCTATTTTCTATTTCATTACTTCTGGATGTGATCCAAATATGATTGTAAGGCAATGAGCCTTCCCTGGGTTGTAACCCTTCTTGTTTTTGAGCAGTGAGCTCTAGACAGTGTGCCTGAATGCATGTGCATTCCTTATTGTAATATTTCTATACTTATAATAGAATATACTCATATTGTGGGTGTGTTCCCAACGTGGTTTTTCCCTTGAACGGGTTTTTCACGTCAAAAATCTTGGTGTTATGTGTGTTCATGACGTGTTATTCTGAGAATAAGTTCAAGTTGCATAAGTTTTTGTGACAACTGATTCATCCCCTCCCCCCCTCAGTTGTTTGCCTTATTTGCATGAGTAAAAGACATCTCATAGTTTCTTTTTCCAATTAAAGTAGGTTATATGGTTTATCCCTAAGGAGGTCATATGGTTATAAATATTATGTCTATGTATTGGTTGTATTCCCCCATAAAGACAATACATATAAAGTTCTCTTGGTGCAAGAAGGTCATGAGCCTTGGATCTTGTACTTGATTTATTTAATTTCCTATGGATCATATTACATTGTAATATTAGGTGTGAGAATGGTAGGAAATTGTGGTATTTAATTAGAATCCTAATGTACTAATTCTATGTATCTAATAATTTTAGAATCCAAATGGGTACTTGGAAGCTCATGTTGTGTACAAATATTATTTTATTATTTTTATTGTTGTTGACTAGGAATATTAGCTGTAGTAGAACTCATGAGGGAGGTGGAGCATGATGGTAGATGTTTAATTTTTTGGGGGGTTTACTTAATACCACTTTATTGATTCTTGGCTCTAGAAAAGATAATGGAACATCTTCCTCATGATTTATGGATCCCACTCGAGGTAGTGGTGTAATATTAGAGTGCTTTCTATAGGATTGGTTCCTATAAGGTTGAATAAGGTCAAACATGCTATAAAATTAAATAATGGTTTCTATTTATGGGTGCATAATTAGTTGCATGGGGCCATTGGGTTTTTCCCATATCATGGTTTTGGGTGGTCATCATTTCAAAAATCTGCGTATTTCCTCTCAACTCTTCTCTATAAATTATATGCATTGGGTAGAGGTTTTATGGGTTATTACAGGTACATGGGCTTTGCTAGAATATTATCATATTGAAGGGAGAGGTTTATTATATATGTACCATTGGTTTAAGGACTAATGTAGAATTGTGTTCTCATTGATGGTGGATATTTTTCTCAAATTGGATTATTTATATATTTATGGTGATAATATATGTTTTCCTTGAAATACCTATAATTGCATGGTAATTAAATATATATTTTTTTCTAAATTTACTATAATTGCATTTACGATCACACTACTATTTTTCTATAATTATTTATAATTTTATTGGAAATCACACCACCTTTGTCCTTAATTACATAGAATTCCATTGGTGATTGCATCATCCCTTGCCTTTAACTACCTATAACTTCATTGCCATAAATTAGTGATAATAGTGAGGGAAATTCCATTGAGTTTAAGAACAAATTAATGTAGAAAGGTTGAAAATTGAAACATAATTTTAAAAAATAAATTCAAATGACAGGTAATTGGACCCAAACTAAAAGTTTCCTCTATAATATCTTAATGGCGGGGCTCAAAATGGATTAGATAGTGTAGTAATGTAATGTTATTAAAAAATATTAAGAAAATCTATTATGGGGTGATCTAATGATACACAAATAAAAAATAGTATCAAATTTGGGTGAAAGAACATATTGTCAAACATATTCTATTCACCATATTTGAGTTCCCCAAAAGTAAAAATTTATCAATTGGTAATAAATCACCTTTAAAATATTCCTTGGCTAGTAGCAACATTATACCTTGAGATTTGTCTCTAGCCTATTTGATTTCTATGTTTTATCATTCTTGATGTTTTGCATGCTTGTTACATGATGTATTCATGACACTTTGCATGACTTTTATGCTATAATTTTTATCTATATTACATTTACTATATTTCTCTCTCCTCCAATTCCTTGCATAATATAGATGCAACCAATTGTAGAGGGAACATATTGTTCTAACTTCCTATGATCAATAAATCATGTTGCAATAGGTATTATATACTCATCACTATGACTAGATGGAGCTCATACTACATAATATGACACTATATAATATACCACATGGTAGCAAGAAATATCACTTTTTGTATAGGTAAAATCTCCTAACCTACTCATTTTCTATTATATCTACCTCCAAGATAGTTAAACAAGGTTGTATTTTGTACCCAATTTTCACTTGTGAGAGAGAAGCTACTCCTTGCATAGCATTCCTCTATTTTATGGAGTATGAATACCAAAGATTAAATAGACAAAATGGTGTTCAACAAAGTCCATTATTTTATATAGATCCAAGTATCTTTTTATGTTTGAATATTTACATGGCATTCATGTTTGTGAGTTCCATATACTTTGAAATATATGAACATTTTAGGGTTCACATGCACCTCAAAGTGGGAAGAAAATGTAAAGGTGAGATTTTCATACTCATCTCATTTCCATTTAGTTTTCTCATTTCCAAGTTCTAGAGTTATATAGAAAAATTATTCATCTCCAAGTCTAGAACTAAGTGTCATTAATCTTCTTCGTATTTAGTTTTATATATATTAACCTTCATTTCAAAATTACATACACCCACAATAGACAATCATTAGTCTAATTAATTTATACTTATGTGTTTGCATTCTATCGAATTAAGCTAGATTAAACTTAAGAAAAATTTAATTTACCATTATAATTTTATATATATATATATTTCTTTACACTAATAAAACTCATTTGTTTATCTATTTATCTGTAAACCTAATATGTATTATCTATTTATAGAGAAAGCTTGCCTAGATTTATTCTTGTAGATATATGGACGTTATTAATTGATTGTTAATAAATTACTATTGAATAGCCGTATGGAAGAAAAGCACCATTGAGTTAATTGAATGGCTTGAGATTCTACTGAAGTCAGAAATATAAAAAGCCTTGTTTGATTGGTATGGTTGTATAAAACAAATAGAAATAATGCTTTTGTATGAAACCTATAATAAATTTCCAGTCATAGAAATGACACGCCTTATTTAACTGGTAGTTTTATTCTTCTCTAAAAAGTGTGCTCTTTTGATTCATTAATGATGGTGTGTATGTATAATTTGTCAATTAAATAAAATTTGATCTTTAAAACAATTAAGTTGAAGTTTTATATGGTGTTAAATTTGTTGAATTTATTTAAAATCTATATATATTGTCAAACATTTGGTCAATCGTCAAACTAATTAGTTTTATAAATATGTAAAAGCATTATAATTCAAAGTCTACTTTGAGATTATAAGAAACATTAGAAGATAACAAAAAATAAGTTGGTCTAGAATGTAAAGGTTTTGTCCATTTGAATACATCTTTTCACTCAACTAATCCATTTTGAGTTAAGGTTTTCTGAATAATTATTGTAAAATGAGTTTCTCATTTTCACTTAATATTACAAAATTAGTCACTACTTCATTATTCTGGGAATCCATGTCAAATTGTGAAGTTGTTATTATTGTTTATAGGCCATCTTACCAAATTTCATGTTCAAGCCCCATCATTGTTGATAAGCCAAATTTATAAAAATACGTTCTCTCACTTTTTAGATAGTCAATTACTTGCGTCAAGAGTTTTTAGAGAAAGCGTTTGTGTACATTGTGATAGAATCGTTTATGTCTCTAGTTCATGTTTTGATCTACATCCATGTATCCCTTATGCCAAGCCTATCATTATATGAAGCATTGTTGGGCTTAAGAACTTTATGCAAAATCAATAAGGTGGGTTCATTTTGCTTGAATAGATAAGCATAGGTGGAGGCTAGAGAATTAGTTGTTGTTGAGATCCTATAAAAAATTTTGTTCTACTATTGATGATGATGGCACCACCTGTAATGCCCCGCCAGGAACCCCAAAGGAAAAACCACAACTAAGGGTGAAATAAAATTTTTTAAAGTATAAATCACATTAATTGCATTAGATTTTTACATTGCACAATAATAACACGAGCATATGACTTACACCAGATTTCCAAAAGGGTTACCAATGAAGAATAAAACTAAAAGTTAAATTCCACAATTACGATTAATCCAATTAACCATCATTACTCATTGAACATAATAATCCATATGCAATAACAGATTATTCCATTGAAATATTGAAAGGATACAATATAATTTCTCTTCAATAAGCATTTATACCAATCATATAGAAAGCTGATAAATAACATCCAAAACTTAGGATTACATTGATCTTCCAATACATGGCTCTCAATATACATATAAAGTTAACAACTTAACCAAATACAAGGTTACATACATTCATTGATACACTTGAGCACACACGTTTCCAAAGAACAATAATCTCCAACATGAGATAGATCATGAGTCACGAACCACAAGAACACCTGCGAAGCCAATCCTCACATGAAGGTACGAACAAGAATATCTGATGGGAAGTGGCACTACCACCTGACCATGTGATCCCAAACTGAAATTACCCCATTGTGCTAGGAGATAGAAGAGGACCCTCAAACAAGCAAAATCATGACATGGTCGACAGAACAATACGACTCCATGACTGTACAATACGACTCCACAATATTCCAGGTGACTCAACATCACAAAACATAAGTGAATCGACATCACAATACACAAGTGAATCGACATCACAATACAGAAGTGACTTGACATCACAATACACAAGTGACCCTAAAGAGAGAGTGTCATCACATAGCTTATGATGGTTACCCTGGTAGGCCTCCATAGGTCCCGACCCCCATCTTGGGTTATCTTGATAACCTTTCCCGAACCTCCAGCTCCATATAAGTCTCATGTGGACCCTACCAACCCTTCATGAAGACAAGGTGGTCAGTTTGCCATTCCAGGTCTTCCCACTACATCTTGAACCTATACGAGCACTCAACCATGCACGGGGTACAATATCTTATATAATGTTATAAAATACCCACCTCCTAATCAATTATTAGGTTATCACTTATTAAATGACTTTCGAGGGGTTATCTTGCCATCCACTTCGGGCACGACCCCCACTCGAAAGACACTCTCTCAAAGGACACTAAACAAACATGGTCACTCCACTAGGACCCTATGGCGAAATAGACAGCCATAACACCACTATCCAAAAAACCAAGTGGGCAAAACAAAGACGTAATAACTCTTGGTTAACCATAAGGAAAAGACACTACATGGTTAAGACAACAAGATCATTATACATCACTTGGTCAAAAGATACCAAATACGTCACAACAGGACAACTGAATCAAGGACGAGAAATAACCACAATAATACTCTTTGCAAGGAAAGCCAATTTCACTAAGTCCACACACAGACAATCTTTGAGAAAATCAGCATCATAAACACTTGCAATTTCATTGATTGAAAATTAAATAAAAACACCCTTCATTTAATGCATTATTAAAAAAACGTCATTCATTTCTATATAATTTCCAATTTTAACATTCCAACAAAGAATAAAATCCATATTAAATATTCAACCAAATAAAAATATGAATTATTTTAAACATATAATCTTTTTCCCAAAATTAAACCCAAATTTAACAATTTGATTTAATTTCCCAAGCCTTGATTCACAAGCTAAATAAAATTAAATCCGTATATATATATATATATTAACAATAACTTTAATAAACAAAATTTTTAAACTAACATATAAAATTTAACATTAAAACTTAACATTAAACTTCATCGCATATTAATAAAATAGCGACACTTTAAAGAAAACCCACACGAGAGGGGAAATAGACACGCGGAGGGCGTGGCCCTACCCACGGCAGTGCTGCTGCCGGAAGCAACAGACACTACCCGTCGGTAGTGCTGCTACCGTCAGTAGCAAGCACTACCGCAGGCACTACTGCTGGTAGTGCTACTACCACTGGTAGTGCTGCTACCTTGGTAGCAAGACACTATCGTCCCACGTGGTGGGGCTAGCCTGCCACATGGGCAAGGGTTAATATATTATATATATATATATATATATATATATATATATATATATATATACATATTTTAAATAATTTAATATAAATTAAATCATCCCCTGTTCATCATTTTCACGAGAGCACATTCAGTGCCAGAATACAAAAATAAGAAAGGATATTCTTCAATAAGGTAAATGGTAAATTAACAACACTCAAGAACCCCAATTATATAAAGATTTTGGGCAACATTAGAAGAATTTAAAAGAGATGAGAAGGATTTTGATAAATTTTTCACTTCCATTACACAGGAAGAATTCCTTGCATCATGCAAGAGGCAAATAACCAATTTTTGCCAACATAAACCCCAAATCTTGGGCAAATAGAAACTAGCAAACACACAGAAAACAAAATCTATTTCTTTCTATACTAAATAGAAGAGATAATCCAAGAACTAGATTTTGCAAGAATAAATAACAAACAACAATGGAAAAATGAATCATTTCCTTTCAACATGCACACATTTGATTTGAATTCAACAAAATCATCAATAACAACTACTCTTTCTTTCAATTCAACATTCAACAAGAATCTACAAAGAGATTTTACAATTTTTCAAACACATAGGAAGCAAACTAAAAACATTCAAAATTTAATTGCAAAACAAGAGAAGATTATCCAACCTTCAAAGCAATCCAGGAAGCAAATTTGAGGAAGAGTTTCCACTCTTGCCAACCAAATCCAAATCCAAGTTCCTCCTCCAAAATTGTTTTCCAAATTTCTCATTCAAAAATCTTCCTCTTCTCTTCCCATGAACTCCCAAGAATATATTGGAAAAATATATTTCAACCTAAACTTTCTAGGTTAAAAGTTTTCTCCACCAATCAGAATAAACTATTTAAAAAAAGTAAAAGCAATCAAATTTACCTTTTTCATAAACAATTCTTTTCCAACAAAATAAAATACAAAAGTCAAATGGAAAGGTAAAAGGGAAAATCTTTTATTTATTTCATTTTCTATTTTTCCATGATACTTTATTTCAACACAAGCATTTAAAATTTAAATGGCAAGGCAAATACTTATTTCTTTCCCCAATATAATAATAAAACTTTAACACAATAAAATAAGCCAATTTAACCATTTAATTCTAGCAACTCGTTTATTTAATTAAATCAATGATCTCAAGAGCATAGTAATTAACTAATTACGCCAACACAAAAATAGCATCATTCACTCAATTAAATGACTATTCAAATAATCAAAAGCATGCAAAACGAGGAATGATCAAACGACGACTCACAAGATGAAAACACTAAAGCACTCTAACTTGCATACCGGTCAAATGGAAAAGACGATCGACTAACAACACTCACACGAGTGTAATTGCGGGTCAAGTTAGGGTCCAACAACTATCTCCTCCACTCCCATTGGACATATAAGGCACACTTAGACCTATGAAACCAGGTGGAGTCGATACCTCGTACCTACCCGGTACTTGTGCCTGCAATGTCCTGAATCAACGAACCACACATGCATATAGACAAATATATAAATAGACACAACATGCACACCGATGAAGGAGAATCGTGATGTTCCTTGTCTCACTGGAGTGAGTGAATGAAAATCATCCCCTCGCATCCCATACATTTGCAAACATGAAACATATAAATAGCACATCACACATATGAAGTAAATGTGTCAGTCCATGTCAGTAATCCATAAAAAAACTCATTAAACATAAGTAATGAAATATTGCATGAAAACATACATTGCATATCCAGATAAAGCATGAAATAACATCACAGAGTCTGAATCAATATACAATAATAATGAATCCACTGAACAGTCAATTGAAGTCAAACATAAATACAAAAAGAGTCTAATCGAGGAGGGGTACTACACCACCTCCAATGATACCGGATCCTTATTTACTATTCATTGTACTTTCACTACTACAATAGAAAATGTTGATATTAATGCTTACATTGGTCTTTATACTAATAATTAAAATTATATAATCAACATGATCCTTGATATATCTAGTAAGTGGATGGTTGTAGAATGAATTATAGGTTTAAACCATATCCACATTGATGGTGACATGCCATTTTATATCATGTGTTTGATTGTGTGTCTACATGTCCTAGTTTTGAAGCTTGAGATTTTAATATTTTGTCAATATGAACTTTATCCTATTAAGAGGATTTTGAATTTTTTTTTGCTTTTTGTTGATAATTTGGAGGCCCATATCTTACAAGAAAATAAATGTTAAATATTAAAAAGGTTGCTTAATAGATATTTTTGTTAAGGTAAAACCTAAAAAGAGTAGCTTATTGAAGATTCATGATGGAAATTCAAAAGGGTCTCATTGAGTTATGTGCAATCTATATTATATAGACAAAATATCAACTTGAGTTGTTGATTTGGAATTTGTATTCCAAGACACTACTTTCTCTTCCAAGCAACTCTTATAAAGATATTTTCCACTTTCATATTACATGGGGAACATTAGAGATCAAATTTTGAAGGGGGAACAATTTGTATTTTAGCCATTAGGTTTTGGTAATATTTTGAATATATATTAAGGTATATTGTGGACTATTGATTTTACAAACTTGTGTATTATTTGAATTAAGATAAGATTTTTTTAATGGGTTTTTAAAACACTTTATTTATTGGTATTTGTAGCTTAGGTTTATCTTCTTAATAGGTTCAAAAGGATCAACATTTCTAGGGTTTAAGATTGTTATGATATTTCAAAATTTGTAGCTTATGGGGTCCACTTGGATATTTTTATCTAAGATGGTGATAATTTATATATTTTTGTTGTGAGTGAATATAGACATAATTTTTCTTAATGTTGTTAAGGATACAACTTTTAATTATTCTTGTATATTTAAGTCAATCAATAATTTTCATTTTTTTCGTGTTCATTTGTGTACCTAAATTATGCATTATTTTGAAGATTGGATTATTAGTAGTGGAAGTAGATGTTATTTTATCAACATACCTATGAACTTTGTTTTTGGATATTATAGTAGTTGTACTTGGGGGTATCTTATCATTTAAGATATTACTATAGAGTTTTGGGTTCTCCCATTAATGATATATGGAAGTGTTGGTTAACAAATTTATCACCTAACTCTATATTCTCACACCCACACAGGTGACAAATGTAACCATAGTTAAACCAGTCTCTAACAAATACCTACTGACTGATTCTCTGCTTGTTTTAAAAGGTGGTAGCTACCTTTATAAGATATTCAACAAATAACAAAACCATTCATAATTGCTTTTAACCAGAAAGCAAATCAAGGAAGGGCTTTTAACCAGAAAGCTTCAAAAGGCACACATACAACATGAATTATGTTGGCAACAGTAATGTAGGAAAACTGAGAGGGGAGGGTGAATCAGTTGTCACCAAACTTAACCAAATTAACCTTAACTTTAAATATGATCAAGAACAACCAAAACAAAGATAAACACCACAACAACAACACACATAACACAAGATTTTTGACGTGGAAAACTCAATTAAGAGAAAAACCATGGTGGGAACCTACCCACAATATGATGATACTTTGCAGTAGTATGTGTAAATATTACAATGGGAATGTACATGCATTCAGGCACACTGCCTAGAGCTCACTGCTGAAAAACAACAAAGGGCTACAACCCAGGGAAGACACACTGCCTTACAAATATCGGACAACAATCTAGATTACATGAATTGAAAGAATAGCATCTCCAAATGCCTGATTACAGTTCAGGTTAAGCACACATACTCAAACTCTACGCTTCACACTTTTGCACACTCTTTCACACTTCTTCTCTTTTCTCTTCTGCTACTAAAGGATCAAAACAATATTCGCACATGCAAATACATCTCTCAAATGAATATTACATGTATTTATACAGTTCATCAACCTTACTTCAAGGTCGGCTCAACGCATAAGACCTAATTACAAAATTACGTCACATGGTACATAAATCCATATGCAGACCAATACAATATCAACAAAGACATAGCATGGACCCAAATCAAAACCTTGAACATGTAACACCACCAAATATTCTACCAAGATCATCTACACCATACAAGAACCATTGGATCGGTCAGAAAGTTGTATAACACAAAGAATACCACCAGACCAATAAAATCTTCAATAATGCGCACAACAATCAATGCAGATGAGCAAAATGCATAGCACATGATCTAGAAACATCAACAAGCAATGTGAATTCCTCTGCAACAACTCGGATCACAAGAATCATCATCATCTCCCTTCTGGAGCTCAAGAACACCAACTAACAAACTAAAAGATACACTTGTGAAGTTCCAAATCATGAACCATCCGAACTGAGGACACACATGCATGTCCCAAACACTCTCCAAAATCCGCACAACATAGTGAATCAATTCTGGAGCAATACAAACCAGAAATCATAACTTTGTAGTATAGAACCAACATAAAAACTAGTCACCAAACCAAATCGCATAACTTGATCAAATCACCTTCCGGAACACTGAAACTCATACTAAATTAACTGAAGATACTAATCTATGAATCCTTAAATTTGCATTAGCATATCTACAATAAATCACCCAAACCAACTCTCTGCAAAGGAATACATGAATATGTTGAAATCAATGACAACAACACATTCCACCAACTCTAATATCCAACAAATCAATGTTTGAATTTTTAGACTTTTAAATAAATCAAAGATCACCACAGAAGTACCATTCACAGACAATCATTTTGTAGTAAAAAAAACTACTAAATATTCACCATTCCAATATATATCATCACTAATCAACCATTCAATATGAACAGAAGGAATCCGTATACCACAGTTCAAAGATCATAGATTTCTGAAAACCACCAGTGTTTTTCTATATTGAAATAAACATAAAAATCAGATAAGCACTTAAAATAAACATAAGTTTTTGTTCTGATGAGTAAAATAAATTTTGCCCAAAAGATCCTAAATTCAATTCATGTCCAACTATTTAAAGATTATAAAAATTAACGGTTTCTTGAGGACAACCGTTTCTAAAAACTAAGTCTTTTAAAGGCATGAGAGCCAATATTAAGAAAAAGCAATAAAAATCATAAAATTATGACTATCACTCCAGCTCTAGTATCTTTGTCTTCAATAACTTCCACTTCTTCTTGATCTCATGCTGCCTACCGTGCCTTGACCCTTTGCCTATACTCTCGGTACCTGGTGACAATTGTGGTAATGTTTTTACCCTCTGGTGTGGTTGTGATCCGCAACCTTATTTTCCACTTTGAAAGCAATCTTTCTACCTTAGCTAGGGTCTTGTGTATGTCGTCAATCTCAGCTTCAAACACTACTGTGTATGATTGCAAATGGATCAACTTCTTGAACGCTTTTGAGGAGGTGGTTTGAGGGTTTCCAATTTCTCTATGATAAATTTCCTTGTACTGATCTGTCATCTCATTGAGCTCATGTACAATCTCCTCAAATCCATCCATGAGATCTACTTCCAAAACACTACAATTTTCTTTTATCTTTACTAGGTATTCAAAATATTTCTTTGTTTTATTGATGTCCTTTATGTAATCATCATAAATAGTTACCTTCCATTCCAATGCCTCAAGACAGGTGGTATCAATCTCTTTAGGATGCTCTACTAATTTTTCTGCCACTAGCACAGTATGGTTCATGGAGAGAAGTTTTGTGATCTCCCTTGCAAGTACATATTGCATTGTTGTGCTCTTTCCTAACTTGTTGTAACTCATCCACCAATTCTTTTCTTTTACTTGACACAGTTACATAAAGCCACTTGAATTTGGTGATATAAACAATACCTCCCTGATACAATTCATCCATCCATTCAGTGGCAACTTTGGCATATTCAAGGTTATTCTTAACCTTTTGCATGGTGTTAGGATCAATTCCCTGCACACTCGAACTTGAGGCTTCTTCAGTAACATGATTTGCAATAGATGAAATAAAGACTTTCAGAGATTGTACCTGAGCCTGCAACTCAAGGTTTTCTTTCTTCTTCTCTTTGGCTCTCCTAATCAATGCGTTGACTGAAAAATCAGCATGATAAACATCTCCCTCTAGGGTAGATGGTCTCATATCCACGTGACTTATTTTATAATCATGTTCTGTTATCTCATTCTCATTCATGTCCCTTATGGGATCTGCAATTTCTAACAATTGATGGCTAGACACAAAATTATAAATAATTTGAGACATCCTCTTAGCCTTTTTGGGTTTGTGGGAACTTTGCAGCAACAAAGCAACAATATCAATTTCATCAGTGGCAGGGGTGACACTTTTCCTTTTCTTCTCTACTTTCATTTTTACTCAAGCAGGAGAAGTAGTTTCAAGTTTTGAATCCTCATTGATAGTGCTCACTGGGGTATTCTGAACGAGAGAAGACAAAATTTCCAACAGTGGAGGAAATGAATTATCATCAACTATCTTTTGATAGATGGCCTCAGAGTCGACAAGTACTATCTTCCCCTTTGTTGGCATAGATTCATCATCTTATTCACAAACTGACTTGAGCCTATCTCTAATGTGTGATTTAGTGGCTGATTTGCCGATAGACACATTAACAGTGGTGGTTGAAGTGACCCTTTGTTCTTCCCAAGATGAAGATTTTTTTATCTTGGGAAGGGTTGACATTTTGTCGCCACTTTCCATTTAGCCAATTTGGCGTTCTTCTCAGGACGTGAGCAATAAAAACCATCAAATCTGAGACTTCATTTTATGTCCAATCAATTTTGGGTAGAGTTTTGGTGGCAAGGGTATGATATTCTGGGTCAACAACGACCTCATCCTCTTCTGCATTATTAGGGATATTAAAAGAGATACCAAAATCTCAAATTTGTTGCAAAGTGGGCCTCATAAAACTTCTTTTGTATTCCTCATTATCATCAAAACAATCCTCCTATAAATCTTCAATATCGGGTTGGTGCATATAGCTTTTAGCCCCATACAAATATTGCTCACATACCCTTTACTATCAAAGTCATCTTTGGTTGGCGGAGATTGTAGATGAAATTCATCTAGGGTTTTCTCAACCCCTTTGGCAACATTATTTATTTTACAAGAAAAGAGAGGCACGTACAATAGAAATGCATATCCCCTTTTTCCCATGTTTAAATACTTAACATTCATAACGGCCATCTGACAACACACCTCAAGAAACACAAGGAAATCAGTGGGAAACCGAGGAAGCTTCAAAGGAGATTTTTCAAAACCCCCAATTCTGAGATATATGAATTTATCTAATTGGGTATAAAAACTTTTGAACTTCATCACTAGAGTAGCAACTTCACGTGAAATCTATAACTTGGGGTTTCCCTCAAGTCTTCTAACCACCTCCATTAGAAAAGCATCATTAACCCAAGAATAAACTTGCATTCCCACCTGCATGGTGAGCTGAGGAAATTTCCTATAAACAGGCACACTTGCTGTAGGAGAACCTCACAATTATAACCCAAGCCAGACAACCTCTTGACTAGCTAGCACATAAAATTAGATATGAACACATGCTGAAAACCATAGTTTGTTGAAGGTTTTTCAATTGCTCATTCAGATGATGACTAATTATGGCAGCCCAATTAACAAAATTCTTTGGGTTACAAATGAGAAGAATAAAATGACACATCCAAAATTTGAAAGTGTCAGAGCGAGAATTCCCAACCACACAATGCAATAAAGCAATAATTTCTGAAATGCATTCTCCTAAGTTTCGCAGGCAATTGGGACTTACCTCCTCTCTCGAACCTTAACCAAGACTTGGCTATAGATTTTTTGCACTAGTCTTCATGGGCCTTGAAGTACTCTTCTCCCACAATAATATACATCTCCTTAGCGGCTCCTCTTTCAAAAATGCACAACGCATGGGAAATGCTCTCAAGAGTAATTCGTGCAATCATTGTTCCATCTTCCACCATAATTTCTCGTGTCACCGAATTGTACCTCTTTGAGCATGCAACAACTAAATTAGCATAGGGTATAGTTGACAAAAAAACCCCTACATGTGCTAGGGTACTCTGAAGAATTCTATCCCATGGTGAGGTTCTATTGCTTTTCTCAAGGTTCTCTAACAATTTCTCCAAGTCTAGATGCTCAATCTCCATGTCTCTTATGCCTACCTAGTGACTTTGGATTCCACTTTGCATGAGCGCGAACTAGGTATCTGGTGCAGTCACTGGCAAGGAGAGACCTCAAGGAGATTAGTCCAAACCGATTAGCAAGAGTAAACACAACAGAATCACATAGATATGATATAGGTAATGCATAACAAATAGTTTTATTGCATGATAGTTAATTACATCCAACCAGTAACAACCAGGTTACAACATATCGACACAGAGGCCTGGTAGAATAGGTCTCATGGGGACCTTGAATCGAAAGATCTATCTTCTAGGCATAGTATATCTATTTGATGTTCCTTGGTTTTTTGAGTGATTACATTCTAAATCAACAAGGTCGGCCCAAAAAGGATCAAAACCCAAAGAACAAGACCAAACGTGCAAAATGAACAAGGTCGACCTCCACCAAGAGATTCCTTCGAAAAATCCAAAGGATGAAATGTAGAAGGTCGGCCACATGCCAAGAAACATCGAGATCAACGTCCAAGGCTCTGCAAGGTTTGGAATGGGTTATGGTAGATCACTAGAATAGGTCTCAGGCAACCTGTAACAAAGGAACAACCGGTAACAAGAAACTATCAAGGAAACCGGTAGCGATATATTGCCAGAAAGTGATCCAAATGAGATACGGTTTGAAAGAAAGAAAAATGAGCAAGTCTTCAAGTAGAATCCAACTCCACAGGAACCGGTGAGCCAAAATCAGGACACACAAAAAGGAAAACGGAAACTACAGACAGAAAACAAAACAGAAAAGGAAATGTTTTTGGTTGATGCAAGATTGTTGCGAGTCGGGGATGCTCCTTGATTAGTATCACACTTCATGAAGGCATGAATGAAGATGAAAGACAGGTTCAAAAATCGGTTGGCACCCCGTCCGCGTACTTATATCGATATTTCATGCATTTAATGTTGCATTTACTCCACTCCTCAAAAAATGGCCTTTTCATTCACATGTCCCTATTTACAAGATAAATCGAGGTTAGTCCATACAAATGTCTTCACAAGTTGGCGGTGCCCCAAAAACCTAGGCAAAGCTTCATGAGTCGCTTGATCGTGAAAAACTCAAACTTTAGAACTGGCGGTTGGGACTTTCAAACTTTAGACAACCTCCACTCAAGCGACCAAACACAAGACAAAGAGACAAGTCGGTTGATTGGGAACTTTCAAAAATTTAGAACCCCGTGACAAGGTTAGGAAATGCGAAAGAAGGGTGGCATGGTTCGAAAACTCACAAAGTTGCGACTTGGGGCTTAAACTGCTAAAGCGAACAATGAGAACCTTAAAGAACGAATACATAAGGACTCGATTAGGTAGAAGAATATCAGGACTCCCAGACTTGCGACATAATTTAATTTTCAAGGATAACAGGAAGCTACTCTTAATGAGATTGGATGTTTTAGACTTGAGGTTGTAATTTGTGGTTGCATTCGGGGAGACACTTATTACATATCATTTATATGAATTTTTAAGAGATTACTACATATTAATTTAAAAGTTGATGGTTTTTAAAAATTAGGTTTGCATATTTATAATAAAAAACACAAGAGCTTTTGATGGTCATTGTAATACCTACCTATTCCTTGCCTTGAGATATTTTATTGAGAATTGCACTTTATGCATTTTGAGATATTGGATGATGCAAATAAATGCCTTTTCCTTGCAATTAAACTCTTACAGAATTTTAAATAATAAAAAGAAAAACAAGAAAATAGTTTAACAAAGTTATAATGTTTACTTATATTGACCATCTTTTTAGTTTTGCAGTACAAAGTTAATACAAAGCCAAAATATGTGTGAAAAACCTTCTTGAACTCCTTTCCTAAATCTGCACCTCTAAAGCCAAAAACCCAAATAAATAACTAGGCACCACCTCACCACTAACATCCCCAAATAAGACTATCAAAATAAAAAAGCCAACGATAGTTACAAGGCCAAACAAAGGGAGCACTAATAAAAGAAATCCATAAAACTGATAGAGATGTTAGTTTGGAGAATCATTGGTTACATTATCTTCCCCATCTTTTTGAAAATTCTAAACCTCTTGGATCAAAAGTGCAAGACAACATTGCCACCAATATGAGGGAATAGACCTATCAGTAGACATGTCACTAAGGTAGTCTCTTGGGATTATTGACACAATTTTAAGCCATTACCAAAATTTCCAACCTTGGTCTTCTTATGGAAAGCAGTCCAATGTCGATTCCACCATTCAATTGGACCAATAAAACTATGCAAAGTCCTTATTAAATTAGAATGCTCAAAAAAATCACTAATAGACCTGAAATATTTTTCTTCATTCCAATAACACTTCACATCGTTATTGCCATAATGAGTTATATAGTCACTCTTCACTAGATTCTTTATCACATCCCAGGTATATTTTTCATGATCATTCTCATATGCCCACAATTCACTATTCCCTTCAATTACATCACAATCAATTGAAATTTCATCATCTACCTTTACCTTAGAACTCTATATTGTCAATGCCTCAATAAGTCTCTCCATAGGATCTAATATCCTAATAGCATTCTCCAAGTTCTCTAATTCCTCTTTAGACTCATCCAATTTTAATCTTGCCTCAAGGGTCTCTACTCTTCAAAGCAATTCACGAATGTTCCTTTGAGGGCCTGCATTCCTCCCGCCATTCACCCCCAATTGACATTGGCTCCCCTTTGGGCCATCACAGATAATTCTTATACCAGAAAATGATGTAGATAAATGTCTCTTCCTTGCAATTCAACTCTAATATAATTCCAAAGAATAGAAAGAAAAACAAGAAAACGGTTCAACATAGTTAAAAAATTTACTTATATTAACCATCTTTTCAGTTTTGCCATACAAAATTAATATAGAGCCAAAAAAAAAAATGCATGGAAAATAACTTATTGAACTCCTTTCCTAAATTTGTATCTTTAAAGCCAAAATTGAAATAAATAATTATATCCCCACCTCACCACTAACAACCCGAAATAGGAATATCAAAACAGAAAAAGGGCAACAATAGTTACAAGCCAAACAAAGGGAGCACTAAAAAAAGAAATACATGAAATTAATGTTGATTTTAATCTAGAGAATCATCTTAAATTATTGGATGACTTTATATTCGTTCTTATTTGATGTATGTGTATTATCATTTTGTTGTGAATGGATGCTTCATGATTATATGGCACATGGATGTATTGCTTTATGTTTATGATGGTGGTAATATTTATTCCATTAGGTGTGTGCATTGCTTCAACTATTTTATATTGAGAAGGTACACTTGGCAATTTCTTTGAGGATGCATGTATAGGAAAATTGTTCACTTGAATTGGAAGGTTTGAGTTATTCCCTAATTGTTGTTAATTTAGAGATGTCACACTAGGTCATCCCTCTTTGCCCAAACCTTGACGTACTGTATTTGAGTGCGATTGATGACATATTCAACCAATATTGACACAGATACGAGTGATTGATTTTCAAACTCCTATATATTGTGAAATTATAATTGATTAAGTGATTTCTTGTTTTGCATTTTTCCATAAAAATGTGTTATGAGTTGTTTATTACTTGATTTAATCATATTTAAATTGAAAGCTAAGGGCTTCGGCCCTAGCTCGCCTGGTCGTAGATCGCAACTTAAGGCGTGGGTATGCTCCCCATGGTCTTGAGTTCGAGTCCCCAGCTATGTTAACTTTGTGTGTGTTGCTACCTTGTGAGCGGGTCCTACACACTGGGGGATTAGTCTCGCTTCGGCGAGGACACCTCTAGATTCCATGATAGTGAATATAAAAATTGAAATTTGATTAAGGTAAATATTTAATTAATAGTTTAAATTCTCTTTTGAATGTAAAAGTGCTCAATGAGTTAAAAGATTGTTTTTATGCCTAATATGTTACTTTTGTAAAATTTAGAAAATATAGTTAAGTTAATTAACTTGAAAAAATTCACAAGGTGGGAATGTGTATTTACAATTGATTTAATTATATTGTTATATAATTGCTAACAAATATAGGAAAATGGTTTTGTTTCAATAGAAAATTCAAAATTTAAAATAAAAGAAATAAGGAATATATGAAAAGGGAAAATAGAATAAAAGAGAAAAGAAAGGTCATTTTATTTATTCTTTATTTTGAAAGAATTTTTTTAAATTTGATTATGGGTGTAACTGAGAATGGATTTGGATGGGAATTGTTTGCGATCAGATAGGAATGGGAAGGGGATTGCATGTGTGCATGGATTCTTTGTCTTTCCTCATGTTTTCTGAATTGTGTGTGATTTGGTTGGGCAAACACAAAAGAGGTAAGAGTTGATTCATTCCTCCTTATTCATTCTTTTTCTATTTGATGTAGGGATTATCATTAGAGGAATATTAGGTCTCCCCAATGCTTGTTAAAAAGTTGAATTTGAATAGATAGAATTCACTTTGTTAAAATTTCAATTTTGTCCAAATTGTGCCCTTATAATGTCATTTTTTTTTCAAAATGCTTAGAAATCATAATTTATTGCATGAATCTTTTTCTTGTTCACATTCAAACCAAAAGGGCACCTTTCATTTTTCATTTTTTTTTAGAAAAATGTAAAATTTTAGGTATTTTAATGGTAGATTATTAAATTTGTTGATTTGTGTAATGAAAAATAATTGTAAAATTTGAATTTTTGAAATGAAATATGATGTTTTGGAATGGAGGATTTGAAATTTCCTTCATGAATTCTTATTTTTGGCCATATAAGGAAAATAAAATAGTAAAATGAGAGGAGATACAAGATACTTAGAGGTATAAAGGTTGATATATAGAAAGAGTAATAATAGAGCAAAGCAAAATTAATTTAGTGTACACTTCTAACAATATGCATAAAGCCTTGTAATATTTTCTAAAGCATATCATATTTTGAAGGTGATTATGATGAGACCCATCTTATGAGTTATGCTATCTACAAATATCATTAAGAATGAATGAATGATTTTTTCAATAATATGCTAATAATGACTCAGAAATAAAAGGGTGGGCTTGTTAATAATACCCTAAAATGACTAAGCATCCATAACTTATGCAAACAAATAGTGTACTCTTTTCACAATGTTCAGTAATTAGGGACAATAAGGAGTTGTTGCACATTCGGTGCACTATTGAGTCCTTCCAAACCTAAATAATAAGTGGGTGCAATGTCTAATTTTTGACATTATATTGTCCAACACTAACACATATCATTAATATTTGAAGTATAATAAATATAAATTAAATAATCATCTAAACAAGTGTACCAACTAAAGGGATTCTTAACCTTCGACTATACACAATCATTTTACAAGGAATGATCCACCAATAAGCATGTAAATTAGGTGATTCACTTACTTATTACAGTCATTTTAAAGATTAAGACAACCTTACTTCTAATGCATACCATTTTTACTTTTTTTGGATAGATAATGGGCCATTGGCCAAATGATTTTATTAAATTAAAAGAAAATTTGCAAAATTTACAGCCCGATTTAGTGTGGGCACCAGTAGGAAAGAATTGAGCAAAGAAAACCTTTGGTCTTGCCCAAGGAATATTATTCCTGGAATTATACTTAACTTACAGCTATACATTTAATATTTCCTTTTAATTACATCGATCTTGTTTAGAACTGGGTTTTTAAAGCTTCACCAAGTAAGTCAATGCCATGATATTTGAATCCTGAGTTAATCTCGCTTCCTACAAAATACAAATCTACCTCCCAACCTACTATCCTCATCACACGGTTAGCACACAACTTCATAATACAACAAATAACTTACTAAATCCAACTTAAAAAGAGCTACAAAACAGGTTAGAAATATAAATCCCATAGCGATCATGTAAATGCCTATCAAGGGTCAAACCAATCCTTACCGATCATCTATTCAAGATTTGTAATTTCCTATCTACCCTATAAATGAAAATAGATCATGAGAGATCCTTGACATCTTCAACATAAACATTTCTACAAAGAGCATACGATAGTGGAAGGATACACACAGATATCGTCATAAACAAACCTTGAAATTTCATAGATACAATAGACGATACAATAAACACAACAGGGCAAGAAGAAAGGAAGGAAGACATACAAAAAGTGATAAAATAGTTTCAATAATCTTCAGAGTATAGACCACTAAAATAATAAAAGCCAGAGATCAAAATAAATACCTCTAATAGGCAACTTGAACGAAACTATGTAGTAGTACTAATCTGTATTGATGATAACTATATATCTATGGAGAGAAAGAGAATACAACAAGCAGTGTAAAGAGAGACTATGAGTATAGCTATAAAAATTTAAATGAATAAACATAAACAAGAGAATATATACGTGTGTGTGTGTGTGTGTGTGTCTATCAATATATATAAATATCAATCATTATATATATATATATATATACAGTTGACAGAAGCTACATAAAAATGCAAAGTAAGTTGTTCAAAGTGAATATCTAAACCTCCTCTCAACTAGACCTTGAAACTTAATTACATCGCTTACCTGCTCCAGAGGTAATCATGTTTTTGCAGGAAACCAAGGCAGTTTAGTATAACTATACTGTCCATTAAAACATGCAGAAAACATATCTTGGTCTGATTGCAAAATGGTAAACGTTATAATGAGTTAATGTCTGAGGAGATCAGTTTCCTTTGGCCTATTAAGGATAATTAATTATACTTCATACTTAACATCATTTGAAAGCACCAAAAAATGATTAAAGTTTGGTCCTTCAGTTTGTATACAGTTTCCTAATACATCAAACCTACGAATCTAGCTACTATTCAAAAGGAAAACTAGAGGACCTAGCACAAGCCCTAGAAATCAAAAGAAGAGAACTTCCCCTTCTTCTAAAGCTTCCCCTCCTCTATCTTTGCTATGTCAGAGGGTTCACCCTGGCTTTGCGTAGTGGCATTTGGAATCTCCTCCTCCCCTAGCTAATCTTCAATTCCTTCCTCCTTCGAGTAGATGGAAAACCAATTCTTGCAACTTGACCTCTTAATATGTAGAAGCCACACCAGAAAATTGAAATTGTGTTGCATGACCAACCTCCTTGTTGCAAATTCATCCTCATCTTCAATCTCTAAGATTGGATACCTTGATACCAGTTTGTTCTTCCGCATAAACCTATCATAATGCCTTGGTTTTGGCACAGTAAGATCATCTTCCACATTAACTACCACCCTATCCAGTTCTCCCAAAAGGTCCTTCTTAAACACATTACAACATAATTCTTTCACCATCTCTCTGTCATGCTCGAAATGCATAGTCACCGCTAGAAACATGGCTGCTATATCTGAGTTAGCCCTTGTCCTATCTTCATTATTGATAAAATATTCCCCCAGAATCCTCCTAACTGCCCTTATAACCAGGTCATGAGGAAAAACAAGAATTCCTTTCAGCCTTTCATCCTTAATTTCTCCTAAAAATGCCATTTGTTTTTTCAAACCTCTCAAACTCAACAGAGTATCCATACTGCAATTTCACTATGGCTCCTAAATAGAGTAAATGAGAAAAAAGTATCACCTCTATACTTGTGCGAACTAAAGTTGCTATCAAGAATGCTACCACTTCACAATAAAGCCTACAGAATAAGCGTCCTTCCCCATCTAACTTAATGCGAAGTGTCAGTAGAAAAGATGTACGAGACAGATTGCTTAGGTTGGGAATGATAATATCTTCCTCCAAAATCATTCCTAGTTAAGCTGGTGGCATAAATCATAAACAAAATAGCTCTTCTTACTAAAGTACTAAGAGGCAATCTTTGAGGGGCTCCTAAATGAGGTGCACAAATAACAATAAACGGAAACATAATAAAATTTATTAAAGTTCATGAACTTTTAATTATATTTAACACATATATCTAATGCATACCATTATTATTTGAAGTATAAAATATATATTTAAATAATTTTCTAAACAAATGTCTCAATTAAAGGGATTTTAACCTTCTGCTATACATAATCATTATACAAGGAATGGTCCACCACTAAACATGAAAATTAGGTGAGTCCTACCATTTTAAGGATTAAGCTGGCCTTACTTCTAATATGTATGACCATCACATATAGCTAAGCAACACCAAGTGAGAAATGTTATATCTTATTTATTAAAAAATAAGAAAGACTGATAATTTATTATATTTTGAATTATCAAGATTACAATTCATTTATTATTTATTACAAACAATACTTAAAGACTGTATTTTTTTTTTTTATCACAAGCAATAAGTAATTAACTATCTATCAAGTTATATTTTTATTAAATTTTAAATAATATATATACATTAAATTTTAAATTCAAGGAAGAAGCATAAAATGATTTAGTGTAGTTCAACATTCATCCTCTTCTAGTCACAGCTACTTGGGATTCATATCTAGTAGACATATCATCCTTATTTGTAGAGTTCTATATTGCATGTTTTGGGGGCATTCATCTCTTCTTTTATAATAACCACATCATTGATGTGAGTCCATCATCATTATCTTTGAAATTTTTTCTACATCACTCTTCAAAAGATTCTGGATTGATATCATCTCATTCTGTCATATGGATGATTGAGCAATTTTCAATGGCACATATAATTTGGATTTGGATTCTCTATTCATTCAACTTATGAGATTGGCTTCTCTAATCACCAATGGATATATTTATCCTTAAGGGAAGAATAGCAATTGAGATCAAGATAACTTTACTTCTTATTAGATATCATTAATATATGAATTATATTATCATCTCAACAAGTTTCTCAAACGAATTCTTAACCTTCTACTATACACAATCATTAAGGAATGGTCCACCACTGAACATGTAAATTAGGCGAGTCATTTACTTATATAAATATTTTAAGGATTAAGACAACCTTACTTCTAATACACATATCATAACCATTTAAAAGATTTAGACAACCTTACTTCTAATACATATCATTAATATTTGAGTATAAAATATATCAATTAAATAATCATCTAAACAAGTGTCTCAATTAAACAGATTCTTAATCTTCTACTATACATAATCACTATATAAGGAATGGTCCACCACTAAACATGCAAATTAGGTGTCACTTATTATAACAATTTTAAGGATTAAGACAACCTTATTTCTAATACATATCATAACCATATGAAAGATTAAAACAACCTTACTTCTAATACATATCATTAATATTTAAAATATAAAATATATAAATTAAATAATCATCTAAACAAGTGTCTTAATTAAAGGGATTCTTGACCTTTACTATACATAATCATTACAAGGAATGGTCCACCACTATAAAAAAATAGGTAAGTCACTCATTATATGATTTTAAGAATTAAGACAACCTTACTTCTAATACATATGACCATCACATATAGAGAGACAAAAGATAGCCAAGAATGAAATATTATATTCAAAAAGGGAGAGAGGAGAAAAGGAAGGGGTTGATGAGCCATTTTAAATTATTTTGAGTTATTTTCATTGACTTGGAAAAGTAACAAGTGAAAAATTCTTGAAAACAACTACCAAATGAAAATTATCACAAGATGCTAGTGCAACACATGAACATCCACATAATGTACTAGTGTCTAGACAATTACAAAATGACAAAAGACTAGAAATACATAGAGTTAACATTTAAATACAAAACCAAAAATTGGCTATTAGAAACAAGGCCTAACCACCATAGGAAGAAAAAAGACCAGTGCAAAGGCTCAAATGAACCTACAAAAACACTAAGAGAATGAGCACCAAAGTGGATGCAACTAGGATATACCAAAGTGGATGCAACTAGGATACACAATTTTTGACATTACAAAATGCACATTAGGTGCTATTGTGTGACCCTAAGGAATGAGAGAAACAAGAGTTAGCAAACAAAACATCTTAGGCCAAGGAGGTAATGAGTTGTCCATTTGTGAGGCATGTAGTGGGGGAAACAAAACCCATGCCAACCCAAGCATTCGACAACTCAATCTTAATCTTTGTTCCTAGATAAACTATGCCCATGTGAACTAAGATTGAAAATATTTATAAGGCAAAGAGAATAGTAAAATGAGAGGAGATACGAGATACTTAGATGTAGAGATAAAGGGTAGTAATGGAGCAATGTAGAATTAAATAATTATACTTCTTGTAATATGCATAGAACCTTCTAATAATTTTTATAAGTATATCATACTTGATGATGAATATTATGAGACCCATGTTATGAGTTATGTTATCTACAAATATTATTGAGAATGAATGAATGAATTACTATTTCCATAATGTTCATTGATCAGGGACAATAAGGAGTTGCTACACATTGGGTGCACTCTTGGGTCCTTCCAAACATAAGTAATAAGTGGGTGCAATGAATATTTTTTGACATCAAATTGCCCAACACTAACACATATCATTAATATTTGAAGTATAAAATATATAAATTAAATATCATCTAAACAAGTGTCCCAATTAAAGGGATTTTTATCCTTCTAATATACATAATCATTATACAAGGAATGTTCCACCACTAAACATGTAAATTAGGTGAGCCACTTACTTATCATAACCATTTTAAGGATTACGACAATCTTACTTCTAAAACATATTATTAATATTTGAAGCATAAAATATATAAATTAAATAATCATCCAAACAAGAATCTTAATTAAAGGAATTCTTGACCTTCTACTATACATAATCATTATACAAGGAATGGTCCACCACTAAACATGTAAATTAGTTGTGTCACTTGCATATTATAACCCTTTTAAGGATTAAGACAACATTACTTCTAATACACATCATAACCATTTTAAGGATTAAGACAATCTTACTTCTTAATAGATATCATTAATATATGAAGTATAAAACATATAAAAAAAAATCTAAACAAGTTTCTCAATTAAAGGGATTCTTAAACCTTCTACTATACATGATCAGTACAGAAGAAATGGTCCACCACTAAACATGTAAATTAGGTGAGTCATTTACTTATTATAACAATTTTAAGGATTATGACAACCTTACTTCTTAATAGATATCATTAATATATGAAGTATAAATTATATAAATGAAATAATCATCTAAACACATTTCTCAATTAAAGGGATTCTTAACCTTCTACTACACATAATCATTATACAAGGAATGGTCCACCACTAAACATGTAAATTAGGTGAGTCATTTACTTATTATAACCATTTTATGGATAAAGATAACCTTACTTCTAATACATATCATAACCATTTGAAGGATTAATACAAGCTTGCTTCTAAAACATATCACTAATATTTGAGGTATAAATACATAAATTAAATAATCATCTAAACAAGTGTCTCAACTGGAAGGACCCTTAACCTTGTACTATACATAATCATTATACAAGGAATGGTCCACCACTAAACATGTAAATTAGGCGAGTCACTTACTTATTATAACCATTTTAAGGATTAAGATAACCTTACTTCTAATACATATCATAACCATTTGAAGGATTAATACAAGCTTACTTCTAAAACATATCATTAATATTTGAGGTATAAATATATAAATTAAATAATCATCTAAACAAGTGTCTCAACTAAAAGGACCCTTAACCTTCTACTACACATAATCATTATACAAGGAATGGTCCACCACTAAACATGTAAATTAGGTGAGTCACTTACTTATTATAACCATTTTAAGGATTATTACAATCTTAATTCTTAATAGATATCATTATTATTTGAAGTATAAAATATATAAATTAAATAATCATCCAAACATGTCTCAATTAAAGGAATTCTAAACCTTCTACTATACATAATCATTATACAAGGAAATGATTCACCACTAAACATGTAAATTAGTGAGTCACTTACCTATTACAACTATTTTAAGGATTACGACAACCTTACTTCGAATACATATCAAAACCATTTGAAGGATTAAGACAACCTTACTTCTAATACATATCATTAATATTTGAAGTATAAAATATATAAATTAAATTATCATCTAAACAAGTGTCTCAATTAAAGGGATTCTTAACTTTCTACTATACGTGATCATTATACAAGGAATGGTCCACCACTAAAAGTGAAATTAGGTGAGTCACTTATTATACCATTTTAAAGATTAAGACAACCTTATTTTAAGGATTAAGACAACCTTACTTCTAATACATATGACCATCACATATAGCTAAGCAACACCGATTGAATAAGAAATGCTAAATCTTATTTATTATAAAATAAGAAAGAATGAAAATTTATTACAATTTGAATTATCAAGATCACAATTCATTTATTATTTATCACAAACAATAATTAAGATTATATTTTACTTATTATTTATCACAAAGAATAATTTAATTAACTATTGATTTATATTCTAATAAAATTTAAAATAGTATTATATACTTCAAAATAAAATTTAATATTACAGATAAATCTCCTCATTTTATAATCAATATACATTTAAGAATTTCAGTCATTTATTGAAAAAAAACCTAATAAAAAACTATTTATTAAAAGTTTGATAGAAACAATTATATATATACAAATGAATCTCATGATTGCGAAGATATATTTGGAACCAGTCCATTTATATAAATAAGATTAATTTGGAACCAATCCATTTATATAAATTAAATTTTGTTTATATATATGAAAGAGCGAGTTGACCTAACCATCAAAATGAGTTGGTCTTTTAGCAGACAACAAATTTCCAAAAAACATTATGTACCACTAATTTTTTTGAATTAAAAGTCAAGGAAGAAGTATAATGTCCGTTGCACCATCAAAGCCCCACAGTGACATGGGAGGTGGACCTTTTTTTGGTGTTTTTTCTTTCATGGAGATACTTCAGCTTACCGTTAGACCTGATCAATGAGATAAAAATGACTGGTTCTATCAATCATGGAGGCTTGCAATTAAAAATTAACAATATATTGTGTTGTCATTGACTAAAATTAACATACAAATTTGAAAATATACAAGGAAAGTTACCATTTTATATTTGATCTGCAAACTAGGGAGATAATAAGAAAATAACCTTGGCAATGGTAGTAGCAGAGGATAGGATTCTGGATTATAGTGTAAATGTAATAGTTGTTACAGATGCCATAAGGCTGGCAAAAATGCTTCAAAAAACCTATGAATGATAACAAATCTGACAATACAACAACCTTCTCATGTAGCAGCTGCTGCTGCCATTATTTAAACAGGAAACTATAAATGAAAAGACATTCAATAACCAGAGTTATTTCAAGAAATTTAGGCTATATTCAGACAAACTATACAGAGAACTCTATGATGAAATTTCCAAGCCTCACGGATCACCTATTTCTAAATAATTCCCTAATCAACCCAACAAAAAAATTAGTCCAAATTAATGATCCCACAATCGCCTCCCCTGCAAATAATTTTTTTTATGGGAAGCTCTTCAAGGTCATTCAAGATTGTCTAACATTGGATTCCTGATGTACAAATGATATTCATAGGCGATAGGGATGAACAGCTGACATGAGAGAGAGGAGAAATCTTACCTTTACATCGGTGTATACAGTGTAAAAAATGAATGTGTTTTGAGATTTTCTGAGAAGATTCAAGCGCCCTTTTTTCTAGATGCAGTATACTGAGAAAGATGAGATCTTTTGTTGGAATCTATTTTGGAAAAGAGGCCTCGGAAGCCGAATAATCCAGGGCCGTTTCTGCCTCCCACAGGGCCAATGTAGGCCGGTACATTCAGCACAGGATTCACTTTCATGCTCACTCCTGAAACATTGCAATGGCTTTTAAGCAACCCGTCCGCCATGGGTTTTCCAGGGCGTGGAGAATCAAGCGTCTTCGAGTTTCGAACCACGAACCTCCCGCTCCCCCTTCCAGGACTACCTCGCCCGTAGCTTCTCGCAGAAGAGCTTCTCCTTGTCCTTCCTGGACTCCCTTTGTGCCTGGGCAGATCTGGCGGACCTTTCTTGACATCTTTTAAATCGGTTGTAACGGCGGGTTTCGAACCCGAGACCAGAGCCTCAGTTTCTTTAAAGGCCGACTGAGCTCCGACGGATTTGCTTCTATAACAGGAAGGAGGTTCCGAGCACGGCCTCGACTTGCGTTCTACTGCAGATTTGCTTCTGGAAAACGGCAAAGCACAAAATAATCCGTTACCTCGTGATTCACCGCCGCTTCTTGAAAACGGCCACCGCGATCGTGAAGAAACAGGGGGTTTCTCTCCATTGCCGTCCTCCTCGGCTTCCTTTGATGTGGCGCAGAAATAATCTCGGTTGCTTAGCTTAAACATTTCCTTCCACCTGCCAGACATCCTGTTGCTGGATTTGAAACCGCCATTTTCTGCACCGCTCGCCTTTGAAGAAGGAAACGAAGCGGATCGAATCGGCGACGAGCTTTCCAGACTCAGATGACGAGCAATAGTTAAAGGCTGAGCTTTCGGAGCGGAAATTTGCGGCAGAATTTTGCCGTCCACGAACAATTCGTCGGCTGACATGAGAGTTTCCCCAAACGCAATATCGCGACCATCCTTGAACTTACTCACCGTGCAAAACTCGAACTCCGGGCTGTGAATAATATCGGCAGGGCCTACTCTGATTCGCTTCTCCGGCGAAGTCCTGTCGATCTGTGAAAGATCAACGGAAAACGAAATCCTTGGACTCTGCCAGCCATTTCCGACCTCCGGCCACGCCATTACTCACAATACCTCAAGCTTCGCTTAGCCTCCGCATTTACAGTCCAAAAATCTGCATTGACAGCGGAAACTTCAAATCAACCTCCAATATCAAAAAGAAAAAAGCAAGCTACATACTTTCAAACCCTCGACCAGTCAAATATTCCACAAAGCGTACAAAAGACCTAAAAACTCCATCTTTTTCCACAAATTCACCGCAACTCCGTCGAAACCTCTAAAAGCCTACCATGAAAGCTCAATATTTAGCCAGTCTCCCGTTCCCAGCCTTTCGTACCGCCACAGTTACAGTACGCCTGAAAAATTCGGCAAAATTCCCCGCTGCACGCTTAGAAATAAAAGCATAGTACATTCTTTCTCAAATCAAAAAGTACAATCAACGGCAACGACAAAAATCCGGAAAATAAATTAACGACACTCTTCCCTTCAAATCTCCAAAGACCGCCTCTTGCCTCTTCCTTCAAAACTCCAACAAATAAATTCAAACAATCCTGAACCCTACCTACTGTGTAACCAAAAGCTAGCTACACATGCATTCCGAATGCACGATACAAAACTTTTTTGTGATCAGAAACCTGGATAAAAGTGAATCCAGACAACAAAACCTAACAAGAAAACAAAAAATCCTACAGTTCATCCAGATATTTTAAATTTTGCCAAAGATTTTTGTTTTTTTTTGAAGATAAGTATATGATTGAGAAGACAGGGAAGGGAATACCTTTTGCTGTATTGCGATCTGACAACCCTTGGCCTTCTGCAAATTAATCTCCACCATTTCTCTGTAAATAACAGACAAAACCTACACAGTGATGTTGCCCGCTCCAGTCAATTCTGTCTATTTCCGGCGTTTAACAGGAGCTCTACGATTTTTTACCCATACGGCAGCCACAAAACTATTTTTTACCTTTTTACTCTGCCTCTGCCTCTGCATCTGCCCGTTCCATATTTGAATCCTTGCAGTTATATTCAACTGTGTAACTATTCATCCAGGTGTCAAGATCCCAGGCTGTAGCAGGCACCGGAATTCACGTCTTTTGACGGTGGACTTTAAAGAGCAGCGACTTTTCTGTCATCGATTTCGGTGTCGGAAATCGAGAGAATTGTGTTGAAAGATGGATAAAGAAGGACCCATTTCGGTCGTCTTTTCTTTTTCAAATCATATTCTCTTTAAAAGTACTTTGAACCAGACGTAAATTCTTGGATTCTCCCATCCATTACCCCTAGTAAATTCAATGCTACCTACAGAAAATTAAATACTTTCTCTTTCAATTTAATGAAAAATGCGTTTAACATTCAATAATTTTTAAAAATTAAATATGATTTCAGGGGAAGGGGTCAATTATCCCATATACATACCTAGTTTTAATTTAATTATTAAACGCAAAAAACTGTCTTGTGGTTTAACATTTAATAATTTTTTTAAATTTAAAATGATTTGAGGGGAAAGGGTCAATTATCCCATAATGTCAATGGAGGCATCAAAACAACACTGTTTTAATTTAATTATTAAATGCAAAAAATTGTCTTGTCGTTTAACATTTAATAATTTTTTTAAATTTAATATGATTTTAAGGGAAGGGGTCAATTATCCCATAAAGTCTATGGAGGCATAGAAGAGCTCTTAACAACATAATTTTAATTTAATTATTAAATACAAAAAAATGTCTTGTTAGGAGCCCTTTTGATGCCTTTACTATTCACTCTTTACCCACCCAATCCCCTAATAACATTAAAGAAACCAAAAAAATGATAATTAAAAGCCCATTAAGATATTTCACATGCCTACTTGTACTTCCAGGAGTTAAATTTTTTGATATTTAATTGGAGGTGTTGTGAAATTTTATCCATACCAATAGGGTAAGAGCGCCCGTTACAGTTATCGTTCATGTTCCAATAACCATTCACTCCTTGCACACCCAACAAAAAAAAAAATAGCAAATAACTAAAAGCTCATTAATAAATTTCACATATACCAATAGTTGCTCATTTTTTAGCTTTTTTGGACCATAATTGGCCCATTTGTGATTTTTTATTGGTACCCATAGCACATGACTACTAGGGCATTTGTGCATAAATATTGGCAATTTTAAGTGCATGGTTATCAGGACATCTTTAAGCAAGTATCGAGCAACACTTTGAAATGTGTACTTTTTTACCCTTGCACACATAAGGGATCCCACATCGTGCATCATTACTACCCATAAGCCAAAACAATAGCTATAAGCAGTTGAGACGCATGCAAAGACAAAAAACACAATTGTCAAAAAATTTTGAGGTGATTGTGGTACACAGTTATTGGGACATCTTTTAGTAGGTTTCCGACGACACCTCTAAATGACCACTTTTTGACCTTTGTGCATAACGAATCATCCAACATTTTTCGTGACTACCTAGAAGTTGAAACAATAGCTTTAAGCTCTTAAGTCACGTACGAAGACAAACAAAAGAAAAAAATCCTCAAAATCCAATGTACCATTTAGGAGCTTAGGGTGTGGGAAGTTAGCTATAATGGCTATTAATATCCTTTCCATATCTATATGAATAATTGACTTTTTTCCTTTTGTATAAGTTACGAGGTTCAAGTTTTTTGTTCTACCAAAATTTTAAGCGGCCAATTTTGAATTGACTTTCATAATCGTAAAATTTATAATGGCTCTTTTGTGGAGCAGTTATCAGTTTTGATCTAGTTCTAATGAGAATGGTCTTTATGGCCACATTCACTTACCCCTAAAAAAAAAGAAATGTGTGCAGTTTGAACGATTTGGTTAAGTTGTTACCAACATTTTTCTTTGGTTAAGCTGATAAAGACTTCTTTTCTTGGCTAAGTTAATGAGGACATTCACGCTCAATTCAACTAAGTTATCATTGACTTCCTTTTGTTGAGTTGCTAGTTTGGCTACGTTATTAAGTTTGAGGAGCCTCCATACTCACTTTAGCTAACTTGCTAGCTTTTAAGGGGTCTTTCTACTTGATTTGTGTATGTTGTTAAGTCTAACAAGCCTCCACATCTATTTTAGTTAAGTTGTTAGGTCTAAGGTTGTACTCAATTTGGTTAGGTTGACAAGTTTGAGGGGCCTTCGGACCTAATTTGGCTAAATCATCAAGTATGAGTGGGCCTCCATGTCCAAGCTAACCAAGTTGCCAAGTCTAAAGGTCTAATTTGACTGACTGACTAAAATTAGAATCAAATTTGTTTAAGGCATGAATTCAATATATGAAGGAGATGAATCTCATCTCATTTTTTTTAATATCATTTTTTATACTTAATAAAACTTGAATCCAAAATATTTTCTCATAAATCAGACTTTACTAATAAATAAAAAATACTTGTAAAACACTTTTTTTTTTCTTCTAAATAATTCGTGCCTAAGTAGGGCTTTTACTCATTGACCCTGCCCCAATAAGTTACATTTAATATACCGTATTTCGTGGGATATAAAAAAAGCGTCGTAGGCAATTTTTTCTTTGCATGATTTTTAAAAGGTAAAGGTTTAACACATTAAAGTTGAAATTTGAACTCATTCATAATTAAAAAAAAATCTTTTCTTTTTAAAATATTGTCCCTTCTCTTTCATGCAACATGTAAATGCTAAAAGTTATGTTTTAAGCGTGCAACTTTTGGATAATTTTTGTGGTCCATGTAGATATGAATAATTGTCCTTCAATAATATTGTGTGGCTATCATTTTGTTCTTTTCATTATGGTGTATTATCATGATTTTCACTTGGAAAAAATAATTAATATAGGTATAATTAAAGGATGAAGTTAGGTTTTAAAAATATTTATATAATAGAAAAAGATATTTCTATCATCAAATAAAAAAATTAAAGTTTTTATATTTATATTTTAAGTTATGAAATAAAAAGTTGAATATGGGGAAACAACTTTTAATATCTTTAAGGTCAATCAATCTGAGATATTGAATTAAGTGTCATCACTAGTTAAGTCGGCTTGGTGATTTACCAAAAGTACAATTATTTATACTGGTACCAACACCAAAAGGTGTTATTGAATGATCAATGGGCAAAATGGTTAGTGTACAGGGCCAACACCATGCATGTTTCATTTATTTTGGCCATATGTGTCTATTAATGACAACTTTAGTGCTTGTTTATTTTCACCATTCAGGTACATATATAAGTGTAATATATCGTGAATAAAACAATATGGGCTACAATAATGTTGACAAAGACATTCAAAATACAGGCATAATATGTATTTTAAAAACATGAAAATATATAAAATGTAATGGTCATACCATATGACCATATAGGAGATCATACAAACACATTGTACAATAATTAGTAGTGTGAACATAACATCATACTAATAGAAGTGTATATGTAGTTATGATTAGATATACAATTGAAAGAATAATACTATTGTAAGTAACGAATCCACCACATTTGCATCAATAACATCAATCACAAAAATGTAAGAATGACAATATTTAGATTAACTGTAAAAACTATTAGATGTTTATTTTAATTTATACATATTATGAAGACGATTACACATATTTTTAATTAACTTATTTCCAAAAATTCTTTATAAAATAAGTAAACCTACAAATATTCATGCATATTTAAATGTGTACCTTTTACTTACCAAAAAACTATTGAATATTTTGTAAAGTGGGACGAACAACAATAAAAGCATAATGAGTGAAGGGAAAATAGTAACATAAACAACTTCAAATAATAACTTAATGCTCTTAAGAGAAAATGAAGCTAAATATAATAATTGAAAGTTATAGATCATATATTTATTGATTTATTTTATATTTTTAATATGTAGATGTTATGGTTATGTTAAATTAAGTTAAAATTATATTTGTTAATTTCTTACGTACTATTCATAAATTAGTTATAGTTGTAAAAAAGTTTTAATCAATTTGGGTATTTATTTTTCTATCTATTACATTTTTTTTGACAAGTTCTTAGTGAGGGCACTTGATTACGATGGGTCAAACACTAGCAATGACAAATAGATTTGGATTTGGATTGAAAAAATACTAACATCTCTAGCTTAAATCTTGAATTAGATTAGGTTTAATGTTTATATAGATATTTTTTGATTTTTTAAATTTAATTAAAATATATGAAAATGATGTGTTTAATATTCAAACGAAAAGTTCAAACCTTTTTTCTTATTCTTTGCGTTTACTTTGATCTTCTTATTTTTAAGACCTCTTTATATTCCAACTAGTTATTTGTTCAACTTTCAACTAAATCGGTGTCAATTCATGTACCATATTCAAATTCAATAAAAAATATGTTGAATAAAAGAAAATAATTTTTAACATCTTTCAATGCATTTATCATATTTTGAAATCAAGAAATAAAAGGTTGAATATGAGGAAACAACTTTTAACATCACCTAGGGCAAATTAATATGTCAAATTGGATTATGACATTCACTAGCTAAGTTGGGTTAGCATCCTATGAAAGTACAACTATTTGTACTAGTAACAACACCAAAATTTTGAGTGGATGATGAGTAAAACTAGATTTAGTAAGTTCACTTTAACCTTTATTCTTCTTGTCGTAAATAAAATAAATTATATTTAATTAATTATTATCTCCTTCCATAATTAAATTTACAATTAATTGTGTCTAACTAATTTCAGCGTCTGTACTTGGTAATTGACATTTGTGACTTTCGACGCATGTGCATGTGTTGCTTGGCTTTTAGTTTTGCTAACCACTAACGGTCTATGCAACTTGTTTGCATCTGTCAAATATAATTTTGGCAACTGTTGACTTGTGGTTTTGTAGGTTCGCTTGCTAAAGTTCTTTTTTATTTCTCACTAATCTTGTTGCACTAAAGTTATATTAGAAGGTGAATTAACCATTGCTTACCATGTTTGGAAGGTAGTGGGGTGTATGCTCTCCCCTTGTGCAAACCTAGGTGATCAAAAGCCTAGAATGTGTACATATCCTCTCCCCTCGCCTTCATGGATCTCAAGTGTAAGAGAACTACCACGCTCTCCTTTTTTTTTAATTAGGGGGCTTGTTTGGGGATTTCATCACCCCAAGAGACAACCTCAACTAGATGAACTATTGGGTATAGAAAAGGGTTAGAATAAAATTTGTAGCCAAATATATGTCACATTGTAATTAGCAAAATCTCGAAACTTACTTGATACCAAAATAGGGGTGCAGGACTGGTCCAAGCAGCTTAAGTGGTATTCCCAACCCACACTTGTGTTGGACTACTGTTCACTGTTTGAGCCTCACATACCTTGTGCATATAGAGGACTCCCTATAGAGCTTGTATAAACCTAGAGTCTTTTCTCGTTATTCTTATGGTGCATCACTGCTTGGGAGGGAAAGTGCTCACATTGTGTCTCTATGTGATTGAGATAGAGTCTACTTTGGGCAAGTATTGGCCTCCAAGGTAAGATGTGTATGGTGATCCATAAACTTACATTCTCTAGCTATCCTTCACATGGTAATATGACACTAAGGGGATGGACATTTCCATTCTTCTAGAGTGAAGGCTGATATCAGCCTTGTGACTCCACAAGAATACACATACCCACTTGAGCTTAGGAATTGTGCAAAGTGTTTGGCATGTTTTCCTGTATAAAGCCAACCAAGCCTTACCTTTTAAAAACCAAGAGTTGCCCATTGTGTCTATTATTTGCATATCTTTCCAAGAAACCAACCAAATTTTCCTCCAAAATAGTCCAAAACAAGCTTAGTCTATCTTTTGACGTCTATGCTTGCACTTCAATGCATACGCCTGCATAACCTTGCCTATACTTTTCGGCACAGGTGATTGGGATTTGATGTCTGCGCGTTTGATTTTTTTTGACAAGTTCTTAGTGAGGGCACTTGATTACGATGGGTCAAACACTAGCAATGACAAATAGATTTGGATTTGGATTGAAAAAATACTAACATCTCTAGCTTAAATCTTGAATTAGATTAGGTTTAATGTTTCTATAGATATTTTTTTATTTTTTAAATTAAATTAAAATATATGAAAAAGACGTGTTTAATATTCAAACGAAAAGTTCAAACCTTTTTTCTTATTCTTTGCATTTACTTTGATCTTCTTATTTTTAAGACCTCTTTATATTCCAACTAGTCATTTGTTCAACTTTCAACTAAACCGGTGTCAATTCATGTACCATATTCAAATTCATTAAAAAATATGTTGAATAAAAGAAAATAATTTTTAACATCTTTCAATGCATTTATCATATTTCGAAATCAAGAAATAAAAGGTTGAATATGAGGAAACAACTTTTAACGTCACTAAGGTCAAATTAATATGTCAAATTGGATTATGACATTCAGTAGCTAAGTTGGCTTAGCATCCTATGAAAGTACAACTATTTGTACTAGTAACAACACCAAAATTTTGAGTGGCTGATGAGTAAAACTAGCTTTAGTAAGTTCACTTTAACCTTTATTCTTCTTGTCGTAAAAATTAATTAAAATATATTTAATTAATTATCTTCCTTCCTTAATTAATTAAATTATATTTAATTAATTATTATCTCTTTTCATAATTAAATTTATAATTAATTATGTGTCTAACTAATTTCAGCGTTTTTACTTGGTAATTCCAAAACCGGGGTTTGACCTAAAGGCAAACCCCTATTCCCAACACATTTCCCTTTCTTTTTGTGTGCAGGAAACAGGTGCACAGTTGTACTTCTGGAATTAAGCTTTATTTGCAGAGACGAAAAAACCCTTTTCGACGCGCGAAAAGTTCGGAGGACCAAGTGGAGGGCATCCCTATCCGGACATACGGTCCCTACAACTTTTGTCTGATTTCGCAGAGTAGCTCCAAATCATCTCAAACTTCTCATATCCAGGTGCATGACTGAATCCCGAACCTGTAGCTCATTGTTTTCGTATACTTTGTCTTCATTTTTAGCACTTTGCCTTAATTCAATTAATCAACTTACAAAAGAGGGTCAATTGCATTCCAATCACAACCAATCTACTTAGTATTCAGTCCTTGCATCCTTTTGGATTGGATATAGTAGATTCAACCCCTCTTTTGAATGTCAATTTTTCCCCAAGTGAAAATTGAGCTTAGCAAATTCCCCACTCCCATGTGGAGAGTTAGCCAAGCCCCCAAATTTTTCACTTTACATTTTGGTGAACCCGACTCCTTACACCCTTAATTCTAATTTCAGATCTAAGTGCATGCAATTTAAAATTCAAATTTTCAATTACAAGTTTAATTTCCTTGCAGTTTTTAAAAATTTAGAGGTTGAATTCACAAAAACCCTAATTTTTAGATTCAAAATTGAGCTTGTCATTTGTCTAAATTGGATTGATTGTTTCAGATCTGAGACTTTTCAACTTTACAATTCAAGTATTCATTTTTACTTACAATTTTCAAAAAAATTACAAATTAAGTGGTTAAATCACAAAACCCTAATTTTTAATTTTAAAATTGACCTTGTGGATTGTGTATATCTTGAATTAATTTTTCAGATTTGGGTCTTTGCTTCAATTTCAAAATTCATTTTCCCTCCTTGCAACATTCAAATTTTCAAATTTAAATTTTTAAAATTAAGCGGTTTATGCAACAAACCCTAATTTTTTAAAATTAAATTAATCTTGCGCAATTTCAAAATTTCCTTTAAGAATTTAATTGATTCAATTAAATCTAAAGTCTCTTGTTGTCCTTCTAAACATCATAAAAGTAGGCCCTTAAGTTTTGCCCTTTTTGTTCTTCTTTCAACTAATCATTTTATCAAACATCCTAAGTGTGCCCTATTTCGACATTCAAAGCATATCTAGACATCTCCAATTCCCATATCCTTTTGGAATTCGCATTAATATCATAATATCTTGCTTCCTCAAAAAATTGGTAAAAATTTGGTCAGACCGTGCTACTACCACCCTGGTCCCGACTTTTTGTGCTCAAATTTTGGGAGCTTGTTTTGACTGTATTTTACTGCACAATTCCAAAGATTTGTGAAATTTTATTGATTTTAGGTCACCCTAAGGTCAAAAACAAATATGAATTTCAACATTTCCATTTTCAATTTAAACTTTAAAATTAAGTGGTTAATTACATATACCCTAATTTTTAAAATTGAATTGATTTTCTCAATATTCCAACATTTCAAACTTTCACAATTTTAATTAAGAGGTTAGATTTGGACAACCCTAATTTTAATTTTGATTTTCCCTCATTTCAAACTTTTAAAATTAAGAGGTCATTTTCAACCCTAATTTTAAATTCGAATTTCTATCTTCTAGGGGATAATTTTAAAATTTAATCTAAGAGGTTATGTTAAGAAAGCCCTAATTTTAAATTTCAAATTCCTAGGAGATTGCATTATTCTTTCCAATTTCTCTTTCCTAGTGCATGAGTTTTACTACTATTAGTCCTACCTATAGTATCCCTGTTAGAAGAAGTTGTAGAATTAAGGTTTCCCAAGGTTTAATTATCAAGAAAATGGAGCCTAATTTGGCTAGCTTTTTTAATGAGGATATTGGTGGTTCTTCTAATCCTACAAATATTCTTGTTCATCCTCTTGATAATTCTCATATAACGAGGAGGAATCACTAACTAGGGTATCCATTGACCAATTGGAAAAGATGGGAAATCAATTTGGCAATCTTCAACAATGGATGAGTCAAGAATACTTGGAAAGTGAAACTCTCCCATTTATTGAAGGATTAAAAGGAATTATTCAAAGTGATAAACATGGTGTTGATATCTTGCATGATATTTCTCATATTGTAGATTCTAATATCATGCCTATGAAGAATTATGTCGAAAACCTAGGTTATACACAACCTCCTAGTCAAGACAATTATTCCATTCCTCTAACTCCTATGACTAGTACATTCTTACCTTCACATCAAACGTCATGGCTACCTCTACACAAAATGTTATACCTACAAGTGTTAGTCATGGGGGCAATACCTCTTCTTTCATTTCTCCTACCATGAGTGTTCCCCTTGTTACCCAATCACATTCAACACCTATAAATGTTAGTCAAGGGGGCAACTCCTTCAATCACAATTCCTTTATTCCACCTATGAGTCTTCCATGTGTTACCCAATCTTCTCCATTACCTACTTATCATAGTGTCCTACCTCCTTATTCTCAATCTCTTCCTTCATTCAACAATATTACACCACCCTCTCAATCCAACATGTCTAATTTCAATCCTTCTACCGAAGCTACAATCAATAGTCTAGCCTAAACAATGTCTTCCTTACAACAACAAATAACTTCTATGAACCAATTGAAGTATAATGTGCCCACATTTGATGTAGTGAGCCTATTATTCAATGACATTGTTAGAGTCGTTCCTCCTAAACATGTAGAAGTCCCTCAATTGGAACTTTATAATGGAAAAGGTGATCCCTTAACTCATGTTAAAACATTCCAAACTTTGTGTAGTGACTTTGCTCATGATCAAAGGTTGTTAGAAAAATTATTTATTAGAACATTAAGGGATAAAGTTTTTCAATGGTATTTTTCTTTGCCTCCTTATTCTATTCATTATTTTCAACAACTAGCTAATGTTTTTAATTCACCAATTTCATAATAACATTGGTCCTAAAGTTACTTTGAGTGATTTGATGCATTGTAAACAAGGAGTTAAAGAAAAAGTGACTAATT
This sequence comes from Cryptomeria japonica, assembly GCF_030272615.1. Classification (NCBI taxonomy): domain Eukaryota; kingdom Viridiplantae; phylum Streptophyta; class Pinopsida; order Cupressales; family Cupressaceae; genus Cryptomeria; species Cryptomeria japonica. The sequence continues at coordinate 153,991,278 of NC_081406.1, read as the reverse complement.
TTATTGGTAGATATAAGCATTTTTATTCTCAGATTTCTTTTCCTGTGCCCGATCAAGACATTCAAAATATTTTCATTACTAATTTAAAAAAAGATATTAGGGATAACCTTGTAGATGAACAAGAACCTCCTAATAGGTGTGAGTTATGTCAGAAAGAGGCTAAATCTATGGATCATTTGTTTATTCATTGTTCTTTTACCTGGGAAATCTAGAGTAAAGTTTGGCTGCAATGGAAAGTTGATTGGGTAATGCACAATAGTCTTAAGGAATTCATCTGGCAATGGATCTTCCCTACCAAACTTCCTATCATTAATACCCTCTCGTCCTTTGTCCTTCCTATGACATGTTAGCATATCTGGAAGGAGAGAAACAATAGAATTTTCGGGGAGGCTAAGTGTTCATCTCAGGTGGTTTTTGAAAAGATTTGCAGGGCTATTAAAGAAAACATCAATGCCATTCACAAAAACAACAAGCAGTGTAGCTATATTAACACGACTGATAATGAGAAAAGCATCTTAACTGAATGGAAGTTGATACACAAGGTCTGGAAATATGATATGAAGAGCAGGAGAGATAATTTTGTTTGGAGGTTCCCTCTTCATGATTGGGTTAAGGTGAACTTTGATGGTGCAGCTAAAGGTAATCCTAGGAAGGCTAGAGGGGGAGGAGTCATCAGAAATTCATATGGTTTTTGTGTTGTTGCGATTGCCTCTCCCTTTGGAGTTCAAAACAATCATGTGGCAGAAGCTCTGATAATGTTAAAATGTCTCCAGCTTGCTCAGAGTTTTAATTTTAAAAAAATATGCCTAGAGGGGGACTCTCTCAATATTATTCAGGCTATTAAAGGTATTAGTTCCCCCTCTTGGAACATTCATAATATCATATATAATGCTAAAAACAAATTAGATGCCTATGATAGTGTGATTATTACCCATACCTTTAGGCAATGAAACAAGGTAGCTGATTTATTAGCTAATGAGGGGGTCATTTTAGAGGAGGATACTAAGTATATCGGAGAAGTTTCATGTAAGAATGGAGTCTGTGAGCAATTATTATTTGATAGAGTCCATGGTACATGTTAATTTTATTATTACCTTTTTGGGTTTGGATCTCAATGACAAATATTGGTGATGTGGAGTGCTAGTTGATTACCTATTTAAGGCATCGTGATAATGAGCACCGGTGTGACGAGCCTAATCATATTAAGTGCTGGTTTATATTGAATGTCTTAAAAGACTACTTGAACAACAAGAAAATCACCTTGTTTTTCAATTCCAGCGTCTTGTTTCTTTAGCATTTGGTTATTTCGTGCTCTGTTGAGGGTTTCAACTTGAACAACCATTACATTATGGGGGGAATCTTAATCGCAATGAGCCTTCCAACTATGATAGATGGAAAAGCGAAAGGAAAATATGGCGAAGGTTGCATAGATATGGATTCACTGATTACATGGAGAAACTGCACGAGAGTAAGAACTCTGTTTCACATGGTTTTGCCAAGGGCTGGAACAATAATAAAGTTACTCTGTTTGGCCAGACATGGAAGTTGGATGAAGATTTGGTGGCGGAGGTTACCGGATTGCAGAAGCAAGGCATCAAATTCTACAGAGACCACAAGTTCTTGGTGGAAGCTACCAAAAATTTCCCTAAAAATGCAGAAGAAAGGGCTCAACTCACTAAGAAGGACAATGCGTCCTACTACCTCCCTAACCAGGTAAAATATTTCTAGCAGAAAATGTTTATATTTTAATGGAATACCTTATGGTTGATGGAAGGTTTTCGAAAGTTTACAATTACCACTTTGTCATCCTTAACCATTTTCACCATGGCTCGAAGATTTTGTTGCCCTTCTATTTGGCTTCTTCCCTTAACGATAGCCTAGCCGACCATACAAAGAAACCTAAATCCTACCCCATTGCTCACCAAGGCCTTATTTTGTTAATTTATGAGCATTTGAAAGGTAAAGCTAGGGTTGTGGAGAATGCCCACATTTCTGAGGGTTATGATGGCTCTGATTTTGATGAAGATTATTCTAATCTTCCTGTGCATAAGAATTGAGGGTTAGTGATGAATCTAAAGAAGACACGAATGAGAATGTTGGTTTTGAGCAGGAACAGGGGAAGGAGGTGGAAGAAGAGGTGGAGAATGAACAGGAGAAGGAGGTTGAGGGTGAGGAAGGGGATGAGTAGAGAAAAGAGGATGTTGAAGAGCCAGAAGCGAAGGATAATCCTTATGACTTGGATAGCAGGAATGATGTTCAACACAACATGGGGGAGGGAAAACCTAGGCCTATGGACTCTGCTCTGGTTATGGAGAACACGGATTCCATTCTGAACGCTCCCAGAAATAGTACCTTGGAAATGTTCAATTTTCAGAAATGGGTGATCGATAACATCTCTAGTATTCAGAATAAATAGAGAGACTTGGATTATAAAATTGAGAACTTGATTAAGGATACCAACATTTAAGGTAAAGAGGATGATGCAGAGGATACTAGTGATGCAGAGGACAAAGAAGAAATTCCAGACTGGCCAGAAAAAGACATGATTAAGGGAGATTTGAAGCATCTTGAAGATGTGGTGATAATTATCAAAGAAAAGGGTGAGGTTGATAATGATCTGATAAACAATCGGATTAAAAAAACTGAGAATACCTTGAAGAAATTCATGGAGCACAGTATGGCGGTGTTGAAGGTGTCTTCTCAAAACATGAATGCTTTGGTTTCTTGTCTGGAGAAGAACAAGCAGAATAGAGATATGATGATCATTGATGACGAGTCGACCTCTAGTTCTGTTCTACATTCCTCTAGACGTAGAACCAGGCAAACTACTAGTGAGCTGGAGTTGAAGACCAAAGACAATCAAAAAATGCAGGAAAACAAATAACTGAAAGAGGCAACTAATGCGATGGTGATGTTGGTTAAGAATGCGGAAGAGAATATAAATATTTTCATCTGATATGTAATCTGGTTTTAGGATGCCAGTTTCTCACTGGCCTTGTGTTGTTCCTTTCCTTGGTTGTTGTTTTTTCTATTGTTCTTTTGCAGCCTTTCTCTCTTTGTTTTGTTCTTCCTAGTTTCTCTTTTGCTTATCTCTTTGTTATGTAAGCGGGTTTTAGGTCCCTTAAAACTTGATTTTCCTTAATAAAAAACAAGAACCTCCTAAGGATTTGTGCATAACATTTTATCCTAGTGATACCATTAAGGCACTCGATGGCCCATTATAGATAAGTGCAAAAATCAAAGGTATACCCTCTAGAGGAGTGCTTATTGATCCTTCTTGCCTGGTTAACATGATAACTGAATAATTTCTTTTTAATTTGAAATTGTATCAAGTGATATATGATGATATTGATGTGATAGTTAAAGTTTTTGATGGCTTCTCTTGTCCTGCTATCGGTTCTATAACACTCCCTATTGACGTTGGCACTAAATGCTTAGATGTTTAATTTTCTATCATTCCTACATCCGATCAATTTCATGTGAAGTTGGGACATCCTTGGCTCTCTTCCATGAAAATAATCGCTTCTACTATTCATAAGTGTTTAAAATTTCCTCATAATGGTGAAATCATAACTGTTAATCATAGAATATTTTAACCTACACCGAGGCAAGCAGATGTTTGTCTTGATTACTTTTTGTCCAAACAATTCAAGCCTCTTCAACCTAGAAGTGATTCTCTCTTTAGATCATATCAAAACTAGAAAAATGAAATGATTTTATCATCGAGTAAACCTAGAAATCCAACACTTAGTATTCCTCTTGATGATTATACAACCCTTATTGAAGATAAGATTATTCTTCCTCCTAAGCAAATAAATAATCTTCTTCCTAAAGAAGCACCTATTCCTTCTCCTAAAGAGAAGAGTATCCTTTCTCCTAATAAAACAGATATTCTTCTTCCTAAGGAAAAATCTATTCCTTCTCCTATGGATGAATCCACTCTTCCTCCCAAAGGTAGAAAAACTCTTCCTTCTAAGGCTAGATATGTCCCTCCTCCTCATGATAGACCCGGTCTTCTTCCTACACCTCTCATTCCTCCTTTATATGATGTCGTTCCTCCTCCTTCATCTTATAGAGATAAGCGACCAACCTCTCCTATTGTCCAACCTAAAAGACCTCAACCCATTCATCATTCCCTAAAAAAAGAGACAAAACCTATACCTAATGAGCCTAACTCTTCTCAACCTTCAGCCAAAACTAGACGAAATCATTGTGCGAGAGAACACCAATGGAGACATCGTGCTAGAGATCGCGAAGTTGCTTCCCAAACCATTTCTTCTCCTAAAACACCAACAGCTGAGATGATTTCATTTTCTCCTAAACAAGATGTTCAACCTAATTCTACAAGACGCAAAATGTTTAAGACTAATAATGGTTCAAGTTCTATTCCTATTAAAGCTCCTATTCTTATTAATCTTGGTGAAGAAATAGGTGAGAATGTTGTTAATGATGAAAATGTTGATCCTAATATTTCTGATGATGAATATGAATATGTTGATGTTGACAATGACTTATTTGCAAAATTTTCAAGAGCATTAATCCTAGCTCCTAGTAACGAACAAAGTGACTCAGCATTAGAGCATGGTCCTTGTTTGGAAATTATGATAGCTCCATCTATTGTTCTTAATGTGGCTCCTCTTGCATGTTGTCCATCTTCTTGAAATAATGATCAGCAAGATCGAGGGGAGGACGACGTGCTTGATTAGCTTCATCAGCACCATAGGATCTCTCTCTCTCTCTCTCTCTCTCTCTCCTCTCTTGCTTATTTGTGATATTATTCTATTTGTTCTTGTTATTCTTCTATTTATTGTCCCTGGTGTTGACTACTTGAGGACGATGCAAAGCATTGAGATCTCTTTTGGTCTCTCCCATGTTGACTCAAAAGACACATGCGTTCCCTTCTTCCATGGTGGTTTACTTTCTTTGGGGGATGAGGACGATTTTATGCATATACATATACATGATATACATGAGTTATCATAAAAAGCATACTGACTCCAAATTTAGGTGAAACTACCTCGTGTTTTGTGCTTTGTGTTCATTATCCTTTGATTTATCCTCTCTTGGGGGCTAAATTATTGTGATAGCATGCTTGTATTCTTTGGGTGTATCCTACCTTAATGCAATTCCCCCCGATAAGGCGTACGCAATCACTTTAACATGGGGAGATACACTCCGCTCATGATTCTCTCTTTTGATACTTTAAGTTACTTAGCGAACTTTGTATTTGCTTTATAATTTTTGGTATTCTTTTTATGACTCATAATAAGAGAACCTTACTAGTTGTAGTCATGGTTCTATTTTTTCTCATGATCTTCCCTTTTGCCTTATCATTGAGGTCATAAGATCCTAAAGTCCATTGGGGGCTTGGCAAATCTTGCCTCCTTGATGTGGTGAAAGTATTTCAAAATGAATTCCTTGTACTTTATCGATAGTATTTATGTAATCTCATACTCCTGCTAAAGTGGGGGTTAAATGTAATGTCCTAAAATTGTACCCCTTGCAATTTTCAACTGCATTTGGGTCTTTGCCTTAGTGTTTGCGCCCCTTGGCCTGATTGGAGACCTGAATATGCCCATACAAGTCAAAACCTACATCTTGCTTAATTGTGCACTCAAAATCCACCTTTATCCTACCCCAAAATAGGGAAAGACCAGGGCATGGCACCCTAGGATCCACTGGGACCAGGGAATGGTGCCCTTGGATCCCCTAAAGGGGACCTATCTAAGGGTCCCTCCCTCTAGCCTATCTCAAAATAGAATGGGAAAATCCCCCCTATATCGGCTCTAGTCAGAAAATCAGTCAATTAATCCTACTGGCAAGTATATAAGAGGGATTTCCCTTCTTATTTGAAGATACATGATCTAAGGCATACACACAAGAGGTCATCAAGCTTTCAATCATTCAACAGAAATTGAGCATTTTCGATCTTCCTTCAAACTTTGTAGCAGCAATAGAGTCAAGATTTCAAGCATTAAAGTGGAGATCATCATTCTACTTCATGAAATTATAATTCCATGTGGAGGCAAGCAAAACTTCGCAAGGAGGTATAAGCATTTCATTTTCAAGCAATTCAACATCCCCTCAAAGAGGAGGATTTCTACTTTCAGTCATTTCATTTATATTATTTCAACCACTTGGTTAATTAAAAAACTAGGGTTTGACCTGAAGGAAAACCCTATTCCCAACACATTTCCCTTTCTTTCCATGTGCAGGAAATAGGTGCATAGTTGTAAATATGGAACTAAGCTTTATTTGCAGAGACAAAAAAACTCTTTTCGATGAGTGGAAAGTTCGGAGGACCAAGTGGAGGGAGTCCCTGTCTGGACACATGATCCCTGCAACTTTTGCCCAGTTTCACAAAGCAACTCCAAATCATCTCAAACTTCTTAGATCCAAGTGAACGGTCTTGAATCTTGAACCTATAGCTTATTGTTTTCACATACTTTTTCTTCATTTTCAGCACGTTTCCTTAATTCAATTAGTTAACTACAAAAGAGGGTCAATTGCAATCCAATCACAACCAATCTACTTAGTATTCAATCCTTGCATCCTTGAGGATTGGATCTAGTAGATTCAACCCCTCTTTTGAACGTAAAGTTTTCCCCAAGTGAAAATTGAGTTTAGCGAATTCCCCACTCCCAAGTGGAGAGTTGGTCAAGCCCCCAAATTTTCCACTTTACACATCCAATCCCAACCAATCCACCCTTAGTCATCTCCCAAAGTCAACCAATTTAATTCTACCTTGAGCTAGACATTTCCCAACCTTTCAAACCAGCCATAGACTGACCCAACATTGCATCCTATCCATATCCAACCAATTCAACCGTTCACATACCTCAACCTTCCAAAACTTTTGACCAACCATAAATCCCCCATCCAAACACATCCCTCAACCATAACACACTAGGGTCATTATTGTATGGTATACACAAGGTTTGAAAATAAGAAACTAGTTAAATGAACTCCCTTATGGGATGCCTAATATGACAGTTCCTCCATAATCACCACATTCACAACATGAGGACCAAACCCTTGTATATCAACCTAAATTTTCCACTAGATTGGACACCTTCTTACAAGATGAATATAATCGAGAAATGATGCAAAAGACCATCTAATTCAACCAAGATTTTGTCCTCTTAGAACTTATAAAAAATGGGGCTAGACCTCCACAAGGTTTTGGCATTTCACAACTCACAAACATACCACATAGAAGTTACATCCAATAAATCTCATGCATTAACCCATAATATAATTCATAACATCCTCAATCCACTTTTACATAGCAACATCCCTTCAAACACTACTCATACAAGAATTCATCCAACTATAACTTCTACACTAAAATCCAACACAACCAACTTCATCCACACTAATCTCCCACTCGTAACCACTACACATACATCTCAACCTTCCAACACACATACCAACACTAATACCCACACTAATACCAACATCAACACATCTTTTTGCCAATACATATTATCCTCAAACCCCCCTTCTTTCCATATGTACAACATGTCCAATCAACATAACACCCATAATACATACATACACCTCCATCATCAACAACACAACAACAACTCTATGCTCATCTTTCCCAAGAACTACAAGATGTAAAGGAAATGATTCACAACTTACAAATGTGACATTCAAAAAAGAGCTATAGATTTGAAGAAATATGTCCCTATCTTTATGGCAAGTCAATCACCATGGTCCCTTTTCCTCTAAACTATAAAATTCTCAACTTTGATAAATACAAAGGAGAAGGTTACCCTAAGGAACATGTCAAGGAATTTTCCATGGCTTTCCAAGAATTCTCCTATAGTGATGTATATTTTAAAATACTCTTCCCCAAAAAAAATTGAATGCCAAGCACTAGAATGGTTTACCAACCTCCCACATGGCTCCATATCCACTTTCCAAGACTTAGTGGAATTATTTTTTCCACATTTCTCATACTAAGACAACTTATGTGTTGAAGACCTCCTACTATAAAGTATTTCAAAATCTTTGGGAGTAAATGTTACATAAAAAGAGATGAAGATGATCTAGGAAAGTTTGATACCAGAGCATATGAAGAAATATTCTTAGGATATGCTAAAAATAGTAAGGTCTACCAGTGTTACAATAAGAGATTCAACAAGATAGTGGAAAGAATAAATGTGAAATTATGTGAAGCATGGGATTAGGCTACCCCTGAACCCATACACGAGACTAAATTTGAGATAATTCTTATTGTTGCAAAATAAAATACAAATCCAGAAGATGACAATGAGAAAGAGATGGATGAAATTGAAGAGGAAGAAGAAGAACTTGAGCAAGTCACTAAGACCCTAGCAAAATATGTGCAATAGAATCATTCATAAGATTAGATAATTGGAAACAAAAACAAAGGAGTTAAGACAATAAGAAGAGTTACATAGGCAAATGAGTAAGAAAACTACTATTTTTTTCGCTAGTGGAACCTAAATCATATGGGGAAGAAAGAAAAGAAGAAATTTGGGTAAAAGAAATGGAAGAAGAATTGAATCAGATACAGAAGATTTGGACTTGGGAGTTGGTACCCATACCAGTGGAAAAAAACATGATAGGAACTAAGTGGGTGTTCTTAAACAAGCAATATGAACAAGGACAGGTTACAAGGAACAAATCAAGATTGGTATGTAAAGGCTATTCAGAAGTTCAAGGTATTGATTTTGTGGAATGTTTTGCTTTAGTTTCTAGGTAAGAATGTTTCTTGATTTTTCTGCTTATAATAATTTCATGGTATATCATATGGATGTTAAGTCAACATTTCTGAATGGAGAACTGAAAGACGAGGTATATATTAAGCAACCAAATGGATTTAGATTGTCAAAGGATCCAGACATGGTTTGCAAGTTAAATAAGGCATTATATGGACTCAAACAAGCACCTAAAGTATGGAATGCCAGATTGGAAATATATTTGTTACAACAAAACTTCAGGAAAGGTATTACTAACAATAATCTTTATTTTAAGGTTGAAGGTAACAAGTTGTTGATTATTGTTGTCTATGTTGATGATATTATATTTAGAGGAAGTGATGATCTATGTAAGGAGTTTGCAGAAGAGATATAAAAGGAATTTGAAATGTCAATGATTGGTTAAATGTCATTATTTCTTGGTCTACATGTTACTCAATTGGACGGTGGAATCTTTATTTCTCATGCTAAATATGTCAAAGAAATGTTAAAGAAGTTTGATATGGAGAATTGTAAACCGTTGACTACCCCTTTAACTGTTGGTTGCAAATTAAGCAAAGATGATACATATGTAGATGTCGATCATTTGAAATACAAATATATGATTAGAGGATTGTTATAATTAAATGCCTATAGACCAATTATTAGGCATGATGCATGTTTACTTGTGATATTTTAGGCTAAGCCAAAGCAATCGCATGAACAAGAAATGAAGAGGACTTTCATGTACTTGAAAGGGATAGGATTTTGGTCTTTGGTATAGGAAGCATGGATATTTCATGTTCAAAGCATATACAAATGTTGATTGGGATGGAAGAATTGATGACAACAAAAGTACTAGTGGTGGTGTATTATTTTTCGGAGATAAATTGGTTTCATGGTTAAGAAGAAAGACTCAGTATCATTATTTGTTGTAGAAGCAAAGTACATTGCAGCAACATCTTGTTGTACTCAAGCTATGTGGATGAAGAAGACTCTTAAAGATATTAGAGTAGTATATGATGAATTTATTCCTATTATGTGTGATAATAACAGTGCTATAAACCTGATACCATTCTGGGCCAAGGGCTATCGGAAATTTCTCTAACCACCCCAGCAAAGGGAAAGCTGGCGTTTTTGGAAGAACAAGATCCAAAATGGGGAGATGAAGAAGACATAAAAAAGGCACTGGGGAAGAATGAAACAAAGCAGGAGGACGAAGAAGCAACAGAGGATAAAAGAAGGAACAAGCAAAAAAAAAAGAATAACAATAACCCAGTCAATAGTACGATGACTAGAAACACCAGAAGCAGGCTTGGTGATGTGGGAGCACAACATACTTCTCCAGGAAGACACTCAAATGCCAAGAAAAGATCTTTGGAAACAAGTAGGAACTTAGTAGATGGTACCCAAAGAACCATCTTTGAGGCAGGTATTTCCAAAAATCCATGAAAATCATCTCCTGGAACATTTGGGGACTTAATAGTCCTCACAAGCATAATTTAGTTAAAAATATGATTAGAGATAAAAACCCTGATATTTTTTTGATTCAAGAAACTAAGATGGTTAAAGATAAAGTTGAAAGTTTGAATATGTTCAAAAATGATGGAGTCAGCAGAGGTAGTTCAGAAGGTGCATTGGGAGGAATTGTTACCTTCTGGAACAAAAACAATGTAGAAGGAGGGGTGTTGATACAGGACAACAATCTGGCTTGTATAAGATTTAAGCACATTAAGAATTGTACAACTTGGTTTCTAACTAACATTTATGCCCCCAACACAAAGATTGGTAGAAGTGAGATGTGGAGATATCTAACTGGGTTGAGAAGTAAGTTTGTTGAGGACAGTTGGATAATTATGGGATATTTCAATACTCCCCTGAAGGAAAATGAGAAAAAGGGAGGGAGTCAAGCTAATATAGATAGCAGACTGGACTTGATGGAATTCATAAACAATAATGCAATTCATGATTTGGAATTGCAGGGAGTCAAATACACCTGGACCAACAGAAGAAGTGGTGAAAATCTGATCCAAGTTAGACTCGATAGAGCTCTGCTTTCCTTAGATTGGTATAATCTTCATGATTGTTCATTATCCTCTCACATAAGGGTTGGATCAGATCATTATCCCATAACCTTCACGGCTGATGTAAAGAACAGAAGAAGACATTTCCTTTATAGATTTGAAAAAATGTGGACCAGACACTCGGATCTGGAAAATAAGATTAAGGAATGGTGGCAGGTCAGTATTGAAGGGAATGCCATGTACAAAGTGGTTAAAAAGCTGAAGAATGTTAAAGATAATGTTAAGAAGTGGAATAAGGAGTGCTTTGGGAACATCTTTACCTCAAAAGCTACAACCCTCTTAGAGCTCAAGGAAATCCAAGATGAGATACAGATCAATGGTTACACTAATATGTCTAGAAACACTGAAGATGCTAATCTTATGAGATATCATGATATAATAGCTAAAGAGGAAACCTATTGGAAACAAAGATCGAGGAATGTCTGGTTAAAGGAGGGGGACAGGAACACTAAATACTTCCATATGTCCACCTTAAGACATAAGGCCACGAATAGAATTGTTTAGATTAAAGTGAATGGCAGATGTGTTGTTGATGATGATTCTATGAGCAAGGCTGCTATGGATTTTTTCTCAAATTTACTTGCTAAGGACAAGAATTTGGAAATACAGGCATAGAGGGAACTCTTGGATAGCATACCCACCATTTTGGGGGAGGAATATAATGATCACCTGTTAGCTATCCCTTCCCATGAAGAAATTTTGATAGCTGTCAAATCCTTTGAAGGCAACAAAGCCCTAGGTCCAGATGGCTTTCCCATGTTTTTCTTCCAAATGTACTAGCATATTATAGGAGAAGATGTCACCAGAGCTGTGAAAGAGTTTTTTGGTGCTAGGAAACTATTAAAGGAAGTTAATGGTACTTTTATTGCTCTCATTCCCAAAAAGATGGGGGCAGACTCGATGGATCTTTTCAGACCTATAAGTAACTCTCTCTATAAGATTATCTCTAAGGTCCTAACCTCTAGAATTTTGAAGCTGTTGCCCTCCATCATTTCACCTCAGCAAAGCGATTTTGTCCCAAGAAGACAAATTTTGGATTCTATCATCTCTGTTCATGAAAATATCCACTCACTAGCATTCTCTAAAAAAGAAGATTTTCTTTTGAAATTGGATCTCTCTAAAGCCTACGATAGAGTGGACTGGGATTTTATGGTGGATGTTCTCTCTGCTTTTGGCTTTAGTCCTAGAAGTGTCAACCTTATCAGACAACTTGTATCTTCGGCATCTTTCTTTGTTTTAATGAATGGCTCCCCCTCTCCTTTCTTTAAAGCCTCAAGAGGTCTTAGGTAGGGGTATCCTCTATCTCCAGTGATCTTCATCATCATGGCAGAATGCTTGGGGAGATGTATTGGTAAGCTGGTTGAGAAAAGGGAGTTTTGCGGTTTGAATCCCTCCTCGGCAGATCAAATATGCTCTCATCAGTAGTTTGTTGATGACTCTATAATAATGGGAAAAGCCACTGTTAAGGACTCTAGAAGACTAAAAAAGGCTTTGGACAACTATGGAGAGGCCATTGGTCAGCTAATTAACTGGTCTAAAAGCTTTGTTTATTTTATCAATACTCCGGAGAGAAGGAGGATTAAAATTAGTAACATTCCGGGAGGCCAAATTGGTAGTCTGCCTGCTTCTTACTTGGGGCTCCCATTAGGCCTTGATCCTCCGGATACCTTTTGGGAAGCCTTGGTGGATAAATTCCACAAAAGGATGTCTAGATGGAAGGGAGCTCTCATTAGTCAAGCAGGTAAGGTCCAACTGCTTAAATCTACCCTTCAGAGTATCCCCCTCTATGCCATCAGTCTATTCACGATTCCAGCTAAGTATGATGAGGCTATTGAAAAGATTCAGAGATCCTTCTTATGGACAGGGGTGGAAGAGAAGAAAAGAATGAACTTAATTGCATGAGAGAAGGTCTATAAGCCTAAGAATAAAGGAGGTCTTGGCCTTAGAAGAATAAGAGACATAAATGATCACCTCATGGCCAAGCAGATTTGGAGAGGATATAGAAATCAAGGAGAGTGGAAAAAAATATGGGACAACAAATACAAAAGCCAATGCCCGAATCTTCAAAGTTTCATCAAAGCGGAGACCATCCCTATTGGTTCCAATATTTGGAAAAATGTCTCTAGGACTAGAGACTTAATTATCAAAGGTACAAAGTGGAAGTTGGGGAAAGGGAATCTTATTCAATTTTGGGAGGACCCTTGGCTTCTGGATTCCCCTTTGAATGGAAACCCTAAGTGGAACAGATATCAGAACCAATGCAAGGAAAGATTTGGAACCAAGGTTGAGGATTACTAGAAAGATGGATAGTGGAAAGAATTATCTCAAGTGGATCAGTCTTTAGGTAGTTTGAACAAAGTTATGAACTCTATGGCGAGGATTGTAGAAGAAGACCAAATTATTTGGAAACTCACAGCTAGTGGTACTTTTTCAGTGACTTCTCTATATCATCAACAGTTCAAGACCATGGAAAGTCCTCGATGGGCCAAAGCTTGGGTGAAAGGCCTCATACCCAAAATCAATATTTTCTTTTGGATAGCCCTTCAAGACAAAATTCTCACTACTAAGAATATCAGAAAAAGAGTATCAGCATGCCTAGTTTCTATATTCTCTGCAAGCAGAATGAGGAGACAATAAATCATATGCTCTTCCACTGTCCCTTCTCTGCTGATGTTTGGGGAAGCTATCTGGATCAATTCAATATTAGTTGGAGCTTCCCTAATTTGATTCAGGAAATTTTCAAGTCTTGGCATCATCCTTCAAAAAACAAAACTACAACCTTATTATGGAAAATTGCTTTACCCCACATGTGTTGGGGTCTTTGGAAAGAGAGAAATGATAGGATTTTTAGGGAAAAGACCACTAAGGCCAAAATTGTGTTTGAAAAAATTAGAAGAAGCATAATGGAAAATCTGAATATCATAGGTGGTTTAGATAATCCTCACACTAAGGAGGATCAATGTATCTATAAAAAGTGGAGACTAAAGGCTCAAGAGAGTGTTCAGAGCAACCCTAGAGAAGGAGTGAGATGGACCAGCACGCCCAGAGGATGGACGAAAATCAATTTTGATGGGGCCTCTAAGGGTAACCTAGGGGTTGCTGGATGTGGAGTGGTCCTAAGGGATGAATGGGGAATATGTAAAATCATTAAATGTATACCCATAGGAAATCAAACCAATCATGTAGCCGAAGCCATGGCGGCCTATCATGGGATGATCCTTGCAAAGGAAGCCAAATGCACTAAAGTTTGGTGTAAAGGAGACTCCTTAAACATTATCAACTGTTTAAATATGAAATTCCTGTCATCTTGGTCTATTAGTAATGCTATTAAAGCTACTAGGAAAATTAGCAAAGAGTTTGACATGTGTGTTTTTACACATGTTTACAGGGAGGCCAACTCTTGTGCTGACTGGGTTGCCAACCTGGCTTGCCAATCGGGAGACATCATTACTAGTTATGGTGAAACAGAGATTGCAAGTGAAATGAAAGCCTTGTTCAATCAAGACCGAAGCTACACAAGGCAACACGGTACTTTTAATCATTATTTCTAATGACCTTTCTGCCTTTTTCGATGCAGGGCTCATTTGAAGATAATGAAATTTTAAATAGGTGTCTTATCATAATTAATTGGCATGGATTCTGGGCACTCTCAAAGAATAACCACAGAAACCAGAGGGGAAGTGATCAAATCGAGAGAAGGAACTGCAAGGAAGGAGCTAGAAAAATGGGAGGTAACAAGAAGAGATTTGAACTTGCTTCCTGCTCGGACTGGAAAAAGAATGATGAAGTTTGGGATATCCTCCAGCAGGGAGGAATGAATGTTTTCATGGAATGACTAAGTGGGAAAGACCCCACAATTACTTCTTACTTCATCAAGAACTGGAAAAATGGAAAAAATTTGATTGGCTCACAGATGATGAATGTCGATGAAGAGGTTATTGCCGAGGCCACGGGGATGTCTACTAAGGGTATGAAATTTTACAGGGATAGAGGAATATCTAACAAAGTTGTAGACAAGTTTCCAGTTACAGATAGAGAGAGGCGAAAGATGATCAAAATTGACAATTCCTACCACTCCCCGAAGAGAATTTGTAGGCTTTGGAGGTTTGTTCTTTTCGCTTCTATTGAATACATTACCTTAGACGGTAGGTTCACCAGGGCCTACGGGCATCATTTCGTTCTTCTTAATCACTTTCGTCATGGAGAGAGGGTTAGCCTTCCCTATTACCTAGCCTATTCTATGGATCACACCATAAAGGAAATCTAGAGGGATCCTAAAGGTGATCATGCCCTTCACCAGGGGCTTATGGTCCTGGTTTATAAAATGCTAAAGGGGAATTGCATTGAAAAGCCTATCAAAGGCAAAAATGCTAGAGACGAAACTACAGAAAGTAAGGATAGTGGTTTTAATTTTGACTCAGAAACTGAGGGAGAGTCGGAGGAAACTAGCAAGAAAGGGAGGATTAGGGCCAAGAAAAGGAGGATTATTGTGGATTCTGATACGTCGGACTCTGCAACTGAATCCCTTGAGGAAAAATCTGCTAAAAAAGGAAAGGGAAAACCACTAGAAAGAAGGCTCAGAAAAAGAAAATTAAAAAGGGGAACAATTCCGACTTCAATCATGTTCAGATTGAATTGGAAGAGGAGGCTGAAGAAAACAACGTGGTTGATAGTTAGGATAAAGAAGGGGAGGGTAACCCGGTGATGGATAATTTGGAGACCGTGAATACCACGAATCTGCATAAGGAGGAAAAAGGGGATAAAAGTGACAATGGTGACAAAGACACTATTAAGGCCTTCTGTGAGACCATTGCTACTATGGTGAAGGATGTTAACAGTTTGAAAACCGATACACCGGCCATTGCAAGAATTATAGTTGGTGACAAGCCCTTGGTAGAACATGTTAAAGAACTGGTAGCCATTCTGCATAATGCACAAGCTATTGAATGCATGGTTGGAAAAATTATGGCAATGGAGAAAAAGGTCAACCAGATGGGAGATCCTAAGGAAATGGAAAACAAAATGAAAGATTTCAGCACCAGAATTGATAAGCTGGAGCTCAATGTAAAGAAGATAGCCGACCAAAACTTCCAAATCCTCAAATCCTCGGTGGACAACATGAAAATCCTTATTAATAGGTTTGAGAATGATGCAGATAAGGATGGTGATAAAGAGCAGTTGAAAAAGAAAGGGCATGAAAGGAGGACCAGAGCGAACACAAAGAAAAAAGGTGACATCGAAGGTCGTGAGCTGGAGGATCTGAAGACCTCAGCGAATAGCATGAAACAAATGGTTGTCACGCTGAGGAAATTATGAATAGTATTTAGTTTCTGTTGATGTCCCTGTTTAGGTCTCTTTGCTATCTTTATGCTTTCCTTTTGCTGTCTGTATCGAGATACTTTATTATGTAATGTTGTGTTTAGTTGATCCCTTTTGGTGGGTTCATTTTGTTTTTTTGAAGTGACTAGGCACTTTTTTTAGCAGTTCTCTCTCCTGGCTTGTTTAAGATTCAGGTACCTTTCAAATACCTATTTTTACTTAATCAAAACAGTGCTATAAACATTTCAAAGAATCTAGTAATGCATTCAAGAACTAAACGTATCTCAATCCAATATCATTTATTAAGAGAGAAAGTTGTAGAAAAGGAAGTCAGATTGGAATACATTTCTATAAAACATCAGGTAGAAAACATTTTCACTAAGGCATTGGCAAAGGATCCTTTTGAGTATCTCAGGCAAAAACTAGGGGTTATTGTCCCTCCTTTCTCTAACTAGATGCACTGTAGTGGTGCATCTTTCTAGGGGGAGATTCAACGCTTATACTTTATCTCTTGGATTGATGTTGAAACTGCTCTCAGGGGGAGTAGTGGTGTGTGTTAGTTAGTATGTTATGCAAAGCCCTTTGTCTTTGATGTCAAATGGGAAGATATTTGTGGAGAGAATTATTGTGAGATTTGTTCGAATATTCAAGTATTGTTCAACTGTTGTCATCAATGAAAAAGGGGGATATTATTGGAAATATGAGTTTGTATGGTCATTGATGTTAACTTAGTTATCTAGATAGATTCTAGTATGGATATGCTCTTGGTTGTTGTAGTTGTGTTTTGTGTTGCAAATTGATTTTGGTATTTTGTTGTTGGTTGTAGTATTTTGATTCAAATAGCTATTTCTATTTTATGGCAGTAAGAGTATCTTTCAAACTGGTCTGGAAAGTCTTTAGTGGCCTCCAAATATGTTGCAGATTGTGTTGCATTTTAGTGGAAATTATTATGCTTCTCTAGTGGATTCTTAGTTCCACAAGAGATATTTGTTGATTTATGTATGGTATATTTAGTTGTTTTATGGTTTGGTGTGTCTGTTTGGATTATCTTGATTGGATCATATTCCTTTGGTCTAGATATGTATTGGAGAATGAGTTAGAGTATTGTTATGGGTATCACCATGGTGTGTGGAGATCCGTGTGATATATTTTGCATCAAAAGATGTTCTTTGGATCATTGGATTCATCTTGGAAGGGTGTATTGTGATGTATTTGGGTTCCCTATTTCTCTTGGAGTCAACTGCTTTGAGCATTTTTGGTCTAGGTGGATTATTTTATATAATAATGTTTATTTTGTTCTTGGTCGGCCCTAAATTAAGTTTTCAATGATCTATCTCATGTTTAAGGAGTGTGATTAGATAATTTGAATGATGTATTGTGTTTGAATTTATGATAAGAGTATGCAAATGATGTGCAAGAATATTTGAGATTGCAGAATTGTAAAAGTTTGAGCTTTGAAGGTGATATATTAATACAGTGTGTTGTGATACTAGTGATTATCAGATATGTTTTCCATGATGTTGGTCCCTTGATCTAGTTGTTCAATGACAATTTCATGTTAAAGAGACCCTTCTCATTTTTCAGTTTTACTATTTTCTTCGTTGTTGATTGATAGTGGGTTCTTCGACAATAAATTATATCTTGCCTTGTAGCAGCGATCTTGAGTTGTGCAAGTCCTTGTATCTTTCCCTAAGGCAGTGTGCCTTAACCTTGCAAGTCCATCAGGTCTTGTTTCTCCTTGATAGTAAGCCGAAAATATTGTAATCATTTTATTTATATTCTGAGTTAGATTCTTATTGTAGTTTTCCCGGTTTGGGTTTTCCACGTAAATCTGGTGTTGATGTGTTGATGGTTGATGTTCATGTGTTGATGTTTGATGTGTTGTTGTTGTGCTATTTTATGTTGTTTATATTTAATTTGTTTTGAAGTTTCAAACTGATTCACCCCCTTCTAAATATTTCCATGCATTCAACATACTATTCACCCAAGCCCTCTATGTATCCCTCTCCACCACCACTAAGTCATGAGCTATATGCAGGTTGTATTCCAGTGCACTCTCTACATCCTACTCTACTTGTAATGTGGCTACTCTGCCACACTCCTCGTCCTTATCCTTGCATAATATACCTCTCTCCTACAAAAGGTGATCATACATCTCGTGAGTAATCTCCATTCTATTTGGCCTCTATCTCAGCCCCACCCTATGTCCACCTCTACATCCTAGTGCTAGTACTCATGGTGGCCTATGTATCTATTGATGCCTCTATACTTGTGCCTGCACTCTTGTTTGAAGAACTTGTACCTATCAGTCTCACTCCTCCTTCCCCCCTCCCTCAACCATCTCTACATCCTGAGCACCTCCTCCTCCATCATCCCCTCCTAATAATTGGTCCTCTCCTCCCTCATCATCTCTATAACACCTAGAATGGTGACTTTTACTAGACAACACTCTTCTCACTCTACTACATATGCTAGTGTCACTCTAGCATCATCCACATCTAGCCTCGAGTTCCAAGCTACTAGCTCCATACTTGTCCAACTTCATCTAGCCCATAAGAGATCTATAGGTGTCACCCACAACCCCACCTTCTGTGTCACTCATGCATGCACTATTTCCCCCCTTGTGATATCCTACTGTAGCTAGGAAATCAGAAATCATCACAAGAAAATCAAAATACTAATCTAGCTCAATCATGAAAGCTCAAATGCAATGATCAATCCTAAACACACTCAATAAAGATATGAAAGCAAAATATTCAAGATTAAAAGCTAAGCAAACCAAATGCAGATATGAATATCTCCTTCATGTGGCTCCATTGTCCTTCTTTCTTCTTCAAATAGCTTTTGTTGTGGATCTCACCTTCAAGTGCATAAACCTAATGTGAAAGCAAGATTGACAATCAGCACAAGAGTACTCAAAGCGTGATTGATTCGACAAAGTGATTATTTCGATAATGTGATTATTTGGGGCCGGAAAATGCGATCAATTGGGGATCTTTGATTGAAGAAATTCATCCAATTTATAGATAAATTGGAGAAAAGACAAGATTAGCATGACTTTGATATTAGAGGCAATTGATTTCAAAATGGGAAAATTGAGTTGAAAGAAGAAGGTTATGACTCCTTCTATGTCATGAATTATGACATATTGCCAATGCAAAGGTTAGAGGACTAGAGGCTTATGACATCTTGCTATGCCAAAAGTATGACGCATGAGAAATTCATGCTTCCACCGAAGCACAAAAATAGGGAGAACTAGAGAGAAATTAATTAGGTGGAAATTGAATTTGACAAATTAGAAAATAGGTGGAAATTAGGAATTAGGAAAATTAGAAAATTAGAAATGATGTGGAAATAAGGAAATTAGAAATTGATGAAATTAGAAAATTAGGTGAATTAATTAATAATTTTTCATTCATTAATTAATTCACAAAAAGAGGGGGAATTAATTAGCCAATTAAATAAATATTTAATTGTGACAAGAATACTTAGGATAAATAAATAAATTATTTAACCTAGAGGGAGAATGGAGAGAAAATGACAAACAAGGTTAAATGAATAAATCATAAAACCCTAAAAGCTAAATTAGAAATGCAAGGACGACAATTAGGTCTTGATATAAAATTAATTTGATGTTAATTCGATCATGATTTCTGACTTGATAAAAGACCAATGCGGACAAACGATGTGATTGATAAATGCGCCAATTGACGAGGAACAATGACTAATTGATCCAAATTGACACAATTGAGAGAGACGACGATTGATGACAAATCGATCGCAAAATGACAAAATTGACAAGAAGACAAGGATCGATGACAAAACAGATCACAAGACAACAAGATTGATGACAAATTGATCAAAAGACAAGAATCGATGACAAATCGATCGCATGATGACAAGATTGATAAGAGGACAAAAACCCTAATTAGGATTGACGATGTCCAAAATGATGACAAATGAATGCGCACATAGATGCGACAGGATAAGATTGACCGAAATCATGACAAATATTGTTATCGACAAGACCAAATTCGAGAGTGAGATAAATGAAGAATGCAGAAGAAGGACTTGATGCTTGCAAATGATAAAGACCAAGTGTGTGACATAGGAGAAAATGTTAATGCAATGCAAAAACCCTAAAATAAGGCAATGCGCCAATGTTAAAATACGACTCCGCAAGTGTTGACCATTTTTAGGTGTCTACATTTTGCCCCTCTTTGAGACAATGCGATTTTAAGAGTTGTTTCAAAGAAAAATAATGAAAATGCCCCAGACAATGACAATGACATATGGATGCCCCCTTGAGGAATTGGCCGGAAATGCCCAGAAAAGAGGCCAATTGATCGATAAGAATGATAGAAAATGATAGGAACAAACAGACTGACAATCGGAGACCGGATGCACGAAGGACAAGCAATAGAAGATGCAAAAGACCGTGACCAACATGAGATGGAGAGAGTGCACGTCCATCTATGCACTGACAAAGATCTATAAATGAGGCAAAGAGAGTGAAATTTGCTCATTTGCACTAGCTCAAGAAGAGGATTTGTTGCTCTGGAAAAGGACACTTGCAGAGAGATGGTGAACATTCCAAGGGCAGATCACCTTGGAGAATGTGTACGCACATTCAGACAACTGGTCGACGCAGGAGCAGCGGTATGTATCTCAAAAACCCATGTTTTCAATTTTATGAATTTGACTTGCTTGCAGGACATTACGGGGCCCACAAGGGATGCAGAAAGGGACTCCTGCGCTTGTGTAGGGCGAATCCTGTGCTTGTGTAGGGTCTTCTATGCTTGTGTAGGGGGACACAGGTGCAGGTTATGATACATAGGCACAGGATGCAGAACACAGTCGCAGAAGTGCATTGGCAAGCCTAATTTTGGTCAAAACAACATGCAAATGATCTGGAAAGGGGGGATAAGGGTAGGATAGGTCAGAATAGCTTAGAAACACCCTGATTTGTGGATGAAATGAGGAAATGCAACCCATAGGAGAAAACCCTAAAATTGACAAAATATGCCCCAATTGTGATGCAGAGTCGATAGTATCCATTGATCACACGGGAGAACCGACCTGACTGCTTCATGTTACGACATAGACTTAGGAGCATAGATAGAGATACATTAGCAGGACTTGGGATATACTATATCACATTCATGCCCAAGTTTAGGGCAAACACAGGACTGCTTACCGCATTGGTAGAGCGATGGCATTCAGAGACCTCATTCCATCTGGCGACTGGAGAGGCGACTGTGACACTAGAGGATGTATGGCGTATCCTTCGCATTATGATTCATGGAGAGATGGTGGAGTATGACCCAGTGATAGGGAGAGATGCGTTGTGCAGATTATTTGAGTGCGACACAGATGATCAGGATATCGTAGAGAGGGAGATCGGCTGGGAGACCATGGCATCAGAGTATGATCGACGATATGTGGTGATAGCCGTGGTGATAGCATGTCTACTAACAGGAGACAGACGAGGACATGGATTCCCTATTGGATGGGGAAGAGTGCTAGAGCGGATGGCGATAGAGGGGATAGTGTACGCATGGGGACCATGTGTACTGGCTATGCTGTATTTTCAGCTGCATTAGATAGCATATCAGGGAGTGTAGACTTTGAGCTGTGGAGTCACATTGCTACAGGTATGGGCATTTGAGCACATAGCCATATGTCGACCGATTATAGAGAGACGAGTAGTACCACATCGACCATATGTGTATTGCTATGGGGGAGCACTGAGACAGGGTCCTTTTGGATACATATTGTATTGGTGACATGAGCTAGACAGACTGAGAGAGTTCACATGGAGACCATATCGTGATTGCCCGAGATGGTCAGATGATAGTGATGAGCTACCATATTGTAGACAGGAGAGGTACCTGATTGGGCGACCAGTGAATCACCAGAGTGATTGAGATGTACCTGCCAGAGAGAGTCAGATGACAGTTTGGAGAGAGGCAGGATGTACCTAGGAGGACTGCACACTTTGCCTGATCTCACAGAGAGACGAGTCAATGGGGGAGTATGATTCAGCCACACATAGCATATGCTAACTTCCCCTAGCTACAACAGAGACAGTGGGATTGGAGATCAGATGTAGTGGATGTCGAGACGACAGAGGAGTATGAGAGATGGTTTGCACGACGACGGCTAGTGCCATTGACAGATCCTGATATTCTAGTACCGAGGAGACAGGAGGACTTCCCACTCACAGGAGAGGAGGAGGGAGATGATGAGGATGAGGAGGATGAGGGCGGTGATGAGGATGAGGAGGATGAGGGCGGGGATGAGGATGGGGATGATGAGGATGGAGATGAGGATGGGGATGACGAGGATGAGCCAGATTCAGGCGAGCATGAGGCATGGCAGGATATGCCCATAGAGCTGGAGACATCGAGCATAGAGGAGATGGAGATGTGCAGGGCTACCATAGCGAGTCAGCATGATCATATTGTGACATTAGAGAGACAAAATGATCAGTTCAGAGCGGAGATAGCCAGACTCACAGCGGCTCGAGATACAACGATAGCGCAGGCACAACGAGAAGAACAGAGAGTCACTAAGTATATTGGGTCGATTAGGGATGCCAGTGCACGGGAGATGGCACAGATGTTGGTAGAGACTGGAGAGGAGATACGCCATTGGAGTACATTGTATGAGAGTGTAGTCCCACCAGAGCAAAGAGTAACTTCATATCGGGCATGATCGAGGACAGAGAGCAGGGCACGCTCTCGGAGGTCATTAAGCAGCATGGGGGTGAGTGGACCTATGAGACCACCATAGCCAAGACCAAGAGGGACATCATCTACGAGACATAGCAGGGATGAGGAGGACAGAGGGAGCACCCAGTGACAGAGGCACGTGCTCCTTAGGACAGAGACAAATGTAGTTTGATATTTTATAGTCAGCCTGTGGGCCATACTTAGGACAGACAGTCCAATTTTGTACTCTGATATTATTTGGATATATGATATGATATGCATCGATATGAAGAGATGCAATGTGTTATGACTTATGTTATTTTCCATGTATGGATGACTTATGCACTGTTTATTGTGGAACATGTATGGATGTATTTTTTATGTGTTTTTGATGCATTGATAATATGAAATGGATAAAATACTTGATATGATGCTTGATATAATGCAAATGTACTAACCAATGAATGCAAGATGCAACATATGTGTTTGGGAAAAATCGGAGCACTAGACCGAACTGACGGAAGAAATGTTAGTAAGAAGAAATGAGACAGAGGACAATTAGAGACAAAGAAAAAAACTTGCTTTTAGTAATGCACTTTGTATGTGAGAACCTTTATTTTAATGTAGCAAAATGGATGCGTAGCATCATGGCATTGAAGGCCAGAGCTGAAATGCAACCCTTTTTGCAAAAGACAGACACATCACAGACAAACAACAATCACAACAAAAAAGAAAGAGACCATGAACCATCCCGGTCACTCTAAATCACTCAGTGACATCATCGAGAAACATAGGAACATGATCGAAGATAAATCAATAAAAAGATAAGATGCACAAATCCCAACAAGTCAAACAAACATCTTGATCTTCATTGTCAAAAGTTGAAAGTGCTGATAGGACGATCATGCTGTCTGGTTTCAGGGAATGCGATACCCCGTCTAAGACAGGACACAGTTTGGTTTCGAGTATACCACACCCTGTATAAGACCCATGATAGTGTGCCAAGGACAAACGATGTTGAGGTTGATTGATATGACAATTTGGGTCAGGTTGAATGTCTGGTTTGAGTGAAAAGTTCATCTGTTTAAGCGTGATTTCATTAAAGCATAGTGTATGATTGCGAGTCGTTGGATGTATGCTCAGTGATCTGTCTTATGCACCAAGAGGATATATTTTTGTTATGCGTGTTTTTCGAGTGTGTACAATTTTTTGTGTTCATTTTTTCTCAGGGCATTATTTTGATTTTTAAAGATTTTTTCAGGACTTTATTTGATTTTTAAAGATTTTTTCAAGACATTTTTTTTATTTTTAAAGATTTTTTCAAGACATTTTTTTTTATTTTTAAAGATTATTTCAGGACATTTTTCAATTTTTTTGAATTTTAATGACTTTGCCCCCAGTGTCTAGCGAGGCAAGGAATATGATAGGTGAATAAATAGGCTTTCTAAAATGTTGGTGGATAGAGGGAAGACAAAGGCCTTTTATCATGGAGACAATGCAGATGCAATTTCCAAGGGCTATTGCGTGATGGGACAAGAGACTGGATATGACAATGCAAAGAAGGAACATGGTATGAGGGACATGTCAAGAGGTTTTTGAAACCATGTTTAAATTTTGCGTCCTTATGTTAGATCAAGATCAAGGAATGAAAAAGAGTGTATGGATAGTGATAAGATATGGATAGGATAAGCAAGACCAAGAATGGATAAGGGACATGGACTGAAGGTCGGGATAGGCTAAGGGATAGTGGCAAAAAGTTGCAATAAGCCAGGGAATATGGATGAAAGGTTATAATAAGCAAATGGATAAAGACCAAAAGCTATGATGGACTAAAAGTTGCAAACAAGATGCATGATGCTAATGACGATCGTCAACCTTGTCAAGATCAAAGGTGGAAAGGGAAACTGGACATGAGGAACAATAGGATATGAAGGGTAATAGGACATGAAGGAGTAAATCTGCCCCCAAGTGTGGTGTGCAAGAAGTTCATAAATTACGCATGACACCTATTTGCTAGGTTTTCATCATGGTACTTGCCCAAGGCACCTGTTTGTCAGGTTTTCACCAATGGACGAATTATTTTTTTCTTTACTTTTTTTTTTCTTTTTCTTTTTTTTTCACTTTTTTTTTTGTATTTTGACTTTTTCAATAGAAGATGGACACATGATAGGGGATGGAAGAAGGACTCAAGTGTCTTTTTGTTTGGATAGTAGCCTTGAAAAAAATGGATCATGACCTTAAAAGTATGCTCAAAGACGTTGGTAGGATAAGGACATGGAAAATAAGATGAAACTAAGGCGAGGATTTATGCAAAGGATTGGATCAAAGGGATCGAAGGATGGAAAATATGCATTGGATAATGGATAGGGTATTGGAAGAACTGTACTTGAGTGGATAGAAATGTTGGCAAGATTGACATTCGCATACACCTTGAGAGGTGATGGACTGATGGAGGAAGAGTGGGTTTTGGATATGGAGATTTTGATGAACGAATAGCTTGGGATTTTGGGACATAAGGGCCCAAAATGGAAGAAGGAGGTGATGGAGGAACAAATTTGAGAGGTTTGGATGGAGGAATAGCAACTTTGGATGCCAAGTTGGATGTTTCTTTAGGCTTTTGTGCTTCAAGGAGCCGCTTAGGGATCCACATGGTTTTTGATTTTTCATGCTTTTGTGGTTCCTTGGAGTGCATTGCTTGCACAAGGGATTTAGGAACCCATATATATTTTGACTTTGCTTTATTTTTGAGCAATGGACCTTTGGGACCTTTTGGATATTTCTTTTTCTTTATAGATCATATTGTTCTTTGTTTTGACATGTCGATTAAATTGGACATGTTGATCCTTGAATACCTATGGATTTGTAGACTTATGACTTTTATGCTTGGAATCCAAATTGCTTGGAGGGGGAAAGGAATGCATGGATGGATATGAATGAAATGGAGTTATTTTGGATTGACAAAATTTACTCAAGGATGTGTGCCTTTGCTGACCTTGCATAGAGGACAAAGGGATATAAGGACCTAAGATGGATGGAAGGTGTGATGGGGAAGGGATATGTTTTGATTTTGATGGAGGGATACCAACATCTTGAGAGTGAGTTGTGTAGACATGACCCTTAAGATTTTCTTTGATATGGAGGGGTTCTTTCTCATGAAGGTCTACTCCTTTGCCTTTATGAATATCTTGACTTGTAGGATACTCTTTTCTTTGGGAAGAAGATGTGAGTCCATTATGAGATGGATATGATATGAGAGAACTAATGAGATCTTGAAGTGGATCAAATTGCACCAAAGTGGAAGAACCCATTGTGCATGTCGAGGGTTCATGAACATCTTGCACTGACACATTAGAATCATGAGAGGGATTAGGATCATGAGAGGGACTAGGATTGTGTAGTGGACATGGTTCAATGACAAGCTCTTCAAGAGATGGAATGGGAGAAATAATGGGATCATCAAAAGAAATGTGATCTTGGAGTGTATATGGAGCATTAAGACAAGGAGATGGAGGAACAAAAGGATCTTGTGGAGGATTTAAAGGAATAATTTGATCTTGACAAGGAGGAAGATCATTGGAATCCTCTTTAAAGGTGCTTTGCTCTTGACTTTCAATGGGATCATCGGAAAGGATGGAAGGAATATCTTGATCTTTCTTAGGAAGTGGAATGCCAATGGGATTTAAAAGGACATTTTTTTCATGAAATGGAAGGGGATCGTTTAGGATTGGATGAACTGGGATATCTTGATCTTGCTCGGGGAATGGAGTGTCAATAAGACTTTGGATAGGATGGACAAGAATAGGGGAATCATCATGAGTGTCTGGGGAAATGGGGTCCTGGTCAACAATTGGATGGGATGATAAGGTTTCAGGATCTTGATCTTGATCTGTTTCAAGACACGTTTCTTCATGCTCTAAATTATCCTCTTGACATGAGGTTGGACTTTGGATATGCATAGGGGATTCTGACAAGGGATCAATGTTTTGGCATGAAGGAAATGCACTTTGAACATTTGTGATGGATTCTAGCAAGGAATCAATGCTTGAACATGAGGAAGAGGGACTTCGAATGGGGTCCTCTAAAATAGGTAATGGCAATAAAGTGCATGGTTGCCTTGGGTCTTGTATTTCTGAAACATGACAAGGATGTGCATCATGAATTGGATTATCGTGGCAATCAATTATGGATAGCCCTTGGGTAATTTTATCCTTGGGTGTATTGTTTGATGAAGACAATATGGAAGGTTCTTGTGAAACTTCTAAAGGTGTAGGGATAGATGCCACTGGAGAGTCAATGTGTTTGTGAGGGGATGAGGCATTGCTAGACATAAGTGTATTATTTTGATCTTCCTCAAAGAACTCACTTGGTAATTTCCTTAAGATCATTGCAATAAAGCCACCTTTCTTTCGAGGTTTTGACATGGTTGTATCTGGAATTTGAACTTGTTTGGCAAGGAGTTGGTTCTGATCTCATGTCATGTTTTGATTTCGAACTAGATGTTGCTCAAATTGGTTTGACATGTTCAAAATTTGGCTTGGTGCATGTTGCAACCTTTGTTTTTGAATGTTTGGTTGTGGTTGTTGACATTGATATGTTAATTGAACTTGTTGATATTCCACCATTGGTTGAACTATTTGTGGACATTGTATAGTTGGTTGGACATATTGTTGAAATTGGACCATTGGTTGTATATGTTAGACCATTGGTTGTGATGGTTGAAAATGTGATTGATATTAAACACCTTCTTGTTCTTGTTGTGGAGGCACATAATGTTGAAATTGATGTTGTCTCCTTTCTTGAAATTGTTTCATCATCTCTATTTGGGAGAGGAGAGCTGGTATGTCTAATCATTCAAGAAGAGATCTTACATCAATTGGCTCAATCTTTGGATTTTGACCTGGAAATTTTTGAAACATTTTGGACATTTGTGATCTATTCTTCTCAATGTTTTTCACTCTTTGTTCCAATATCTCATTTTCTTGAGCTAGTTTTTCCTCTAGTTTTTGTATTTGAAGACTTGTTTCATCATAAAAAGTTTGATCAATTTTGCTTTGTTGTTGGGTTGGATATAATTGTGATTGCCTTGGATTAAAATTTGATTGCATTGTCGGTTGATACGTCAAACTTTGTTGCATCATTGGTGCTTGAAACCTTGTTTCAATAGACATGTCACTATGCAATGCTTTTGGGATTTTTGATTTTAAAAGGATGATGCATGATATGCAACTAAATGCAAACTAAACAGATAGAAATGCAATCTATGGCAATAATGCAACCTATGTTTTTGGTTGTTTTTTAAGATTTTGACAAACTTTTCGGAATGCAAATCTAAAAATGAGACCCTTAGGAAATTGAAATGATGTCTAGACCTCAAAGGACAAAAGGACCAAGTGACAAAAGGACAAAATGACAATGTCTCCCCTATATGCTTGGATACTAAGCTAGGTTTGACCAAATGACATAGACGAGAAAAAGACAAAAGTTTGATAAGGTCAAGACTTCCTAACAATAACTTAGGGTTTATCAAAGATTTGCATTACTCAAGTATGACAAAACCTAGTTTTGACACTATATGCAAAGGGACAATTACTATGCAAATGACCCTAATATGATATGATAATGACCTAAGCTTGATGAAGAGACCTAGGGTATGCAAATGCAAATGTATGACAATGGTATTACTCTAATGCAAGAGGACACATGTAAATGGATGACTTTTATTGATATGCAAAGGAGTATGACCTAGGTGAAACCTAACCTTGGTAGTTGACAATGACTTTGCAAAATGCAAACCTAGGATGAACCTAAATCTAAGTGACATGAATGTTGAGACAAGATTTTGAAAAATGTTTGACAACCATGTTTGAAGGTGTTTTAAACTTTGTTGAATGAAATACTCTTGTGTTTAACCTTGTTTTGAATCAATTTGCCTTGTTTTTGAAATGAGATGCAATTCAACTTTTGACAAGCAAAGAAGACAAGATATTTTAACTTAGACTCAAGACAATCATGCTCATTCACACATTTCTTATGGTAGACAAGGACATTAGGTACTTGAGAGGTAGACTTGTTATGAGATTCAAGGAGAATACATAGATGCTTGACCCCACGGGCTCCCCTCCACGACACTCACTTCTCAGGGCAGCCAAGCATCAGTCCCCATGGAAATCTCCCCATGGTGAACTTAGTATCTCTTCCAAGTATCCGAACTTGTCCTTCTCAAGCAACTAGAAGGATTTTTGGCCTCTAAATACAAGGTGTTTAGTCAGGATTTCTGTTAAGCGTTACTCCTTGGTGTCACGCAAGCGTGATTGAGACATTAAGCCCACCAAGATACCAAACAAATGTAGTCGCGCAAGCATGATTTAGACCATGAGGTCCTACTTAGATGTTGATATGAGAAAGAGTTCAAGGGTCATCACTTCCCAAGTAACTGCAATTCCCACGTAACCCTTCCTTCAAAGCTTTCGCCCATCAGGTATTTGTTTATAGTGAGTTAGAATGCCAAGGTACTCTAGCTGTACTCACTTTGGGTCATTCCCTTCTCACGATTATCACTTGCTTGCAAAAGCAAATGGTTGGGAAGGCAGGCCCTCTAAAGGTGACACACAATCAAAGACATGAGCATGGTATCTAAGATCTGGATTTCTGATCACCCTAAGTAGGATGAGAGCATACTCTCCTACTCCAATGTCAAACTCAACAATCAAAGCAAACATATATTCATTCCATCCTATTTAGAAATCATACTAGGTGCCTAAACATTAATTGCAAACACAAAGTTTAGTTATAGTCCAAGGCAACTTGCAAAACCCAAGTCAGAAGTTTGATATGTTTGGTCTTTGACTATCGAACCTGCATAAAATGTGTTAGTAGTTTCATTTGTTGTCTTTGTCATGTGTATGTCAAGGTTCTGCATAGAGAATCAGTACCAACAAAACCAAAAAAGCAGATGCAGAATGCAAAAGAAAACAATTTGCAAGTGAAAAATATTGTCTTTTACCTCTGTTTCTGGCCCTACACAGGCGCAGAATGTCTGACACAGGCGTAGAATATCTGACATAGGCACAGAATGCCCTGACACAGGCACAGAATGTCTGACACAGGCGCAAAATGCTTGACACAGGTGCAGAAGTTCAAAACACTGCACTACCCTGTTTCTTGGGTTTTTGACCTGCAAATCAACTCAAAAGAACTCAAAAGCATGATTAGGGGGTTAGTTCACGTCGGGTTCACCAATTAATGTAGCTAGGAAATCAGAAATCATCACAAGAAAATCAAAATACTAATCTAGCTCAATCATGAAAGCTCAAATGCAATGATCAATCCTAAACACACTCAATAAAGATATGAAAGCAAAATAT
The DNA here is from genome assembly GCF_030272615.1 of Cryptomeria japonica. Taxonomy (NCBI): domain Eukaryota; kingdom Viridiplantae; phylum Streptophyta; class Pinopsida; order Cupressales; family Cupressaceae; genus Cryptomeria; species Cryptomeria japonica. Next base: position 153,961,090 of record NC_081406.1, on the reverse strand, counting down.
TCAAGATTAAAAGCTAAGCAAACCAAATGCAGATGTGAATATCTCCTTCATGTGGCTCCATTGTCCTTCTTTCTTCTTCAAATAGCTTTTGTTGTGGATCTCACCTTCAAGTGCATAAACCTAATGTGAAAGCAAGATTGACAATCAGCACAAGAGTACTCAAAGCGTGATTGATTCGACAAAGTGATTATTTCGATAATGTGATTATTTGGGGCCGGAAAATGCGATCAATTGGGGATCTTTGATTGAAGAAATTCATCCAATTTATAGATAAATTGGAGAAAAGACAAGATTAGCATGACTTTGATATTAGAGGCAATTGATTTCAAAATGGGAAAATTGAGTTGAAAGAAGAAGGTTATGACTCCTTCTATGTCATGAATTATGACATATTGCCAATGCAAAGGTTAGAGGACTAGAGGCTTATGACATCTTGCTATGCCAAAAGTATGACGCATGAGAAATTCATGCTTCCACCGAAGCACAAAAATAGGGAGAACTAGAGAGAAATTAATTAGGTGGAAATTGAATTTGACAAATTAGAAAATAGGTGGAAATTAGGAATTAGGAAAATTAGAAAATTAGAAATGATGTGGAAATAAGGAAATTAGAAATTGATGAAATTAGAAAATTAGGTGAATTAATTAATAATTTTTCATTCATTAATTAATTCACAAAAAGAGGGGGAATTAATTAGCCAATTAAATAAATATTTAATTGTGACAAGAATACTTAGGATAAATAAATAAATTATTTAACCTAGAGGGAGAATGGAGAGAAAATGACAAACAAGGTTAAATGAATAAATCATAAAACCCTAAAAGCTAAATTAGAAATGCAAGGACGACAATTAGGTCTTGATATAAAATTAATTTGATGTTAATTCGATCATGATTTCTGACTTGATAAAAGACCAATGCGGACAAACGATGTGATTGATAAATGCGCCAATTGACGAGGAACAATGACTAATTGATCCATATTGACACAATTGAGAGAGACGACGATTGATGACAAATCGATCGCAAAATGACAAAATTGACAAGTGTAGCGTCCTAAAATTGCGACACTTGCAATTTCGACCACATTTGGGTCTTCACGATGGCGACGCAACACTAAACCTGAATGGAGACCCCGAAACTTGCTCACGACACCAAAAACTGCATTTTTCTAGCACCCTGGCCTGATCCTCCTTGCACCCTGCTGTCCCGGGAGGTGGGACCAGAGCGCCCAGCGCCCTGGTCCCTGGCCCTATTTTGGGCCCGGTCTCCTATGGGACTTCGGGCCTTTTTGTTTGCAAATTGGAAAATAACATTTCCTGGTCGGCCTAAGGTCGGGAAAATCAGTCTTTTAACCCTAATTGGCAAGTATAAAAACTACTTTTCCTCTCCCATTTTGAGGGTCGAAAAGAGGAAGGACATATGTGTACAAGACGTGGAAACGATATTCAAGCATTCAAGCATTCAAGCATTCCTTCAAGCAATTGATCATTCTAAGTCTCCATTCAAGGCTAAGTGTTGCATTCAAGACAAGGATTCAACCATTGAAGAGGAGATCACATATTACAACATAAAACATACAACATACAACATACAACATACAACATACAACAACATCTATACCTTCGCATATAAGGATACAAACATCCTTACAACAAGGTATTAGTACTTGTTTTACATTACATTTACAGCATTTCTCATTTCTTGGTTAATTCCAAAATCAGGGTTTGACCTAAGGGCAAACCCCTAATCCCTAACCCCCCAATCGTCTTCGCTTTTCTGTGTGTAGGTTGCAGGTACGTGGCTGAAATTGAAGATCTGGAATCCTTGTGCAGAGACGAACAGATCCCCCTTCGTTTCGCGGATTTTTCGGAGGACCGTGTGCACGCCGGGCGCCATCGTCCTGTCAACTTTTGCTCAAATTTGCAGGACAGCGCCGTTTCGACATTTTACTGTAATTCCAGGTCCGCAGCTTCATATCATATTCCTATCTCTGTTTATAAGTGAATCTTTCCTACTTTGCATGCATTCCTAGTTCAATCTTTCTATCTACATTCTTTACAAAAGAGGGTATCCTTGCTATCACAACCCTTGAAACTCATATAGAATCCAATCTTGCATTGCGTGGGATTGGATCTTATGGGTTTCAACCCCTCTTTTGAATGTAAAGTCCCTCTTAAGTGAAAACCATCAACCCTAGTGACTCTCCCTTCTCTCTCCTCGGAGTTGGGGAGGGGAGAACGACTAGGGTTCGATTTTTCCGCTTTACATTTTGGTGAACCTGACGTGAACATCCTTTCTGATTATTCATAGTTAGATCTGAAAATTGGATTCCTTGAATACATTTCCATGTTTGATCTTTTGCAAAATTTTAGAGGTTAATTGCATAAAAACCCTAAATTTTCTTTTTAAGTAATTAAACTTGTGAAATGTTTAGTTGTTAAATGCTTGTTTCAGATCTGCCCTTCTATTACAAATTGTCAATTCATATTTGTGCTTTAATTCTGAAAATTAAGTGGTTAAGTGTCAAAACCCTAATTTTTGAAACCCTCTTGATTCAACCTTTGTCCGACAATTTCATTGATCAAAACATCTCCAAATCAGCTGTAACTTAGGATTCCACAATAAAATCATAATATCTTTCATCCCTGAAAATTTAGAAAAAAGTTGCGAGGACCGTGTGCACTCCGAGCGCCATCGTCCCCGACATTTTTTCCGAAAGTTCGGGAGCTAGATCTTACTATATTTTCCTGCTAAAATCCAGAATTTTGGCTGATTTTATCAATTATAGCACCTTCAAAATTACAGTAAAAGTTGGTCTAGCGATTGCTTGGATTGAGGCTTCTAATCATTCAAAAATTGTTGAAATTGAAATTTGTGTCGAAATTGTGTTTCTTACTGTCCTAAATCTGAAAAGTATGTTATCATTCATTCGAAATTTCAGTGATTTATTCAAATTTTTGCAATTTGTGACTTTTGAAATTAAGTGCTTAATTACAACAACTTTGATTTCCGCTTTCAAAATTGAATTTTGCGTGAAATTGAGTCAACTTTCAAATTTCAAAACTTGCATTGCTTTTGGTATTCCCTCTAAAATCATAAAATTCAAAATTTCAGGTTCCCTCTCTTTTTCAAAATTCAAATTTTGCATTTTTCGACAATCTTGGTAGGGTTCAAGTTTGAGATTGCAACTTTAATTTGGCCTATTTATAGATCGTAAAATCACTCAATTTTTTCAGGTTAGCTGTAAAATCATCATAACTTTCATCCCTGCAAATTTTGAAAAAAGTTGCGAGGACCGTGTGCACCCCGAGCGCCATGGTCCCGGACATTTTTTCCGAAATTTCGGGAGATTGTCCTGATTGTATTTAACAGCTTAAATCTAGGAGATTGGCTGATTTTATTGAAATTTGCTACCTCTAAAATTCAAAATCTTCTCTCTCTCTCTAGTGCATGATTTTTACAACAATAAGCCCTACTTACACTATTCCTGTTAGACGAAGCCTTAGAATTAAGTCCTTCCAAGGTTTAATTACTGAGGAGATGGAACCTACTTTGAATGGTCTTTTTAACGAGGACATGGGTAATTCCTCTAATCCTCTTAATGATGAAGAAGCTCTCCATGAGGCTTCTGTAGAACAACTTTCAAAATTGGATAACCAATTTGACGATTTTCGACAGTGGATGTCTCAAGAATACCCCGATAGTCAAGCTCTTCCTTTAATTGAGGGTCTAAAACGTATGCTTCAAAGTGATAAGAATGGAATTGATATTTTGCGTGGTATTGCACACATTGTGGATTCAAATGTGATGCCTATGAAAAGTTGTGCCGAAACCTTAGGTTATACACAACCTCCTACTCAAGACAATCATTCTATTCCTTTGACGACTTCTATTGCTAGTATACCTACTTTTACATCAAACATAATGACTACTTCAATACAAGACATTCCTCCTATGATCACTAGTCATGGGGGCAATCCCTCTTCTTCAATCAACCCTCTTCCTTCATTCAATCCAACTTCTTCATTCATTCCTTCAGTGAGTGTTCCTCTTATATCTCCACAAATGAACATGACAAAAGGGGGCAATTCATTTAACCCTTCCATTCCTCCTTGTAGTGTTCCTCCTTTTCAATCATCTCCTATGACTAACTATCATAGTGTCCCACCACCTTACTCTCTACCTTCTTTCAATAACATAACACCTCCATCACAATCTAACACGTCTAATATGAATTCTTCGACTGAAGCGACCATTAACAATCTTGCACAAACTGTCTCTTCTTTACAGCAACAAATTGCCTCTATGAATCAATCTAAGTTTAGTGTGCCCACATTTGACGTTGCGAGCCCACTTTCTCTTGACATTGTTCGAGCTATCGCCCCTAAACATGTTGAAATTCCACATTTGGAGCTTTATAATGGTAAGGGTGATCCTCTAACACATGTTAAGACATTTCAAACAATATGTACCGATTTTGCTTATGACCAAAGGTTGCTTGCAAAACTGTTTACTAGAACATTAAGAGACAAAGCCATACAATGGTATTGCTCATTGCCTTCCTATTCTATTACTTCTTTCGAACAACTTGCAAATGCTTTCATTCAACAATTTCAAAACAATATAAGTCCTAAAGTTACTTTGATTGATTTAATGCATTGTAAACAAGGTGTTAAAGAAAAAGTGACTGATTTCATTGGTAGACATAAGCATTTGTATGCTCAAATTTCTTTTCCAGTGCCTGATAATGATATTCAAAGAATCTTTATTTCTAATTTACAAAAAGACATTAGAGAAAAACTCCTGTTTTCTGAGTTTACTTCTTTCCAACAGTTGTGCGCAACTCTTCACAATTATCAACTGACTGTGAGTCAAATGGAACAATCACATCCTATGGCTCCGAGTGATAAGGGTGATAGTAGTCAACAACCATTTGGGAAGTTTAAACCGAACAGAGAGTCCATTAAATTCAATGAAAACATCATCAACAACAATGTGAATGCAGCATCAGGTGTGTCTCCTATTTCTAAGTTTTTCAAGAAAGAAAGAAAGTTTACTCCTTTGAATGAATCATTGCATAGTATTATGAATAAGTTATTGGAACAAAATGTGCTTACTCTTCCTCCTATAAGGCAAATTGATCCTGCAAAGATTAATTCACCCTATTTTGATAACAAATCTTTTTGTCAATTTCATCGTCAACCTGGGCATGATACTGAAAAATGTTTTGCTTTAAAGGGGAAAATTCAAGATTTGATTGATAATAATATTATCTCTGTTTCTGGTGTGAATGATAAAGGCAACAAATCTGTAGCTCTTCCTAACCAAAATCTTCAGATTTTTACTGATCCATTGCCTTCTCATACCTCTAATGCGATTGATACTACTGATTCCTCTGTCTCACCTGATGATCTCGTGTCTATGACTCCAAATGTGATTAATTTTGTGGAGCAACAGAAAATCCCTAAAGAACCTTCCATCACATTTGATTCCAGTGAAACTATCAGGGCACCTGATGGTCCTTTATATATAGTTGCAAAAGTCAAGAACACACCTTGCCGTGGAGTGCTTATTGATCCTTCTTGTATGGTTAATGTCATTACTGAAGAATTTATTTTTACTTTGCAATTGAATCAAGTGATCTATGATGAAACAAATGTGGTTGTGAAACTATTTGATGCATTTTCTTCTCCTGCAATTGGTTCTATTACATTACCTATTGAGGTCAGTAACAAATCCCTTGATGTGAACTTTGCTATTATTCCATCTTCCGAACAATTTCGTGTGAAGCTTGGCTATCCTTGGCTATCTTCCATGAAAGCTATTGCTTCTCCTATTCACAAGTGTTTGAAATTTCCCCATAATGGTGAAGTTGTTACTGTCAATCATAGTCTCTTTAAACCAGCTGAAAGAACTTCTAGCGTTCCTATTGATTATTTTTGGCCTAAACAATTCCAATCTCTTCCTCCGCGAAGTGATCATCTTTTCAAATCTTATCAAAAGTGGAAAACAGATATGATCCTATCTCTAAGTGAACCTAGAACACCCAAACTTGACATTCCTATCATTCTTGAGAAGGAAGTTCTTCCTTTGAAAGATAAAACTAATGTCTTTCCTCAAGAAGATTCCCAACCCATTCCTATGGATGTGACTATGCCTATATCTAATAAACTTCCTAAAAGTAGACCTATCCCTCCTCGTCATGATGGACTTGGTCTCCTTCCTAAACCAAATATTCCTCCCTTATATGGAGCAGTTCCTCCTCCTTCCTCTTATGGAGAGAAGAGACCTTCCTCTTCTCCTATTATTCAACCTAAGAGACCACAACCTAAACACCCAAGTGATAAGGATGAGGACATTCCTCCTCCTCAATCTTCTCAACTTCCTACTAAGACTAGACGAAATCGTTCTGCACGTGAACGCCGACGAAAGCGTCGTCTTAGAGCTCAGGCAGCTGCTTCTCAAACTTTGCAATCCCCAAAAACACCTTCAACAAGCATTATTCCATTTTCTCCTCAGCCGACGATTGAGCCGAAATCTCCTAAACATAAGATGCATGATGGTTTTGATCCTGTGCGAGTTAAAGATCCTATTTTTATAAATCTTGATGATGATATAGATGAAAATGTTATTCATGATGCAAATGTTACTCCTGTTCATTCTGATAGTGAATATGAACTTGTTGATGTTGATAACCATTTATCTAACGAATTTTCTAAAGCACTTATCCTAGCTCCTAGACAAGAACACCGCGGCTTAGGATATGAACATAGCCCTTGTTTGGATCTTGTGATAGCTCCATCTGCTGTGTTGGATGTTCCTCCTCTAGCGTGTTCCCTACCTTCCCGAAACATTGATCAGCAAGATCGGGGGGTAGATGACGTGCTAGACTAGTTTCATTAGCATAGCAGATTCTCTCCCCCTCTCTTTTGTTACTTCTTCTATGTGTTATTCTCATTCTTCTATTTGTTGTCCTTAGTGTTGTCTACTTGGGGATGATGCAAAGCATTGAGATCTCTCGATCTCTCTCATGTTGACTCAAAAGACACATGTGTTCCCTTCTTCTAGGTGACCTTCCTTGATTGGGGAATGAAGAACAATTATGCATACATACATATGATATACATGAATTATCATACAGCATACTGACCCCGAGGAAAGCGAAGTCACCTCGTGCTTTGTGTTTTGTGTCTATTATCCTTGGGCTTATCTCACACTTGGGGGCTAAATCCTTGTGATAGCATGCTCCTTCTCATTTCTTATATGTATCACTACCTTAAAGCAATCACCCCCGATGAGGCGTGTGCGATCGCTTTAACGTAGGGGGGCATACATCCCGTTCATATCTTTTCAAGATACTTGAAAATTTCTTGGCAAATTTAGCCTTGCCTTGAAAATTTTTGATATCTTTCTTGCATGACTCATAGTGAGGGAACCTTACTACTGACAGTCATGGTTCTCCCTCGTGATCTTCCCTTTTACTTTGTCAATCGAATTCATAAGATCCTTAGTCCACTGGGGGCTTGGTGTATCTTGCCTCCTTGACGTGGTGAAAGTTTTTCAATGTTGTTTCCTTGTACTTTACCGGAAGTATGAGCGTACGCTTATACTCCCGCTAAAGTGGGGGCTAAATGTAGCATCCTAAAATTGCGACACTTGCAATTTCGACCGCATTTGGGTCTTCACGATGGTGACGCAACACTGAACCTGAATGGAGACCCCGAAACTTGCTCACGACACCAAAAACTGCATTTTTCCAGCACCCTGGCCTGATCCTCCTTGCACCCTGCTGTCCCGGGAGGTGGGACCAGAGCGCCCAGCGCCCTGGTCCCTGGCCCTATTTTGGGCCCGGTCTCCTATGGGACTTCGGGCCTTTTTGTTTGCAAATTGGAAAATAACATTTCCTGGTCGGCCTAAGGTCGGGAAAATCAGTCTTTTAACCCTAATTGGCAAGTATAAAAACTACTTTTCCTCTCCCATTTTGAGGGTCGAAAAGAGGAAGGACATATGTGTACAAGACGTGGAAACGATATTCAATCATTCAAGCATTCAAGCATTCCTTCAAGCAATTGATCATTCTAAGTCTCCATTCAAGGCTAAGTGTTGCATTCAAGACAAGGATTCAACCATTGAAGAGGAGATCACATATTACAACATAAAACATACAACATACAACATACAACATACAACAACATCTATACCTTCGCATATAAGGATACAAACATCCTTACAACAAGGTATTAGTACTTGTTTTACATTACATTTACAGCATTTCTCATTTCTTGGTTAATTCCAAAACCGGGGTTTGACCTAAGGGCAAACCCCTAATCCCTAACCCCCCAATCCTCTTCGCTTTTCTGTGTGTAGGTTGCAGGTACGCGGCTGAAATTGAAGATCTGGAATCCTTGTGCAGAGAAGAACAAATCCCCCCTCGTTTCGCGGATTTTTCGGAGGACCGTGTGCACGCCGGGCGCCATCGTCCCGTCAACTTTTGCTCAAATTTGCAGGACAGCATCGTTTCGACATTTTACTGCTAATTCCAGGTCCGTAGCTTCATATCATATTCCTATCTCTGTTTATAAGTGAATCTTTCCTACTTTGCATGCATTCCTAGTTCAATCTTTCTATCTACATTCTTTACAAAAGAGGGTATCCTTGCTATCACAACCCTTGAAACTCATATAGAATCCAATCTTGCATTGCGTGGGATTGGATCTTATGGGTTTCAACCCCTCTTTTGAATGTAAAGTCCCTCTTAAGTGAAAACCATCAACCCTAGTGACTCTCCCTTCTCTCTCCTCGAAGTTGGGGAGGGGAGAACGACTAGGGTTCGATTTTTCCGCTTTACAACAAGAAGAGAAGGATCAATGACAAAACAGAACACAAGATGACAAGATTGATGACAAATTGATCAAAAGACAAGAATCGATGAATAATCGATTGCATGATGACAAGATTGATAAGAGGACAAAAACCCTAATTAGGATTGACGATGTCCAAAATGATGACAAATGAATACGCACATAGATGCGATAGGATAAGATTGACCGAAATCATGACAAATATTGTTATCGACAAGACCAAATTTGAGAGCGAGATAAATGAAGAATGTAGAAGAAGGACTTGATACTCGCAAATTATAAAGACCAAGTGTGTGACATAGGAGAAATGTTAATGCGACGCAAAAACCCTAAAATAAGGCAATGCGCCAATGTTGAAATACGACTCCGCAAGCATTGACCATTTTTAGGTGTCTACACCTACTACAAACCAAACTGATTCTACACCTTGTGTAGAAGGTACTACTCTATCACATGTATCACCCTCCCTATAATCCATTAGGACCTCTCATTAAAAGCCAAATAGTACCTATCCTCCTCCCACTCATTGCATGTCCACCATGGTTGCCAAGTGAAGTTAGTCATCTCATCTAAAACTCACATCTAATAACCAAGGGTGCCTATCCTAATATAGTGCAAAACTCCTCCATATTTGCATATATAAGGTTACCCTACTACCCACTTACCCACTCCCATTGGCCAACATACCAACTCAAATTCCTATATAAGTAGAAGTGTCACTCCACAGCTAAGGTTTTGAAGACCTCGATACATGCACATATGAAAATCCCTATACAGTTGACCCAATACACAATAACCTTATGCAAATGTAGTTGCATCTTCCAATTTCCTATTTAAAACTCTCACCCACTAGATCAAAAATCCATGCCCCCTAAATTTGGACATAACTACCCAGTAATCAATCTCGCTATGTATAAGAAAATGCTTAGCAAGCCTCTCTGCATCATCCATGTCTAATCCATCGACAATCTAAAACCAATGAATATCCTTTGCATATAATACTCTGCACCATTTAAGTTGTACTGTAGAAGCACCCCTCAAATAGGAATCCGTAGGATCCTCCAAATGTCCTCTAAGGTGATATTCACTTCTCTCATCAACAAGTGGAAACTATTGGTCTTTCTCTACCACCACTCCATGAGTGTTGTCATCATAGCATTGTGTGCATGCATGTGTGGTCATCTATCCACCCACTCTAGCCCACATGCATGAGGAAGCTCTAGGTCCTCATCTCTAACTCTACTCATAGTTGCATCATCATCAGTTAATTATTTTGTGACTCTATCAACTATCGTACGTTGTGGATATTCATTTAAGCCTGCATCATTAAACCTTTTCTTAAGTGTGGGAAATTAATTGATAGGACACAAGTCATGATAATAGTAAGCAATCAGATTATTTATCCTTCAATTCCCCTTTCATCAACCTAACTTTCCTAAACCTATCTTTCCTTTTCATTGCATGCATCAATTTTCTCCCACCCATGCACCTTTCCATAAGTACATGTGTCATTTTTCAGTTGCATGCACTTAATAACACATGCACCTCTTTACCTTCTACCCTATACCCTACCATCCTAAGCTACCTTGAATCTAGCCAAGATTGTAAGTCCATGTATTGATGCACTCTTTGGCATGAGTGCAGGTGCATCTTTCCAATCACATGTTTTAAAAATTAGGCACATGCATTGGTCCTTAGGTGCAGATGCCAAAATGGCAATCAGTGTTTGTGCCTTGATTTATATTCCCCCTCTAACCTAGCAATACATGCACTCAAAATAACAAATTTCAAGTTGGGATATATCACTCATTGGTGCCTGTCACTTTGGTGGTTATTGATATTACTGAACACAATCACCACGATGCTCATGGCACAAAATGTTCACCATCTTTGTTTCTCCTTCTCCTACAACTCCTAGTTTTCTTTAGTGAGAGTACAAATGACCCCTAATAGGGCTTCCATAGCCTAATTATAGTCATTGACACCCTTTTCTATTATCCATGATCCCCTCTAACTTGATTCTTCTACCATTCGCATGTTTTCCACCTTTGCTCTTTGTTCTTTTGTCCAAATAATTTATTTTCTCTTTTATTCCTCCCCTAATTTTCTTCTAATTTTTCAATAACTTGATTCAAAAACTCCCTTTTTGGCCAACTTCTCGAGGGGGCATAACCATTATTTTATTACCACAATATCTAAGGAAGATATACTTGTAAATCAATCAATGTTGGGGCAAGGGTGATGAATTAATATGATATTTCCTTGCCGAGATGTACTTTGTCTTTGATCTGATGTTATTTCACACCACCATATCAAATGTATTGTTGCTCCTTGATTCCTCTTTTAATTCATGCATTATTAGACTTGCTTAGACTCTATGATGATGTTTTGATTTATGCTTATGACTCTATTTATATCTCGGATGCTATTTTCATGATGTTAAATATTTACATGGACATATGACATTTGATGACTCTCATGGATGATGACATAGCTTGGATATCATGATGATGGACTTATATTTATTGGCCTATGTGTACTCATGGGTTATGATGGAATATTGATTATATTAACCCCATTTCATGACAATATTTGATGAGATGATGCTATGAAGTTTGTAACTGTCTTACTATTGTATTCGTGATAGAGACGATGTCATATCACTCATTGTGAGCATGATATGGCGTTGTGATTCTCTATCACTTTCTTGATCACTTATGATATATTATTGTATATGTTGTATCGTGGTTATCTGTGGTTGCAGGATTGCAGTTACTAGACATCGACTCCACCTGGTCCCATAGGTTTGAGTGTGTCTTTATCCCAATGGCAAGTTGTTTTAGATGGCATGAGTTTCTTCTATACACTCTAGGCCTAAATTGCCATCCTTGTTAGTTAGCGTCGTCACTTGAGTCATTGGTTGGAGTCTTGTGCTATGATGTTTGACCCAATTTCAGGTTGCCTTAAGGTGTTGTGAATATTTGATTATTTATTTATTTAATATAGTTTATTAATGTTAAAATTATTTGCACTATTGGAATTCTGGGTTGTTTTGGAGCTTGATTTTGGATTTTGGTTGATTGGAGCTTGCAGGATTTGGATTTGCATTTTCTCTTCTTTGAATTCTTTGGTCATAACTTCAATTTCCAGGTTGGTTGATTTACCTTCTCTGCAAATTTTCATTTCAGAAAATATTGTCTTCCCCGTGCCTATGTATGTTGTTTGTGGGACTGGAGAAATACTATTGAAACAATTTAACAATAATAGTGTAGTTATATTATATAGTTGGGGATTAATTTATTTATGCGTTCCTTATTTGCTTGGTTGTTGTCATGAATGACTCTGTGAATACTATATGTTTGTCGTGGTTAATCTGTGTCACCGATTGATTTGGATTTGCACTATTTGGGGGTTGATTTTGCTTCCACTGAATCCCTTGAAGATCATTGTGTTGAAATCTAATTGTTCGTTCTGTGTTGGGTTATTTTGGGCATGGTCGAGAGCCATATTTATGCTCTAGGTGAAATATTTGTCTATGCATTGATTTACATTTGATATTTTATTAAGTCCTTGTTTAAAGTGGCTTTTGCATCTCTTTTGGACTTGTCTCAAAGTTGTTTTGAAGTCTTGTTTATTTTTATAAGTCTGTCAAACTCATTTATTATGTTTTCTGAGTTTCCTAATTGAATGTGCTAAAACTCTATAAGCACTAAAATAATTGTCATATGCACTAAAAGTATGATCAAAAGGGTTGTCAAAATCAATGAAGGCACCAATGTATTAATCATATGTGCTAATGTAGTTTTCAAAGGCATTGTTATATTGGTCAAAAGCGTTGCTTTGTTAACAGAAGTGCTGAAACGTGTTGTAAATGCACTATTATATTCGAAAAAAATGTTACTCTTCTTTACTATTGGTATTTGATGATTTTTCCAGTCTGTGTTGTATTTTCTCGGATCTGTTTTTGTACCAGAGGCTTTTGTCGATCCTTTTGAGTTTCTCAAAGTTATGTTGTGCCTAGATTTGGCTATTTTATCATTATTTGAGCTCCGACAAGATGTATTATGCCTTGTTGTTGAGGGATGTTTATATATATTGTTCTAGCTCCAACAAGAGGTAGATTGCCTTGTTGTAGAGGATGATGTACAACTCCAATGAGATTTTTGTTGATCATTTAATTATGCTTGGTTAAGAATGATGGATCTATACCTTGCTTTCGTTATATTATTTTGATTTGGCATATGTTGAGGCTTTTTCTTTATATTCTTGGCAATATGGTATTGATCTTGTTCATATTGTATATATTTATGTGGATATTCTGTGATGTTGAGTCTCCTTGTATCTTGTTGTTATTATGTTTTGTGTCTATCCTAAAGGTCTTAGAACATGGTTAGGGAGAGTGGTCTTCCACATGATGGTTGGGGTCAAGAGATAATAAGTTGTAAGGATGCCTGCAACCTAGACCACTAAGAACACATTGAGGGTTTTCCTTTATTTAAATAAGTGATATCCATAATAATTAATTAGTTGGGTTGGGTAATTAGGACTCACCTAAATGAGATAATAAATTGGTTATGGTGCCCCACCTCATGGCCCTTGAGTGGAGACTTGGGATGAGCTTGGGAGGACTGTAGAGATGGTAAGTCAATCTCCCTTGATTCTCTCATAGGTTGAGATGGCTCCACATGTCTATCATGGTTTGATATTATCCCTTCTTTGTGAGGATAGCATTTATAGACATGACTATCAGGGTGTGGCATTATTCCCTTCTATGTGAGGATAGCATGTGATGACACTCTCACCCTGCATGTGTCCTTGTTCCTTATGCCTTGATTGTTGTTACGCATCTGGGAGTTTCTATTTTTTATGAATAGCCTTGTAATATGGTTGGCTTACATTTAAGTGTTTCTTCTTGTTGATTTTTCCTTGGTTGTTAGGTGGCATCCTACGTCTAGAGTGTGTGTGGGACCTTGCGTCACCTCCTAGCACAGGGGGTGGTTTGATGCCTTCTTCCATTGGGATGTCCTTTGTTGGATGCTTTGAGCTTGGATTAGATTCTTATCTCTTCAACTTATGGATGGATCTTTGTAGCAGAATTTTTTATTTATTTTTATATGACAATGTAATAATGAGATTGGAAGAAAGTTGTAATAATTGTTAAGATTATGTATTTGATATAAATGACATTGTAACTTCATGATGTAATAGGATTTATGGTTGTAATCACTGTTGGGTTTATTATGTAACTTGGATATGGAATAAAAGGAATAAGAGATTAGAATCATGGTTAAGAGGTTGTCAATTGGCTATATTGTATATGTTGAAATATGTTTACCTATTAGCTATGTTTGTCTTTTGGTTAATGTTAATAATTTGATATTAAGAATTATGCATGATCATTATAAGAAGAAAAGAGATTGGGTATGTTGTAGGTGATAGCGATTCATGATGAAATGATGATAAATAAAAATGGTTTAGGAACATTTGGTATTAGTGGTTAAAATGAACCTAAAAGAACTAGTGGGTAACGGGATGTGATAGGTTGCATTCATGGTGAATAAGTAAAGAATATTCTTTATGCATTATGAGACATGGATGATTTAAAGGAAAATGTTTAAGTAGCATTGATTAAGATAAGTGTATGGGATGATGTTTGTTTTATATTGCTTGAGTAATGGCATTGAAATGCCCTAGGAAAAGTTAGATGTTGCGTTGATTATATTTCCACTTGTGTGTCATGTTTGTTTGTTTATGTTGATAAATTAGATGTGTATTTATTAAATGGTGGAATGTTTGCTTAGTGATTAATGCGTAGTAAGTGTTAGATTAGTAGATATTTTTAAAAGAAATTATTTCTATTTGCTAGTTAGATTAGTTTTTTTTCTCTAGGGTATTTTGTTGGACATTACATATGGTATTAGAGCGCATGTTCGTACACTGGGTACTCTTGTTTCATATGAGCCCATTGTGTGTAGTATCACTTTAGCGTGAGTTAGCCATGTGGTTATCCCTGGTAGTTATTTTCTTGCATTAGTTACTCTAGCTTTTAGATTATAGTTTCTTTGCGTCTTGGTTAGACAAGATGCCTGCTAGAGGTAGAGGTCATGGTTGAGGACGTGGTAGTTGTATGGGTACTCGACGGTGTTGGAAATATGGAGGAATTGATTATGTGTTGCATTGGTGTTTTGTCATTGATGTCAACACTAGTTGTTATGGTTGGTTATCGACAGATAGATTTTGGTTACCGGTAGAAGAACTTGTGTTACCAGTAAGGGTTTAAGGTTTTACCGACAGAGCTTTTACTGAGAATCCTTGACAGAATGCATAAGTGGTGTTGGCAAGGCTTCTAGATGGAATTCAAGATGTTGAAGGTGATCCTTGAACATGCCTCGACTAATTGGAGACATCACTTTGGCGTGGTGGACCCATATTAGGTCTGGTGCCTATCTAGGTTATGGACCGGTATCATGTTAACGTGTTCTCTACATGTTACTGGGATGATTTATGGATTGGTTAATATTGTTTTGGTCTAAAGCCGACATGGCATATCATTGTAATGTGGATGTATGTAATGATCTTAATGTAATATATTTTAGGTGGCCGACCTAATTAGTTTAGGCCTTAGGGGTTGTATAAATTATAGATTATAAAATGGGAATATAAGTGTATCGTGGTCGTGGAATGTAATATCATATGTGAAGGAGATCTAGTTGATCATAGGTGATCAAATTGGGTTTATGTAAGAGGTCAAAGGCCTTCGGTATTGAGCTTAACCGAGAGTATAATCAGGCATGGTAGATGCTATCACTGGCAGTTCATTCTTCTAGATTATTGTCCAATTATCTTGAGGTGGTTGTAGCCTCTTTGTAGTAAGTGAGACTCTTTTGTAATGAGCAGTATGCTCTAGGCAGTGTGCCTTCCTCCATGTGTAGGCCCCCTTATTGTATCACATACTTTCTATAGAAGTATCATCTGACTATGGGTAGGCTTCCCATCGTGGTTTTTCCCTTTACTGGGTTTTCCATGCACAAATCATGGTGTTATGTGGTATGGTTGCATTGTGTCAATTCTCTGTTTCATTCTTAAGTTTTATTGCTTATCGGTATCTGTTTCTACTATTCCGGTATTCAATGTTTATGTGCTCTGGTTAAAGGTTTTAAGTGATTTGATTTATATAATCTGTTGACAACTGATTCACCCCCCCCCCTCTCAGTTATCTATCGGTTATCCTAACAATTGGTATCAGAGCTTTGGTCCTCTTTTGCAAAATCTTAATCACTTGAGGTAAATCCTATGGTAACTAACACTTAAAATCCACCAGCAACAACTTTTAGAAGAGAAATCCCTAAGCTTGATGGAACAATATTTGGGATATGGAAAATCCAAATGGAGACTCATCTTAGATGTCTTGGCAAGGATATTTGGGAGATCATTGAGAAAGGATATACACCTTATGATCTGACATCTAGCAATCTTGCTCCTGCAGACTTGGACAAGAACATTGAAAATGATTGCAGAGCTAGAGAAGCCCTCCTGTGTGCACTTACTAATCAACAAATCATGGGATTTACTAATAAATCATTGGAAAAGGTTATGTGGGATAAATTGCAAACTCTGAATGAAGGTGACCCTACTGTCAAAATTGCTAAACTTGATGGTTACTGGGTAAGATATGAGAACTTGAAGATGGAAGATAATGAAAGAATTGTTATGTTTATGGAAAGTGTAAATGAGATTGTCATGGGAATTCAATGTTGTGGAGGATCTTTGAGTGAAGATGAAATAGTTTCCAAAGTCTTGAGAGCCCTACCACCGGCTTACAAGATGAAGGCGACTGTAATTAATGAATTGAGAACAATGGCAAACACTTCAGTTAACAAAGACATTCTGATTGGGAAATTATCTGCTTTTGAGCTTGAAGAATTTGGACCCTCTGGAGCTAGAAAGTCTGAACCTACTTTTCATGCATCATTATCTACCGCAAAAAGTGATTGGAAAGCCCTATATGCAAAAGAATTGGAAGATATGAGGAAAGAGGATGAAGAATTTGAGCAGCTTGAAGCCTTATTTGCTAGAAGAGTACCTAAAGGACCGGTAGGAAGTAAGTATGAAGGAAAAGCACCTTTTAAATGTTTTGCATGTAATAAGATTGGTCATTTTGCATCTAGATGTCCTGAAAGAAATCCAAGATTTGAAGAAAGAGTCAAGAAATTATTTAAGCCTAATCAAAACATATATAGATTCAAGAAAAATAAACAATGCTACATAGCAGATAAGGAAGGAGTAAGTGATGACTCTGAGGATAAACCGACAGGAGACTTTGCTAGTGCATTCGGTAATGGAAAGGAATGGGTTTTCTATGCTTTAAAGGAAGATGAACTAGAATCGGCTATCAAAAATGAAGAAAAGGCCTTGGCAAAAAAAGTTGAAGACAAGGATGAATGGGTAATTGATAGTGGATGCTCACATCATATGACTGGAGATAAAAAAAATTTATGTCCCTGCAAGAATACAATGGCGGTCAAGTCAGATTTGGGGATGACAAAGCATCTATGAACAAAGGTAGAGGTATTATTTATCTGGATGGCAAGCATAATACTGATAATGTCTATTATGTAGAAGGTTTAAAGCATAATCTTTTAAGTGTTGGTCAATTGGTGGACAAGGGATTCCAACTTCAATTTAAAGATAGAAAATGCAAAATCATTAACAAAATTGGTTTGGAGATTGCAACCGGTACATAGACTGGAGGTAATATGTTTCACTTGAACACTGGTAATAAGACATGTTTGATTGTTCATATTGATGAGAGTTGGTTATGATATAAGAGGTTGTGTCATGTTAATTTTGATTGTATTGTTAAGATCGGTTCAACAAAGGTAGTTAGAGATATACCTAAGATTATAAAGCCTCATAATCTAATTAGAACTTCTTTTAAGAGCATACATGATAAATCTAATGATGTGCTTGATTTGATTCATACCGACTTATGTGGTCTAGCAAGGACTAGAAGCTTTCAAGGTGATAGGTATTTCATGCTGATAATAGATGATTATTCTAGAATGATGTGGGTGACTTTTCTAAGGGAGAAATTTGAAGCTTTTGAGAAATTGAATATCTTTAAAGCTAAGGTGAAAACAAAAACTGGATTCAAAATCAAATGTCTAAGATCAGACCAAGGCGGTAAGTTCACTTCTCATGAATTTAATAGTTATTGTGAGACAAATGGAATTAGGAGACAGTTATCTGCATCTCAGACTCCTCATCAGAATGGAGTAGTGGAAAGGAAGAATAGAACCATTTTGGATGCAACAAGATCCATGATGATGGAAGCCAAATTGCCTCACATCTAGTGGAGAGAAGTAGTGAGTACAATAATCTACACGTTTAATAGAGTTCATGTCAAAGGTGAAACCGGTAAGACTCCTTATGAATTATGGTTTGGACATACACCTATTGTTAAATATTTTAGAATTTTTGGAAGTAAATGTTATATCAAAAGGGATGATTCAATTGGGAAGTTTGATCCTAGATGTGATGAAGGGATATTTCTTGGATATTCAATTCAGAGCAAAACATATAGATGTTATAACAAAAGATTGTAGAAATTGTGGAGAGCGAAAATGTGAAAGTGGATGAGCAATACGGAAATCAATCTATATCATATGACATGGAACCAACAATGGAAATGATCATAACTGAACTGATAATGCCTCAACCGGTACAAGACATTGAGACTGTTACACCGACACAATCAGAAAATTCAACTATGACTGATGATCATAACAGTGAACGTGAAGTTCAGAAGACACCAAGGTATGTAAGGTTAAATCATTTTGAAGATCAAATCATTGGAGATAGAAACAAAGGAGTTATGACAAGGAGAAGACTGGCAAATGAAGAGGTATTTCTTATTTCTCAAATTGAACTGACATTTGTTATTGAAGATTGTAAAGATAAACATTGGTTAAAGGCTATGGAAGATGAATTAGATCAGATAGAGAAGAATGAGACTTGGACTTTAGTTCCTCAACCTAAAAATAAGAATGTTATTGGAACTAAATGGGTTTTTAGAAATAAACTAAATGAGGATGGTCGAGTTGTAAGAAATAAGGCTAGACTAGTTTGTAAGGAATATTCTCAAATGGAAGGAATTAATTATGGTGATACATTTGCACTTGTAGCTACAATCGAAGATGTTGGACTATTTCTTGCCTATGCAGCTTATAAGAACTATAAGTTCTATCAAATGGATGTTAAATGTGCATTTTTGAATGGTGAACTTGAGGAAGAAGTATACATTGAGGAACCTAATGGATTTTGACTGACAAATGACAAAGATATGGTTTGCAGGTTAAGGATAGCTTTATATGGATTGAAATAAGCTCTGAGAGCTTGGAATGCAAATTTAGATAAATATCTTTTGAAAATTGGTTTTACTAAAGCAAGTGCTGACAATAATTTATATTATAAGATCACTGATGATGATATTCTGATTATTGAAGTATTTATTGATGATATCATTTTTGGAGGTGAAGATAAATTGTGCATGGAATTTGCTAATAATATGAAGAATGAATTTGAAATGTCCATGATTGGTGAGATGATATTTTTCTTAGGTTGGCAAATTAGTCAAACTAAAAAAGGCATTTTTATCTGTCAAACTAAGTATCTAAGGGAATTGTTAAAGAAGTTTGGTATAGTTCCAAACTGGTAAGTACTCCTATGGTGACAAATGAGAAATTGTCTATCAAAGACACATCTACACCAGTAAATTCAATAAGGTATATGCCTATGATTGGTGGCTTGTTATATATAACTCAGACTAGACTGGATATTATGAATGTAGTAAGTATTGTTTCAAGATATCAAAGTAATCCGAAAGAAAATCATGAATGTGCAGTAAAGAGGATATTCCGTTATTTGCAAGGAACAACATAATATGGCTTATGGTATTCTAGAGATGATAACTTCACTTTATGTGCATATACACATTTAGACTGGGCAGGAGATACTGATGGTAGGAAGATAACTTCTGGTGGAGCTTTCTTTCTTGGAAAGAAATTGGTTTCATGGATCAGCAAAAACCAGTCATGCATTTCTTTATCTATTGCAGAAGCTGAATATGTTGCAGCAGCAACTAATTGCACTCAAGTCTTATGGATGAAGCAAATGTTGAAGGATATCAAGGTAAATTGTAGAGAACTGGTAGTTATCTATTGTGATAACTTTGCAACTATTGACATGTCTAAGAATCTGGTATTTCACTCTAAGACTAAGCATATATCAATAAAATACAACTTTTTGAAGGACAAGGTAGAAGAAAAAAAAGTCAAATTAGTTTATGTGAACACTAAAGAATAGATTGCAGATATATTCACTAAACCATTGTCTAAGGAATCATTTGAGTATTTGAGAGACAGGTTAGGGGTATCCACCCCTCCGACAAAGACTTAATTGATGCGGGTTGGCATCAGTCCGGTATGCATCACCGGCTTTATCCTTTGCTCTGGGTTGATGTAGTGGTGCTACTACTTAGGGGGAGTAGTCAGCTTTGAGATTTACACAATTTTGATATCTATGTCATATCTTTGGCATTGATGTCAAAGGGGGAGAGTTATATGTGAAAAATAATATTTATGGGATAGATTTAGATCAATTTTCATATTGGACTACACTCCTCAGGGGGAGTTGCTGGGATTTTTTTTCGTCTTTCATTGTTATATCTTCTATGAGAAATGTTTGGCACTTCTTGGCATTTAAATGTTTTCTTTTTCACATCTAGTGTTGCCATTAATGCCAAAGGGGGAGATTGTTGGCAATATGGAGGAATTGATTATGTGTTGCATTGATGTTTTGTCATTGATGTCAAGACTAGCTATTATGGTTGGTTACAGGTTTTGGTTACCAGAAGAGGAACTTGTGTTACCTGTAAGGGTTTAAGGTTTTACCAATTGTAGCGTCGTAAATTGTACGCACTTGCTAGGGTGGTACAATTTCACACCTAGTTTAGCACCCGCCTTGGTGCATTTTGTATTTTGCATTGCATTTCCCCTTTAGCACTTAATTAATTAAATTAATTAGGTCTAAGGTCCTATTTTATCATTTCCTACATCATAAAGTTGGGCCCTTTCATTAAAGTGTGCCCTTTTCATTTTATTCCTCCAATACATCATTTAATCAAAAACCCTAATTAGGTCCTATTTTGAACTTGGGGGCTTGATTTCGGGGGTCAAAACATCTCGAAATCACCTATAACTTTGGGATTCTCTCTAAAATCATCATATCCGACAGTCCTGAAAATTTGGTGAAAAGTTGTCAGGACCATGGCGCCCGGAGTGCAACATGGTCCCGGACATTTTTCCCGAAATTTTAGGAGCGCGATCCAATCATAAAATAAAGCTTAACCCCAAGAAATTGGCGGGAGATTCAATCTCTAGGTCGGCCAAAAGTCGAAATTAAGACCTAGGGTTTCATACATAAGAGCTCTCTTTCTTCATTTGAAGGGATACGATTTTTGTTTTCAGGAACTTCATATGCAGCGAAAGAGAAGATCTTTGAAGACTTCAACAACATCCAACATCTTTCTATCAAGCATTTATCAATTTCATTCATCCATTTAGGGCTTGGAAGACATTGAAGAACAATAGGAGATTACCGACTGAAGATTGGCTTGTACTCCTCCCTTGAGGGTTGGGTATGATTTCATATTGTTTTCATGTCTTTGCATAAGCTTCAAATATCCTTTATTCATGCTTTAGATCACTTTGCATCTTGATTTAGAGAATTTACATTATCATTTACAAGCAATTAGGGTTTACTTTCTAGGTTGCTCTAGTTTGCTTTCTTGCATTTTAGGACCTTGCACACACACTAGGTCTGCACACACAATACATTTTACAATACAACTTGGCTATTCGTGGAGGCGGAAATCACCAAAGCGGGGGTTTGACTAAGGCAAAACCCTATATAGCCGCCCAAACACCTTTTTAGATATAAGTGCAGGTTTCGGGACTCGGACGACGCCGCAAGTTACAGATCTGGAAGAAGCAGACGGAGACCAAACAACACACCAAGTTTCAGAGCAAAAGACCAGGACAGGGGCGTGGAGCGCCCTGGTCCTGCCAGGACAGGGGTGCTGGGCGCCCTAGTCCTTGGGACAGGGGCACTGGGTGCCCTGGTCCCTGGGACAGGGGTGCTGGGCGCCCTGGTCCTCCTGACAGACAGCATTTTCAGCATTTTTGACAGCTTTTTCCAAAGTGCAAAACAACAGTTTCCGGAGCAGTTTCAGGGGCAGAATCAGGACAGTGGCGCCCGCGCCCCCGTCCCGAACATTTTTAGTCAGATTTTAACTCCGGGTACGCATTTTCATTCTTGTCTTATCCTTGTGTTTACAGCTTTCCATCATTTAAGTTCAATTCTGTAATCTTGTTATTAGTTCATACTTGCACTTTGGGGTTAGGGATTGAACTTGCATCATTTCATCTTTCAATTGCAACAAAGGAATAGAAATCCTAATAGGTATCCCGTGGCTCTCTCTTCCACAAGAAGAAGTAGCCAATTGTGTGATACCTCTAGGCTCTTTCGTATTCCACAAGTGTGTGGTTGAAAGTGAGATTTGGGCATGTTTGCTTAGTGTCACTTTTTCTCCTACACACCAATAGAGCTTTTACTGAGAATCCTTGACAGAATGCATAAGTGGTGTTGGTGCGGCCTCTAGATGGAATTCAGGATGTTGAAGGTGATCCTTGATCATTCCTTGACTAATTGGAGACATCTCTTTAGCGTGGTGGACCCACATTAGGTCTGGTGCCTATCTACGTTAGGGATCGTTATCATGTTAACATGTTTTCTACACGTTACCAAGATGATTTATGAACTGGTTAATTTTGTATTAGTCTAAAGCTGACATGGCATATCATTGTAATGTGGATGTATGTAATGATCTTATTGTAATATCTTTTAGGTGGCCGACCTAATTGGTTTAGGCCTTAGGGTTTGTATAAATTGTAGATCATGAAATGGGAATGTAATTGTATCGTGGTCGTGGAATGTAATATCATATGCGAAGGAGATCTAGTCGATCATAGGTGATCGAATTGTGTTTATGTAAGAGGTCAAAGGCCTCTGGTATTGAGCTTAACTGAGACTATAATCAAGCATGGTAGATGCTATCACTGGTAGTTCATTCTTCTGGATTGTTGTCCAATTATCTTGAGGTGGTTATAACCTCTCTGTAGTCAGTGAGACTATTTTGTAATGAGAAGTACACTCTAGGCAGTGTGCCTTCCTAGATGTGTAGGCCCCTTATTGTATCACATACTTTTTGCAAAATTATCGTCTGATTGTGGGTAGGCTTCCCACCATGGTTATCGAGTTTTCCATGTACAAATCATGGTGTTATGTGGTATGGTTGCATTGTGTTAATTCTCTGTTTCATTCTTAAGTTTTATTTCTTACCAGAATCTGTTTTTGCTATTCTGGTATTCGATGTTTTTGTGCTCTGGTTAAAGGTTTTAAGTGGTTTGATTTATATAATATGTTGACAACTGATTCATCCCCCCCTTCTCAGTTTTCCACCAGTTATCCTAACAGACAAAACCCTCATCTCGAGGTTTCCGAAGAGTCAGGCCATGAGGAGAAGGAACATGATCATAAGAAGAAATGAGCCTAGGGTGATGTAGTTCCGTAGTTGGTTAATGTGCTTCAGGAGCTTCTTGGTCGCGTTGGACTGAGACAAGAGGAAAATCAACAAGAGTAGTCTCGTCATTTTGGACGTTAGGAGAGAGAGTGTTCACATTCACCTAAGAGTTTATGGAGTGCCTGATCAGGATACAATTGTAGCAAGTCATATTAGTGATCTTCTTAGGTCTCGTCTCCCTACTTTTGATGGTTCTAGTAGTGGCATGGAGGTGGAGACTTGACTTCAAGATTTGGGGAGGTGTTTTGCTATGCACCCATATTGCAATAACACCAAAGCTAGGTTTGTGATTATGCATCTTCATGATTTTGCTTCCACTTGGTGGTGAATGGAGGAGTAGAAGCTACATTTAGACATTGCGATGGTTTCTTGAGTGGTTTCATGCTTGTTTAATATCAGATCTCTAGAGGAAGAGGAAGGCTGACAAGTTTCATGATATGAGGTAGCAGAATATATCAGTTGAGCAGTAAGAGGGTAAGTTCTTTGAACTTAAGTAGTACGCTAGGATAGTGGATGATAAGGCTGTGTTGGTGCAACATTTTGTGAGAGGCCTCAATGAGCGTATCAATGGTGGAGTTCAACTTTTTGAGCCTAAGTCTATGGAGGTAGTCATGGAGAAGGCATGCTTGGTTGAGGATAATTTTAATTCAACATTAGGAGGTACACCAGGTGCACAGATAGTTAGTGCTCCAATTACAGGATCATTTGTGAGAGGTGCGTGATAGCAAACTTCAGGTTTTTCCATGAGTTATCCATCTTGTTTTAGGAGTGGTCAGAGATATTGAAAGAAGTATCCTCAGAGTCATATTTTTATGCGTGGTGCTAGATCTCAAGATGATAGGAATCGCAATAGGCAACATGATAGGCAGTCTTTCCCTTCTCATCCAACACAAGGACCAACATAAAGTTCACAACAGGTTTCTAGTAGAGGTAGTGTTCAACAACCCAATGCACCTCTAGTTAGTAGAGGATTTAGTAGAGGAGGAGGTTGTTTCTCTTGTGGACATTAGGGACATATTTCTATTTATTATCCTCAAAGGTCTACGCATATTTATATTCAGAGGCCAGTAGCTTCAAAGCCTACAATTGGTGATGTAGGGAAATCTCATCATGTGTTTGCAGTAGTTGATAATCGTCAAGCTCGGCACCAGGGTACAGTTGTTGATATTGCAAGTGAGATAGGTGGTATCTCTTGTTCAGTACTATTTGATTTAGGTGCTTTAGATTCTTTCATTTCTCTATCTTTAGTTGAATGATGTGGGCTTGCTATGGCAAAACAAGATGATAGGTGGCAGGTATAGTTGGCAACGAGATCCAAGCTGGTAGTGGATTCTTATGTGCATTGTTGTGTGTTGGATTTGGGAGTACGTACAACTTTAGTGGATCTTCATGTCATTTATTTGGGATCCTATGGTGTTGTGCTAGGTATGGATTGGATTGAGACTCATTGAGATTAGATTGATTGTCATGGTAAGAGGGTGCAGTGTCTTGATGATAGTGGGAAGAATGTGGAGATAGTAGGCATGCACCAACCCATTTCTCTTTGCATGATTTCCGCTATGCAGTTGAAGTGATGTGTGTGGAAGGGTTGAAATTTATTTGGAGTGAGAGTGAATGACTTGGATGAGGGAGAGAATCATGATGATCTCTTTCATCGTCATCTCATCCTTCAGAAGTTTTTAGATGTCTTTCCTAGTGAGATTCCAGGCATGCCACCTAAGTGAGATATTGATTTTCAGATATATTTGGTAACTAGAGAAGAGCCTATCTCTAAGGCTCCTTATCGGATGACTAACCAAGAATTGAACGAGTTGGGGTTGTAGTTGGAGGAATTGCTAGCTAAGGGATTCATTCATCCTAGTGTTTCACCATGGGGTGGGCCTATGTTGTTTGTGAAGAAGAAGGATAGATCTCTTTGCTTATGCATTGATTACAGATAGTTGAATAAGGTAACAGTGAAGAATCATTATCCTTTTCCAAGTATTGATGATTTATTTAACCAGATCAAGGATGCTAAGGTCTTCTCAAAGATAGATCTTAAGTCCGGGTATCACTAGTTGAGGATTCACGAGGTGGATATTCATTGTACAACATTCTATACTCGATATGGACATTATGAGTTTACAGTGGTTCCTTTTGGACCTACTAATGCACCTTCGATGTTTATGTGCCAATATGGCGAAGTGTGAGTTTTTCCAGACCGAGGTTAAGTACCTAGGTCATGTGATATCAGGAGAGGGTATCATAGTGGAACCCTCTAAGATCCAGGCTATTGTAGATTGGCCTGCACCCAGTAATGTAGGCGAGGTTCGTATTTTGATGGGGCTTGCAGGATATTATTGATGATTTGTGCAAGGATTCTTGAAGATTGCCCATCCTATCACTTCTCTTCGAAGGGAAGGGAAGAAGTTTATGTGGTCAAATTAGTGTGAGGAATCTTTTTGGATCCTTAAGGAGCACTTGAATAGTGCACCTATTCTAGCAATGCCAGATCCATTAGGAGATTTTGTGGTGTGCATGGATTCTTCTTTCGAGGTCCTGGGAGCAGTTCTTATGCATGATGGTTGAGTGATAGAATATGAGTCACATTAACTCAAAGATCATGAGTTGAATTATCCTACTCACAATTTAGAGTTAGCGGTCATTTTTCATGCTTTGGTTCGATGGAGATGTTTTCTTCTTAGGAATTGGTTTGAGTTGAACAATGATCATCGTAGTTTGCAGTATATCTTCACATAGCCAAACCTAAATGCTAGTTAGCAACGTTGGATGGAGTTCTTATGTGAGTATGATTTGGAGATGATGTACATTCAGGGTAAGAAGAATGTGGTAGCAGATGCTTTGAGTTGCAGGAGGCTTGAGATTTTAGTGATGACTCTCAATATGGATTTGAGGAGTCGTATTCTCAGTGCACTTCCTTCAGATGCTTGGTACTAGGAGGTCAGTGCAAATATTGCTTTAGGGAGAGCCTTGGAGGGTAGATATGCAGGTTATTCAATGGAGTTGGATGATCTTCTTTGTTATTTTGGATGTATTTATTTTTCACCTTTAGATGGACTTCTTGCTTTGATCTTGTTAGAGGCTCATCGTGCACCTTACTCGGCACATCCAGGTGTCAAGAAGATGCACGTAGATTTCCAACAGTTATATTTTTGGGTAGGTATGAGGAGAGGTATAGTAGACATTATCTTGTTGCTTGGAGTGTCAGTGAGTGAAGGCAGAGCATCAACATCCAATAGTTTGTTGCAATCAAACCCGGTTCCAGATTGGAAATGGGATATCATATCTATGGATTTTATAGTTGGATTGCCTATGCCTTCTCATCATCACGATGCTATCATGGTCATCATTGATAGGTTGACCAAGGTGGCACATTTCTCTTTGATTAGATCTTCATATACAGCAGTGACAGTGGCTCGTATTTTCATGGAGGATACAGTGAGATTGCATGGTATCCCTCATCATATTATATCAGATTGTGATCCAGTGTTTACTTCAATATTATGGACATCTCTTCAACATGATTTAGGAGCCCAGATGAACTTTAGTTCAACATATCATCCCAAGATAGATGGTCAGACTAAGAGGGTTAATTAAGTTTTGGAGGATATGTTGTGGATGTGTGTTATGGATC
Organism: Cryptomeria japonica; assembly: GCF_030272615.1. Classification (NCBI taxonomy): domain Eukaryota; kingdom Viridiplantae; phylum Streptophyta; class Pinopsida; order Cupressales; family Cupressaceae; genus Cryptomeria; species Cryptomeria japonica. Next base: position 153,933,892 of record NC_081406.1, on the reverse strand, counting down.
AGTAGTCTCGATGAGAGGATTATCTCTATTTGGTGGAGTTTGCATACAACAATGGCTATCATAGTTCGATCGGAATGTTCCCTTTTCAAGATTTGTATGGGTGACCATGTCATACGCCACTGAGCTGGGATTGTTTAGAGGATAGAGTGCTTATTGGTTCAGAGATGTTGTAGGATATGGAGTAGCAGGTGACACTCACTAGAGAGCGTTTTATAGTAGCACGGATTAGACAAAAGAAATATATGGATGCTCATCATATTAATCGATAGTTTGTAGTGGGTGACAAGGTGTTTATGAGAGTGTGTCCATGAAAGAGTCCTATCCATTATGGAAAAGGCTCTAAGTTGGTGCCTCGCTTTGTTGGACCATTTGAGATTTTGTATAGGATTGGTCTTGTGGCTTATCATCTTGCCTTGTCACCCTGCTTGTCCCACATCCATGATGTGTTTCATGTATCTATTTTGAGACCATATTATCCAGATGTATCCCATGTTTTGGATTGGAATGCATTGGAGGTAGAGGATGGATAACTTTCTTTGGAGCCCTTGCACATTCTTCAACATCAAGGGTTGACCCTAACGGGTCAAGACATAGAGCAGGTAAGGGTCCAATGGGACCCGAGTGATGATTCTTTAGTGATTTGGGAGGATGTAGCACGAATGAGAGAGCTACACCCCTATTTATAGTCCTTGACACCCTTTCTATTATCCATGATCCCCTCTAACTTGATTCTTCTACCATTCACACGTTTTCCCACCTTTTTTCTCTGTTCTTATGTCCAAATAATTCATTTTCTCTTTTCTTCCTCCCCTATTTTTCTTCTAATTTTTCAATAAATTGCCTCAAAAATTCCCTTTTTGGCCAACTTATCAAGGGGGCATAACCCTTATTTTATTAACACAATATCTAAGGAAGATATTCCTATAAATCAATCAATGTCGGGGGCAAGGGTGATGAAATAATATGATATTTCCTTGCTAAGACGTACTTTGTCTTTGACCCAATGTTATTTCACAACATTGCATCAAATGTAGTGTCCCTCCTTGATTCCTCTTTTGATTCATGTATTATTAGACTTGCTTAGACTATATGATGTTGTTTTGATTTATTCTTATGACTCTATTTATATCTCGGATGCTATTTTCATGATGTTAGACATTTTATATGGACATATGACATTTGATGACTCTCATGGATGATGACATAGCTTGGATATCATGATGATGTACTTATATTTATTGGCCTATGTTTACTCATGGGTTGTGATGGCATCCTGATTATACTAACCCCATTTCATGACTATATTCGATGAGATGATGCCATGATGTTTATAATTGTCTTACTACTGTATTCGTGATAGAGACAATGTCATATCACTCACTGTGAGCATGATATGATGTTATGATTCTCTATCACTTGCCTGATCACTTATGATATATTATTGTATATGTTGTATTGTGGTTGCAGGATTGTAGGTACTAGACATCGACTCAACCTGGTTCCATAGGTTTGAGCGTGTCTCTATCCCAATGGCAAGTTGTTGGAGATGGCATGAGTTCCCTTTATACACTCTAGGATTAAGTTGTCATCCTTGTCAGTTAGCGTTGTGGCTTGAGTTGTTGGTTGGAGTCTCATGCTATGATGTTTGACCCAATGTTGGGTTACCTTGAGGTGTTGTGAGTATTTGATTATTTATTTAATTAATATAATTTATTAATGTTAAAATTAATATATTATATAGTTTGAATTATTTAATTATTAATTGGGTGATTTATTAATATTTATTATGATGGCTTGATTAATGTTTGTTAAGCTCGGTTTATTTGATTAATGTTTTATTGATTTATTGGTTTATATTTAATTGGTGCCTTTATATTTATTTGTCGATTTAATGATTTATTGTTTAAATAGTTATTTATTATTTATTTATTGTTTAATTGTTATTTTTTATGTTGGTTATGATTTATGTTTTATTGTGGCATTTATTTATATTGCTTTGATTTATTCTTTATCTAGTATTAGATATTATATTATTATATTCTCTTGTTACTAGATTTGGGTAATGAAAATATTATATTCTTACCTACCCTATGTTATTATTGGTTGAGATTTTGGGGTAAGTAAATAATATTATTTTATATTATTACCTTGAATTTGGGAAGGGGGTTGGTATGTAATATAGTATTTTGCATTATTTTGATTGGCTGGTTTATTGCATAGTTTTTTAATGCATTATTATTTATTTACCTTTCTGTGTGATTGTCAAGGTTGGCTTTTTGAGAAATTATTTGCACTATTGGAATTTTGGGTTGTTTTGGAGCTTGATTTTGGATTTTGGTTTATTGGAGCTTTTTGGATTTGGATTTTCATTTTCTCTTCTAATTATTTGGTCATAACTTCAATTTCTAGGTTGGTTGATTTACCTTCTCTACAAATTTTCATTTCGGTAAAGATTGTCTTCCTCGTGCCTGTGTATGTTGTTTGCGGGATGAGAGAAATACCATTGAAATATAATAACAAAATAGTATAGTTATATTATATAGTTGGGGATTAATTTATTTATTAATTATTTATTTTCTTGGTTGTTGTCATGAGCGACTCTGTGAATACTTTGTGTTGTTGATTGATTTGGATTTACACTGTTTGGAGGTTGATTTGTTAGCAATAGACATTGTTCCTGTAATGTTTGATGCATGGAGATTTCTTAGGGGTTTTCATTGATGGCAACTCAGTCTAGTTATCATTTCGGTTCATGTAGATTTGATCTACTAGAAGTCATATTTTCTTAAGGCATGAGTCTACAAGGTGAAACTCAGTTACCAACAGAATGTAAGCACAATATGCAGATCCATTAAGCATAAATCATTCCTGGTCATATAATTTTGGTTGTGGTGATGAGAGTAGTTGATTGGATGATTGAGGCAACTTACTTTGCAGTTCCAGTCTCTGGTGTCGATTCTAGTGCAAGATTCTAGGTCTGGTATCTGGTGATTTTGGAAGAATAGAGCTATCATTGGGCTTGATGGTGTAATGTGTGTTGCAAAATTGTTGGGATGATTTTGGTGATTGTTGGTGAGTTTGAGGATTTTTTTCCAATATGTATGAAGCATGTTATCATATTGTTTAGGTTCACATATGCATTTGTGGATAGATTGAGCCGACATGTTACTACACGTTTCATATTTTACAGTTTAGTGAAGCCGACTTGGTTGAGATCTATTTTGTTGATGCAGATATATAATGCCAATCTAGATGATAATTCTAAGTGTGTTGTAGAATGTGTAATGTGTGAATATTGAAGTATGAAGTGCGAAGAGAATCAAAATGCAAATTTGGTGCTCTAGTAAATGATGGTGCAGATGAACAAGGCAAAAAGACAGAGTAATATCAGATAGTCATATTGTGCTTAACCAGAACTGGCCTTCGGTATTTGTAGATGCTATATTCCAGTTCAGACATTGTAATTACTCGTCTATCTCATTTGTAGGATAGTGAGTCCTCCAGGGTTGTTGCCCTCTTATGTAATTAAGCAGTGAGCTCTAGGCAGTGTGCCTAGATGCAAGTGCATTCTATTTTGCAATATTATCATACTCTTGATCAAAGTATAATAGTATTTTGGGTACTCAATCCCACCGTAGTTTTTCACTTTTCGGGTTTCCACATAAAAATTATGGTGTTATGATTGTGTGGTTGATTTTTTTATGTTTCTGCACTTTCTTTCTTATGCATCTAGTGGTTTAAGAACCAGTTTATCAAGTTTGCAAATTGTGGAGCACTGATTCACCCCCTCCTCTCAATGTTCATTGATTCCAATAATTAATATCAGAGCTTAGTTCCTTGGAAGAAGCCTAACAACTTAGTGTGGCACTTGAAGATCTTGATGTAGCAAGAAAAGAAGTAAGCTCCCTGAAAAGAAATCTAAATGCAGCTGAAGACTTCATTGAGACATTGAAAGATCAAGTGAGCACTTCTAGAGAAAAGAGAAAGGATCTGATGGACAAAATTAAGGAGAAAGAAGATCAAAGCATTGGCAATCAAGCCCTAAAAGACAAGGTAGATGAATGTAAGAAGTTGGCTAGAGAAAATGCAATCTTGAAGAATGAAATGCAATCCATTGTTATGAAGCTAACAAAGGAGATTGAATGCCAGAAGAAGAATGAAGAAACCCTAACTCGGTCATTCAAGAATAGATCATGAATGTTGTAGATTAAAATATGAAAATGATTAGTTGAAACTTGAATTGGTGCAATGCAAGAATGATGGACAAGAACTTGAAAGGCATATTATAATTCTAAGAGACAAGCTTTCTATTGCTAATGAGTACAAAGAAAAATTCAAAGCTAGTTCAACCTAGTTAGATGAGATGCTGGAAAGTCAGAGACATGGCAAAGATATGTGAGGACTTGGATGTGAGAAAATAAAATCCTCTGGTTTTGGACAAAGCAATCATCAGAAGGACAAGAAAGCCTCAATAATATAGCCTAATACCTATAAATTCAATGGTAAGTGTTTTATTTGTGGAAAATTTGGTCATATGGAAAGTCAATGTAGAAATAAGATGATAAATATTGGTCCTACCTTTACTGGTCAATGTTTCAAATGCAACAACTTTGGTCATAAGTCAAATATGTACAGAATGATGAACAATTTTCAAAATAAGAGATGTTATGCTTGTGTAATGTTTGGACATATATCTAACCAATGCAGGATGAGACCAAATCAAATGAATTTTAGGCCTATGCAAAGAAATGTTGTTTTCCATGCATGCAATAAATCTGGTCATATTGCAAAATACTGTAGAAGTAAGAATATGAGTAACAATGGTCTGATGAACAAGAACAATTCAGATGAAAAAGGAAAAGAAAAGGTGGAAGAGATCAGAGACCAGCATAAGAAGATGTGGGTTAAGAAAGAAGATTCTATTGTTTAAAATAGCTCCACACCTAATTTTGGTGTTGGAACCTCATCCGGTAACTAGGGCATTTTAGTCTTAGGGGGAGTTTTTAATGCAAAATATTCAAGAACCCCTCTCTAAGATATGTAATCAGTTGCAAAAGATTGCAGAAGATCAAGATAAGATATGCAAATGATATCCAGAAGAATTACTGGCAGTTTGAGATTCCAGTGGAAGATTTCATGAAAAGTAAGGTATCCGAAAAGCTTTAGGGTTAAGCATTTACTGCAAATAAAATTTAGGTCTTTGAAAAAATAAAAAGGCATTTTACTATTCATTTTTCTTATTGCAAATGAGAGAGGAGTAGAGTAGGAGAGAAAAAGAGATATAGAAGCAAAATTCGAGCTTGCAGTGATTCGACAGAGATTACATCTAGTTGTGATTGAAAAGGTGTTTATCCATTTTCGAAGCTATTAGTTCATACCCTAAATTTCAAAATGGTATAATCATCTCGTGTAGAAACTCCTTTTGTTGTTGAAATCAGTGAAAGAGCTAGGTCCGTATTCAAGAAACATTTGTTTAATTCAGTTGAGGACGATGTGAATGGTGTGTTTTCTTCTATACCATAAAGAGTGTTGCACAATGAAGACATTAGAGCATACATACATTGCAACATCGAGGAATTAGGTAATTCAGATATGTTATCTATGTATGCTAATATCATGGTTGATGATTTTGGGAATTTGAAAACAGATTTCAAGAATTTGGAAGATAAGGGTTTCATACAGTTCGTTCACTTCCTGATATTTGATGAGCCTGAATGGGTGAGGTATGTTCTAAGCTGAATTCACAATGAATTTCTATGGTTGGACAAACCCCACAAGATCACAAAGCAAAACATTCAAGCAGTAACCTGTTTGAATGCAACTAGTGAAGTTCATGGACACTAGAATGTGAAGAACACCACTGTAATGGAGCTAACTGGTTCCAAGCATGACATCCGATCAATGACCATTAGTGACATTATAGAATTTTATGTGAGATTTGCTTCGATGGTTTTTGGTTACAAGGTTTATCAATCAAGCGGACAAAATTCACTATCTGGTACTACTATCTATGCAGCCTATCATATGCTCAAAGAAGACAAGAAGTATGACTTGTGTGCAGTGCTTCCTAGCGAGCTAATGAGCAATATAAAGAAGATCAAACAAGACAAGAAGAATGTCTTTAAATTTGGTTCCTTGATCATTTGTTTGGCACTGTATCTCTTGAATGAGATCCCCAATATTGGAAAGGTTCAATGGGCTTATGATAAACTAGTGGCAACTCAAATAAAGGAAGGTTTGCAAGGTTTGGGTGATGCAGTTGCACATAAATCTTCCTTATGGGGTTACTTTAAGACATTTCAGGAGCTGATGCAAGGAAGAGAAAAAATTCCAAAGGCTATTGTTGAAAAGTATGAAAATACAATTTGCTTCATGGTGGATAAGGATCAATGTCACATGGAAGTAGTTGAGCCTAGGACAATTTAGATTCTGCCTATGGAATATGAGATAGATGAGATTACTCTTGACACATATGCTCACCACCTCCTCAATAAGATGTTAGATGAAAAGGAGGAAATATTTGGCACATACAAGGAAATAGACTTGGATTTGCATAAGAAATTCACTGAGCCCGGTAGAAGGAGAAAGATCATTAAGGAAGTAGAAGAACTTGAAGAATACATGGGCATAACCAAAGAAGCTCTGTAGAGGGCCAACGAGAAGAATATATTGAAGGAGGAAGACATGGTAAAGCAATAGGCTAAACTTCTCTCCAGTCCTCCCAAGTAGACCAAGGCTAAATAGACTAAGTCTGCACCACCTTTCGGTGTGCAGAAGGCAATCCTTCCACCTAAGCTACAATCATCATCAAATGATGGAGTTGAGAAGAGGAAGAAGCAAAATACCCAAAGAGAATATGTTGTAGTCACTGCAGAGGAGGAAACAAAATCTAATGAGGCAGTACGTGAAGTAAAGAAGACTGCCACATATGCCAGGGAAGTTAGGAAATCCCCATCCAGTGAAGCTCTACCTATAAAGAAGCCTAAGACTCAAGGTGAGCCATCTAGTAGAGCCAAATCAAGTAAGAAGCATAAATCATAACTTGATGAAGCTCTTAAATCAGGTAAGCTTGAAGGTTCTTATAATATTGTAACCCCGAAATCCTTGGATGAGATTATTAATAAAATTGTAAAGGAAGGAAATCTCAACAATTTATCTGTATACTATAGAAATTGTGATAATAATGATCGAAGAGCTATTGAGGAAGCAAATGTACAATATATAAACACTTATAGTAAAGTTCTGTTAGAATTGTCATCAATGATTCCGAAATAATTATATGAGATTTTGGATGCTAGGAGATACACAGCTACCCAAGAGGATGAGAAAATAAAGGAATATGTATTAGTTAATACATGCTCTGTCATCTCTAAAGAAGAAGTTGATAGAATCCTAAAGTTGTCTAAAGACAAATTTCGGAGTAAAAGGAGAGTCAGCAAGATCATGCTCGATAAAATGGATGAAGTTGCAAAAGAAACTGAAGCAATCTTGAAAGAATTTTTGTTAAAGCTGAGATATGAAGCGAATCAGGCTAAGGAGGCCACCCAACTGGATGAGCAAACACATGAAGATACTTCCATTCTGGAAGTACCAGTAGAAGTCTTCGGTGAGAAGGGGGATCAGTCATCAGTGCAGATTGATCCAATTGAGCATGAAGTTGCAGGTGATACCACTGCTAACCAAGCAGTTGGAAACTCCGGTAAAGTTGTGCAAGATCCTCTGGTATTAGAAGTTCATTCTGAGCATGCAAATGAGGAGCTTGAGATTGGAAATGATAGTGTAGAGAAGGAGAAAGGAGAAGAGTAGGTTGATAACGCTCTGGTAACCATGGCAAGAGCCTATGTATCTGACAAAGGGAAGAAGATTGCTATAGATGAAGAAGCATTTTCCCATGGACCGATTGGTTTGAGCACTATATCTCCCATTCAAACATTGAAGATAGCTATCCTTTCCCAAATCAAAGCGAGTGAGGACTTATTAAAGTCTCAATCAAAAGACAAGGAGGTTATATCTTTGGCAACCAATATTTTAGAGAAAGTTTCTCCTTCCTATACACCCTCTGGTAAGCTAAAGGGTATGTTACATATTGTTGAAACTCATTTTGAGTCTTTAGAAAAAGCAGTAGATATAAAATATTTGAATAGATTTAATTATATGAGATCACAATCATTTTTGAAAGAAGTTGAAGGTGATAGGGTCAGTTTGAAGACTGTTGTGAAGAGTATTGAAGACGCTTTAGATGAAGGTGGTCAAATTTTCAAGTCATGTCTTATTCTGCCAAAGTTTACCTTAGACATTGACAAAAAGATTAAGGATTATGAAGGGTAGTTGGCCGACATTTCACAATATTTTGCCCCTCATTTATTTTTTTGCAATACTCTCGAAGTTCAGATCATGGATACTCCTAATCAAAGTTTAATAATATTATCATACTCCTAATCAAAGTTTAATAATAATGTGGGTACTCAATCCCACTGTGGTTTTTCCCTTTCTAGAATTCCACGTAAAAATTTTGGTGTTATGGTTGTGTGGTTGATTTGTTTATGTTTCTGTACTTTACTTTCTTTCTTATGTATCTGGTGGTGTAAGAATTAGTTTATCAAGTTTTTCAAATTGTGAAACACTGATTCACCCCCCCCCCCCTTCAGTGGTCATTGATTGCAACATGATTTTGCTTCCATTGAATCCCTTGAAGTTCATTGTGTTGAACTCTTATTGTTCATTTTGTGTCGGGTTATTTTGGCCATGGTCGGGAGCCATATTTGTGCTCTGGGCGAAGTATTTCTCTGTGCATTGATTCACATTTGATATTTTATTAAGTCCTTGTTTAAAGTGGCTTTTGCGTCTCTTTTGGACTTATCTCAAAGCTGTTTCGAAGTCTTGTTTATTTTTATAAGCTTGGCAAACTTGTTTTTTCCATTTTCTAAGTTTCCTGATTGAATGCACTAAAACTCTATAAGCGCTAAAATCACTGTCATATGCACTAAAAATATGATCAAAATCGTTGTCAAAATCAATGAAGTCACTATTATGGGCAACGAAGGTGCCAATGTATTAATCATAATATGCGCTAATGTAGTTTTCAAAGACGTTGTTATATTGGTCAAAAGTGTTTCTCTATTCAACCGAGGTGCTAAAACATGTTGTGAATGCGCCATTATATTCGACAAAAGCGCTGCTCTACTTTACTATTGGTATTTTGATGATTTTTCCAGTCTGTGTTGTATTTTCTTGGATCTATTTTTGTGCTAGAGACTTTAGTTGATCCTTTTGAGTTTCTAAGAGTTATGTTGTGCCCAGATTTGGCTATTTTGTCATTATTTGAGCTCTTACAAGATGTATTATGCCTTTTTGTTGGGGGATGTTTATATGTATTTTTCTATCTCTAGCAAGGGGTAGATTGCCCTGTTATAGAGGATGGATGTACAGTTCCAGGGAGATCATTGTTGAGGATTTAATTATGTTTGGCTAAGGAAGATAATGGAGCTATACATTTCTTTCATTATATTGTTTTGATCTGGCATATGTTGAGGCTTTTGATTTATCTTCTTGGCAATATGGTATTGGTCTTGTTCTTATTGTATATGTTTATGTGGATATCCTCTGATGTTGAACCTTGTTGTATCTTTTTGTTATTATGTTTTGTGTCTACCCTAAAGGTCTTGGAACATAGTTCGGGAGAGTGGGCTTCCACGTGATGGTCGGGGTCAAGAGAGAATAGGTTGTCAAGAGGTTCCTTGTAAGGATTCTTGGATCCTAGACCACCAGGAACACGTTGGGGGTTTTCCTTGATTTAAATAAGTGATAACCATAATAATTAATTAGCTAGGTTGGGTAATTAGCACTCGCTTGAATAAGATAATAAATTGGTTATGGTGCCCCACCTCATGGCCCTTGAATGGTGATTTAGGATGAGCTTGGGAAGACCGTAGAGATAGTAAGTCAATCTCCCTTGATTCTCTCATAGGTTGAGATGGCTCCACATGTCTATTAGGGTTTTGTATTATCTCTTCTTTGTGAGGATAGCATGTAGAGACATGACTATTAGGGTTAGGGTTTGACATTATTCCCTTTTATGTGAGGATAGCATGTGATGACACTCTCGCCCCGCATGTGTCGTTGTTCCTTATGCCTTGATTGTTGTTACACCTCTGGGAGTTTCTATTTTTTATGATTAGCCTTGTAATGTGGTTGGTGTATGTTTATGTGTTGCTTCTTGTTGAGTTATCTTTAGTTTTTAGGTTTTTAGCCTAGGTCTAAAGTGTGTGTGGGACCTTGTATCATCTCCTAGAATGGGGGGTGGTTCCTTTGGTTCCCCATTGTCAAGCGGTTTGATTCTTTCTTCTATTCAAATGTCCTTCATTAGATGCTTTGAGTGTGGATTGGATTCTAATCTCTTCAACTTGTGGATGGATCTTTGTAGCAGATTAATGGAATGTAATTCATATGGAAATGCAATAATGAGATTTGAAGAAAGTTGTAATCATTGTTAAGATTATGTATTTGATGTAATGACCTTGTAACTTCACGATGTAATAGGATTTATGGTTTCAATCAGTGTTGGGTTTATTATGTAACTTGGATATGGAATAAAAATAATAAGAGATTAGAATCATGGTTAAAAGGTTGTCACTTGGCTATATTGTATATGTTGAAATATGTGTACCTATTAGTTATGTTCGTCCTTTGGTTAGTGTTAATAATTTGATATTAAAAGTTATGCATGATCAATCTAGGAAGAAAAGAGATTGGGTATGTTGTAGGTGATAACAATTCATGATGAAATAATGGTAAATGAAAAGCGTTTAGGAACATTTGGTATTAATGCTTAAAATGAACCTAAAAGAACTAGTGGGTAACAAGATGTGATAGGTTGCATTCATCGTGAATAAGTAAGGAATATGATTTATACATTATGAAAAGTGGATGATTTAAAGGAAAATGTAAGTAGAATTGATTAAGATAAGTGTATGTGATGATGTATGTTTTTTTATTGCTTGAGTAATGGCATTGATTATATTTTCGCTTGTGTATCATGTTCGTTTGTTTATGTTGATAGACTAGATGTGTATTTATTAAAAGGTGGAATGTTTTCTTAGTGATTAATGCATAGTAAGTGTTAGATTAGTAGATGTTTTTTTAAAAAAATTTATTTCTATTTTCTAGTTAGATTAGTTTTTTTCTCTGGGGTATTTTGGCGTAAATTACATCATAGAGGGCAAAATGTAGACATCTAAATTCAACTAGTTGAATGTTTTATTAATTCAAGTTCACTTTAACCTTTACTCTTCTTGTCGTAATAATCAATTAAATTATTAATTAATTATCTTGCTTCCATAATTTTTTTTATTTATATAAAGCCAAAGCCGAAAATATTATATATTAAAATATAAGTTTTTGAAACTAAACATAACATGAGATTAAAATATAAGTTTTTGAAGTGGGTATGAATGACAAGGTGAACATATTGTCTAGGTCAAAGAATGAACAAGATGAACTCATTGAATCTTCATGTCACATACAAGTAGTCATGAATGATAGATGAAAACAATTATATTGTCAAATGTAAAAGGTATGCATGATAATAACTTATTCTTTATATGAGAATGCATGAAGAATTTAAGGAGATAATTTGATTTACATCTGATGAAAGATAAGTGATTTATTTCTTTTTAATCTATTAATAAACAAAAAGGCATCAATTGACTTGATAAATAGGTTGTGTAAACCATGTTAAAGAGAAGAGAAATATGGTGATCTCAATTGTTGAACGTAGGTTGCATCTTAAAAGTTTCCTTTGCATGGTATGAATAAGTATATTTAGCTTTATTCCCAGATGATAAGTAGGTAAAATTATCCAAGAATATTACAATTGAAATATGTGCATTGCATAAATAACTAAGTCATGATCTAGCTTAATGATTATTTCTTATGTTTGAATTTGATACTAATTCATTTGAAAAACATACAAAAAATATTTTGTCATTTATTATCAAAAGACGTATTTAAGTTTTTAGACATCGATACAATGTCTCTTCCTAGAGGGGAAGGATGTCACAACCCATTTTCTGTACAAAAATTATGTTACATTAAATATCTAAATTGTAATTGAAGTTATTCTTTTTATGAGTTTAATATCTAATTTTGATTTTATATTATGGATACTAATGAGGACTAATGTTGTATTGTTGTTACTATGAGTGCAACAACTAGGATGACCCCGTCATAAGGGAGAGATAATCGTTGGAGGAGGAGCCTAGTTTCCTAAAAGTGGAAGGTTGTGATGGAGCACACACACACACACAAATTATTATCTTTTAACAATTTGAATAACTATGTGTGAATGTCTGATTTCAATTATTATGAAATTAAAGTATTGAATTTTTTGTTTGAAATGATTTTGTATTAGATGGGATAGAAAAAACTTGTTTTTGTAATCGAATTATTAATTTTTATTTTATTATTTTATTATTTGATCATTTAATGATATTTAGTTCTAAATTATTACATTTGTTCAACAAATTGACATCTGAATATTGTGAATCTATAGTTATTAAAATGTATCTTAATCTCATGATTATCTTGTTAAATATTTCTAAGAGAAACTGTTAATAATTTTTAATATATTTATTTCTATCATTTATATGAGTTATCCTTGGAAGATTATTGCAAAGAATTGTAGGTGAACATGCATAAGTCAATATTTTTTTCTAGCCATCTGTTTGTAATGCCTCATCCAAAGTACCAAGGCAAAACCTGACATAATAACTTATTCATGAAATACACGATATGTGTTCCAATGGATACTATTCAAAATTTCATGAGGCATAAATTCAGTACTCACATTTTCATTCCTCATAATTCACATGAAACATTCAAACTTTTCAATCTTAAACAAAGCACAAAAATAATAACAAAAGCATTTTTCAGTAATTTTTTCAACATTATTCCAATAGGTTTAATTCAATACTCCATAAGGTAAACCATCATTCCCACATTATAAAATATATAATTTCATTATAACATTCAAATTTATAATTTTTTCCAATTCATTAAAAATTAGAAATTTATCAAATCTATCATTAAAAATGGCTTGAAAATTTGTAAAAAAAGTAAATTTCAGAAAACAAAAAGATATCATTTGGTTCTAAATATACCTAGAAATAAACTTTTCACAAAAAAATCTTATTTTAATCATTTCGTAAAAAAATGGATAGCATAAAAATGTTTGAGGGATATTTTTCAAAAGTTTCATGTAATAAAAATATATAATGAAAGGTACTAGAAGGTCCTAACCTTAATCCTATTGTAAGCATTCAAATTAAGGAATAATACTCAAACAAATAGATATGAGAAACCTACCTAAACTTTTGTCAAAAATTGAAATGAAGAGAACTTTAAATACACCTCACAAATGCACAAATTCAAGCACAAGAATGTTCTCCTATCAATTCCTATTAGGCCACTTCAAAACCCATCAAATTCCATCCACAATTGCATTACCAATCTAATTTTGAAAAATATGACAAGATGAGGGTTTTGGAGAGCTTTTTTCTTCACAAAAAAAGTTAATAAAAATAACCTTCCTTTTCCCTTTCATTCTATTTTCTCTTTGTTTAAAGGGGAAAATGGGGTTCACTAGTCTATGCATACAAATTATGAATCAAACCCATTCACACCAATATAATTTAAGGAGAATGAATCCAATAGCTCAAGCTCAAACCAATTGGAAAGGGTTGGGCTCAACTGTTTAGTTGAATTTGTTGCAATTGTATATGAAATGATTTAAATGCAAAAACCTGGGCTAATGATTCAAACTTAACAACAATAAATAAAAACATATAGTTTTGATACATATATGCATACCACAAGCACAGTCTAGAAATAGGAGACAAAGAGGAACTCACGTTTGAAATTTGAGCTAAAAAATGCTCGACAATGTTGCTATTTGACCTTGTCTTGAATTTGTCAGATGTGGATATCAAGAACAAATTTGGAATCAAAATGTTGCTTAGAATATTCTCCTAAAAATTGTCATAAAAGTATCGGACAATGTTGCTAGTCGACCTTGTCCAGGGTTAATCCCTTCTTCAAAATGTAGTCTTGCGTGTCTCAATCTACACTTTTTGCATCTATATTTGTTCTCTCTAGAATATGTCACCTACACACAAAAGAGAAGAAAAATATTGTTGGGTTGATAGGGATTTGTCTAGAGAAAACCGCAGGCCTGGAATTAACTCTATGATGAAAATAGAAAAGAGAGCTGGATCTAGAAATATAATGATGAATTAACATGTTATACCTTATTTATTAATCTCCTCTCCCTTGAAGTATTCATAAAAAGTTTGTTGTTGTCATGTATGAATTCATGGATGTCTTCATTATAACTTGATTGTGGATGCCATCATGAATGCTTGAAATCTAAATACTTGACCTCTCCTTCACTTCTCTAATGATGCTTGATTTCTTGTTCACTTGAACTTGAATTTATCTTGAGCAATTGAATTGGAAACTTGTAGAGAGATGTTTCAAATGAGGGGACAAGACTTTCTTTTATATACCTATCCTCATCAAACATATTGAAAATTACGAAGAAGGTTGACATTGAAAATCAATTACTACTAATTTTTATTACCATTATAGGGTTAAAAAATGTGCCCTTTTAGTTTGGACAAGGGTGCTAGGCATCCTTTTCCAAGAGGAAAAGGGTGCCAGGTGCACTTGTCCAGATCATCTGGGCTGAAAAAAGTCCAAGAAACCAAGCAAAGCATTAGGATCACAAATTTGGCACCAACATGAACAAAATAAGGCACACTCAAGGCATGGAAGGGGAAACACAAAAGTGAGGCCCAAGTGAGTATGAAATTGTATGTAGATATAATTTATAACACTACATTTAGCCCCCAATTTTGTGGGAGTATGAACTTATGCTCATACTTGTTAGTAGCAACAATGAAGGAAAACTGAGAGGGGGGGGGGGGGTGAATCAGTTTTCATCGGATTAAACCAATTAAGCACAATCTTAGATTCCAATCAACTGCAGCATGAATAAAGATAAAGACAATGACAATGACAACAACACACATAACACCAAGATTTTGATGTGGAAAACCTGGGTAAGGGAAAAACCACAGTGGGATCCTAGCCACAATAAAATGATACTCTACAGTAGTATGTGTAAATATTACAATGGGGAATGCACATGCATTCAGGCACACTACCTAGAGCTCATTGCTCAAAAAGAGATGACCCAAAAGGCTCCAACCCTCAGGGAAGGTTCACTACCTTACAATAAGATTCAGACTACAATCTGGATTTCATGAACTGCAAACATAGCATATGCTAATGCTTGATGATAGTTCCAGTTAAGCACATTTGTCTGCTCTGCACCAATCTCTACTCAATACTTCCACATAGAAAGATAAATTCACTTAAGAACACATACACCACGCTCTGATAATGCAAACACATTATCGATCACCAAACTACATGAATCTAACACCTATTTATACAATTCATCAACCTTGACTACAAGGTCGGCCAAACCCTCAAACCTCAATTACAAAATTACATCACACGATACATATATGAACCACCAGAGCAATATAATGATAAACATGACATAACATGGACCTAAATCAAATCTCAAAACCTGCATCACCATCGAAAATCTCACCAAGATCAACCACAATACGTTACACCACCGAGAATACCGCATAACACGAAGAATATCACCGGATCAACAAAATCACCAAGAACACCCACAAGGATTAATGTGGACCATCAAGACAAATAGGACATGATCAGGAAACACCAACAAGAACATCAGAACCATCCGCAATAGCTGCACCAACACCACTTAATAAAATCTTCATCGATCAACACACTAACTCACAATAACACCAATCAACAATAATTCAGACTAGAAAGATAACTTGCAGACCACCAAATCATGAACCATCTGAAATGAAGATACACATGAACATCCGAAACATTCTCCCAACTTCGTAGCCAAAGATATAATCATACCTGAGCTCTACCAACCACTGAACATAAAGACTAAACTCCAAGCCGGATCAAATAATATGATCAAGCAATCTTTTGAATCACTGAAGTCAATGAGGAATGCAGTATTCCAACATCCAAATTAGATAAAACAACCATATCAATGCAATGCAATTACCAGAACACCAAACAACTCTTGACAACACATGAATATATTGGCATCAATGACAACAACATATCCTAGCAGTAGAAATATCCAACAATACTCTCTTTAAAGTACAACATAGCATCAAAAGACTTTCACCAAGATATTAAAGAAACAAGAAACACCAAGCCCCCAGGGAATTAGGATCTTATCAACATAATATCAAGATAAAAGGAGAAACATATGAAGAGAAGAGAGAGAATAAAGTATGAGTACGAGCCATGAGTCATGTTGGCACAAAGAAAAGAAAAGAAACTCAACTGAAAGATGGGTGCTGTACTATGTACCAAACACGGAGATTGCAAAACAAAGCCTCGACATGCAAAGTAATTTGAACAAATAGCAAGTACAAAATGGGTGCTACAATGTGTACCAAATATTTCATGGCGTGTGATCAAAGTGTACTAACTAAACCTCGGTGGAATGTGCAAAAAGTGTAACAAAGAGTGGAGTGTGTGCCTCCACATTAAATCGATTATGTATTCCTTATCGAGATGCATTACTTTAAGGTAGCATACATGCATCCAAAGGACAAGTATGTCACAATAGTGAAATGCCCCCAAGTATGAGCATATCAAAGGTGATGGTCCATTAAACATATAGAGAGATCACATATGAGATTCACTATCTGGGGTTAGTATGTGCATCATATATATCATATATATCAAGCATGATTATAATGAATTCACATCATCCCCCAAAGGTAGTGGAACTATGAACACAATGGAAGAAGAGCACATAATATGAACAAGGTAAGTATTTTTGGGTCAACATGAAAGATACCAAAAGGAGAGACCTCACTGCTTTACATTAAACTCAATTTAGAGACCTCACCACTTTACATCAACCTTAATTTAGACAACACAAAGCACATTTACAGAAATAGAATATTGTTAGAAATTAGGATCTTAGGGTACAAATCATTACAAACAAGATAATAGAGTAAAGGAAATGAGAAACATACATGCATAAATATACACATTACACATGATATACATGGGGAAAACCCTTTCGGGTAAAAAACCCCATAAATAATCATTTAATTAAAACACTTAAAAATAGAGTCTATCATAAAATAAACATGAACTTGGGGATACTCCTGCAATACTTCCACATGGCCAATAATACCTTTTGTGCATAGTGACACAAATCACCATAAAGCTCCAGATTCACACAACTCTCAAATGAGAGAGAACCTCCTTAAATATAGGAGGAAGGGTGGCTTCACTAGTCACACCTTTTCAATAACCCCTACTCATAAATAATTAATAATCTAATAGTTATTATATTATAATTATTTCAAATGGGATATGCTTATAAAACATATAATATATAAGGTTTTATAACCTTATATTAGAACATTATATATAAATGTTATAAGGATGTGATCCCTTATAACATTATGTTCTAACAAATATTTACAACATAATATGAATATGACATATAGAAGAAGAGAGATATAAGTAGAGGAATGTCACAATAGGTTTGGTCCCTTCATTACCTTGCACTAATGGAGCAACAAGGTCATACAAAGAGAGCTTAACATAACATAAAGACACAACAAGAAGTATTGTTGG
Organism: Cryptomeria japonica; assembly: GCF_030272615.1. Lineage (NCBI taxonomy): Eukaryota > Viridiplantae > Streptophyta > Pinopsida > Cupressales > Cupressaceae > Cryptomeria > Cryptomeria japonica. The sequence continues at coordinate 153,916,105 of NC_081406.1, read as the reverse complement.
CAGTATTTTCATTGATGTCAAGTGATGTCAAGAGGTTGCAAAGAAGCAGACATTAGTCGTGCATAATACGAAGATAAGAGAAGATATGTGAAGTGCATAACACTTAGGTTATGCAGTAATGCATGTGAATTGTGCATAACACGACATATTATACTACAAGGGCCTCGATCGAGTTCATTATCTCCATGTCTCAGCAACAGTCTGGAGTTATGTGTTGGTGAGGTGTACATGTAAGGCCTCTTTGGTGAGTTAGTTGTTGCACCTGGCACTCAAGAAAGAAGTCTTTAGTGTTTGACCGAGTTGTGAGTTGGTTGTGGTGAGTCACGATTTCCATGCGGTAGCACTTGTTTGGTTCAAGTGTGTCAATGGGTCCCACGGTGTGTTCGAATGAAGGAAAGAGACCGTGCGAGATAACATTTAAACGAAGAGAAGGCCATCCTCAACTACCTTGCAATACTGAAAAGAGAGATGCACTAGTCATGCGGGATAAGAGTTTCATTGAGGTCAAAGACCCCTCGCTATCCCACAATGTGATGAAAAAGAGTTTTATGATCACGCTGGACAAGAAATAGTTAAGGAAAATGTATTCCCCGCCATCCTGCACCACTGATGACCAAATAAAATTGGTCCTACAGGATTAGAAATCAATGGACGGATAGAGGCTCCCCACTATCCCGTGTCATCAAAATGAGAGAAGCAACAATCATGCAGGGTAACACAAGAAGAAGTGAGAGATGCATCATGCTATCCCACAGTGCTAAGAAGAATGAGACGATGGTCGTGCGGGATAAGATAGTGAAGAGAGAGAAGGATCCTACTAATAACTCAATGATGAACAGTGAGTACCAAACCAGTACTGAGAGGGGGGGGTGAATCAGTACAAGCACAAAATTTTTTCCTAAACCGGTTTGATTGCAAACTGTAAACTACTGGCAATCCCTAACATCAGTCCGAACCAGATTATTACCAGTTAAACACAATGCAACTATGAAAGACATGAACCGATCAATCTTCTTAGCTTTCCATAAACCTACTCCCTCATTTCCACTTTGTCCTTATGCATAAACAGATAATCTATCATCAGAGATACAATGATTTACCACTAAACAAGAAATTAAAAACATCACATGGAAGAGGCATCCCACATGACACACATATTTTTCACGTGGAAACCCAATTGGGAAAAACCACGGTGGGGATGAATACCCACAAGCTATTTTTGAACTCTTTAGAATTCCGCTTTGTTAGGAGCCAAGTCCAGTTAAAGACTATTACAACAAGTTTTCTTAGGAACCGATCCTGTTAGGGATCACCTGATTAAGGGATGGCTAGAATACCCGATTAAGGGTTAAACTCTGTTAGAGGTTACCTTGTTAGAGGATTTTATGAACTCAATGGCTTTGAGTCACCCTGTTAAAGGATTTACAGCAAGTTGGTTAAAGCTACCCTGTTAAGGGATTTTCCAACTGTTGAATTGGTTAGAGATCAACAGGTATCATAATGATCTGGTAATAGCACTCAACGCTAATGCAGATCCGCCCTAGTTCCTTCCTTCTGCACACACACTATGCAGGTATCAATCTTCTCAACTAGTTTGGAAAGAATCATGTATCTCTGCACATAGATACACACACAACATTTTCCAACAACCTCAACATGAAACACCACATCGACCTTATAGGAAACAAATAGGTCGGTAGCATAAACCCTAAACCCTAAACACTTAGGTTGAGAAATTTAGTCGGTTCAATCCTGACTATTGAACATTTTGCATTTGAATACAATAGTCTTGAACAGATCTCAAGACATTCTCCATCATTCGTTCTTCACTGCTTCTTGGAGGCGATAACCCATCACGTGTTCTCCACCATTTGTAAAGACTTCGCACATTCCCGAGGTAGATAGGATTAATCTCCTTCATGCAAGATCCTTCATGCGCACAAGGCTGATGTGGCGACATGATCTGACCTCCATTACAATGCTCACTTCAATCAAAAACCCTAAGACTTAGACTACCAACCGGTAGTCATGCCATATGAACCCTTGATCCAAAACATTCCATATGCCGGTTCTCATTCTGACATACCAGGTCCAGTTCACAACATCATACCGATTCTCTTGTTCTCTTTTCGACATACCGGTTCACTTGGACAAGCATACCGCTTCACTTTTTCACATATGTTGGTTCACAACATCATACCGGTTCTATTTGTCAGTTGCTTAACTTCAATATACCGGTTCACTCAGCATATTGACATCAATGACAACATACAATATTAACATGTCATCATACTTTGTACATATGCCAACAGTCTCCCCCTTTGGCATTGATGGAAATATACAAAGATATCTCTCTTTCTGCATCACATCTTCTCCCTATTGTTGCAGATATCTTTTGCGCTTCACATCTTCTCCCCCTTTGACAACAATGCAAAACTGGAGGCACAAGCTGCCCTGTTCCACTATGCTACTCCCCCTGAGGAGTAGCATCCTGCAACACATCAATCCTAAAATGATATATCAATGGAAGACCTGACTGATGTGGAGCATAGACTTTTAATTTACCTCTTGAAGGGGCAACACCCCTAATTAACCTCTTATATAGGTAAAGGTATCCTTCGGTAGAGGCTTGGTGAATAGGCCTGCTAACTGCTCCTTACTGGAAACATGTTCCAATACCACCTCTTTGTTCTGAACCTTTTCCCTCAAGAAATGATACTTGAGTTCAAAGTGCTTGGTTCTAGCATGTAAAACCAGATTCTTGGAAATGTTAATTGCACTTGTATTATCACAGAATATACTTACCAGTTCAGATACAAGAACTTTGAAGCTATTCAATACATGCTTCATCCAAATAGTTTGGGTGTAGTTCATAAAAGCTACAACATACTCCGCTTCTACTGTAGACTGAGAGATACAACTCTACTTTTTACTCATCCATGAGACCAGTCTACCACCGAGAAAGAATGTACCACTAGTTGTGCTCTTCCGGTCATCCACATTACCAGCCCAATTAGCATCTGTGAACACTTTCAAGTTGAAATCATTATTGTATGGATACCATAATCCATAGTCAATAGTTCCCTTCAGATATCTAAGAATCTGCTTGACTGCTACCAGGTGAGATTCTCTTGGGATTTTTTGAAACTAAGCCGTAATACCCATTGCATGTGAAATGTCTAGTCTGCTATGCACTACAGAATGCAACTTACCAATCATTGATCGATATTCCTTCTCATTTACCAATGCTGAGACATCTTCTTTTGATAGTTTACAACCGGTTTACTGTCTTCCATTCCAAAGGTCTTCAACACCTCTTTGACATACTTGGACTGAGTAATAAAGATTCCATCTTTCATTTGCTGAATCTGCAGTCTAATGAAGAACTTAATCTCCCCTATGAGTGACATTTCAAATTCCTTCTTCATCTCATCTGCAAAGTCATGACTCATCCTGTCATCTCCACCAAAGATTATGTCATCAATAGATACTTCACAGATTAGAATTTGATCTCCTTCTAATTTCAAGTAGATATTTATATGTTCACTTGTTCTTTCAAATCCAATCTTCACAAGATGGGAGTGCAAGTGTTCATACCATACTCTTGGTGCCTGCTTCAGTCCATATAAGGCTTTATGTAGCCTACACACCATGTCATTGTCTTCTGATAGGGAAAACCCATCTGGTTGCTCTATATACACCTCCTCTTCAAGTATTCCATTTTAAAAAGCATATTTTACATCCATTTGGTATACCTTGAATCCTTTAAAAGTTGCATATGCAAGAAGCATACGAACTCCTTCCAATCTTGCTACTGGAGCAAAGGTTTCTCCATAGTCTTCTCCTTCTTCTTGGGTGTATCCTTTACATACTAGTCTGACTTTGTTCCTTACCATTGTGCCATCCTCATTTAGCTTATTTTTGAAAACCCATTTGGTTCCAATGACATTTCTATGCTCTGGTCTGGGTACCAAAGACCATGTACCATTCTTTTCTATCTGATAAAGTTCGTCCTCCATAGCCTTGATCCAGTCTTCATCTTTATGTGCCTCTTTGAATGATTTTGGCTCAAATTCAGTGATCATACATGAGTTTTCTCTGACCTTTCTTCTTGTAAGAATTCCTGCATCTTTGTCTCCTATCGTCTTCTTTGGATCATGATTGAGTTTGACATACCTAGGTATGTTCTTAATAGATTCCTCTTTCTTTTCTTCATCATCCCCATCTTCATCAGCATCAACATCTACCAATGTAGGAGCACAATTACTGGTACTGGGCTGATTTGTAACCGGTTCCCAGAAAGTTACTACCAATTCATCTCCTACTTGCTTACTGTCAATTCCCTCCAATTTCTTAGAGTTTTCATTAACCCTAACATTGATGCTTTTAACGATTCTCTGAGTCCTATTATTGAAACATTTGAGAGCTTTACTTTTGGTGGAATATCCTAGGAATATTCCTTCATCACATTTTGCATCGAACTTGCTCTGATGTTCACTCCTCTTGATATAGCATTTGCTACCAACTACTCTAAAGTAGCTTACCACGGGTGTCTTACTAGTCCAGTACTCATAAGGAGTCTTATCCTTTCCTTTCTTGATGAGTACCAAGTTCATTGTGTAGATTGAAATTCTCGCCGCTTCTCTCCAAAAGGTGTGAGTGACCTTTCCTTGGATCAACATAGATCTACCTGCTTCCTCTCTACTAGGCCATTTTGTTGTGGAGTCCGAGGGGCGAACAGTTGCCTTTTGATGCCATTTTCTTCACAATATTTTTTGAATTCATCGGAAGTGAATTCCCCTCCTTGATCAATTCTAAGGCATTTGATTTTTCTACCACTTTCCTTTTCTACCAGTGCTTTGAAACCTTTGAACTTTCCAAAGGCTTCAAACGTGTCCTTCAAGAATGTGACCCACATCATTCTTGAGCAATCATCTGTAAGAATCATAAAATACCTATCTCCCTGCACACTCCTAGTTTTCATAGGACCACACAAATCAATATGCACAAGATCAAGTAAGTTGTCAGCAGTGAAAGATTTACCTTTGAAGGTTGAGGAAGACATTTTCCCCAGTTGACACTCTCTGCACAAAGGATTTTCCAGTTTTCTCAGCATCGACAGTCCTTTAACTGCCTTGATCTTACTGGCCTTTACTATGTTATCAAAGTATACATGGCAGAGTCTCCTATGCCATATCCAGCTATCATCAAACTTAGCCATAAGACATGTACTTACATTTGCATTCAGCTGAAATAAATTACCTTTGGTCTACATACCGGTGGCCATTAGTTCACCACTCTTTCCTTTGATTTTGTACACTTCATTTTTGAATTCCAGAGTGAGTCCACTATCATTCAGAGGGGCAACACTCAATAGATTGTGTATGAGACCTTCCACCCAATACACATTATCAGCACTGCTCTTTCCATTCAAAGAGATGGACCCTTTGCCTTTGACCATACATGGTGCATCATTACCAAAATGAACCACACCACCATCATACTCTTCCATAGATATAAACTTGTTCTGGTCACCAGTCATATGGTAAGAACAACCACTGTCAATAATCCACTCATTGGAATTATCAAAGTGGGAGATAAGAGCCTTCTTGTCTAACACATCCTCCTTGACTGCAACAAACACAATATCTTCATTTTCTTCATCTTCTGATTCCTCATCTGTGACACCTTCATCAACTGCTACAAAATAGTTTCTCCGGTTTCCTCCTTTGAATTTCTTGAACCTTTTGGGTTTGTCCTTGTTGTCACCATTAGGATAGTTTATAGCAATGTGTCCTATCCGGTTACAAGAAAAGCATTTCAAAGGGATTTTTCCTCTGTATTTGCCGGTTCGCTTAGGAATTCTCTTGGCAAGAAGAGCTTCAAATTCCATTAGAATCTCCTCATCATCCATTTCTCTGCTCTGTCTTCATTCACCATTGGTGCTTGCTTCTTTTCCTTTTTTGGATGGTGCAGTAGATGCTCTAAAAGTTGATTCAGTCTTTTGAACACTTCCATCAAAACTATATAGCTCATAGGCTATTAATTTTGCAATGATGGAGTCTAGGGATACCTTAGTCTTGTCTATTAACCTCAACTCTTGAATAGAAACAACCCTTATTGCATAGACCGGTAATAAGGACCTCAGGACTTTACTAATAATAGTAGAATCTTCCATTTTCCCTCCTGCACTTTTGATGTCTCCAACAATAGTCTTGATTCTTATTCCATATTGTTGAATGGTCTCACCTTCAACCATCTGCATGTCTTCAAACTTACCTCTCTAAGGCTTTCTTCCTTAGCTTGTTTTACATGCTCATCACCGCCATAGATATTCTCAAGAGTATCCCATACTTGGGATTTTCTTTATCCCGGACATCAATAAACTCAATGTCAGATAAGCTGCTGATTAGGGCTTCCATGACTTGCCAATTCTCCTGGATCTCTCTCTTTTGATCATCGCTGAGAGTACTGATAGGAATAACATAGGCATTTTCAACATAGCTCCAGTGTTGAGCACCCATGCTTCTGATGTATATCTTCATTCTGTCTTTCCATATTTTGAAATTGTCTCTGTTGAACTTTGGACCTTCCCTCTTCATCATTACAAGAGGATCTTTCCCTCAAGTGGTTAAGCTTACATCACAAAGGACCTAGAGGGAGCTCTAATACCAATTGATAACTCAATGATGAATAGTGAGTACCAAACCGGTATTGAGAGGGGGGGGGGTGAATCAGTACAGGCACAAAAACTTTTCCTGAACTGGTTTGATTGCAAACTGTAAACTACTAGCAATCCCTAACATCGGTCTGAACCAGATTATTACTGGTTAAACATAGTGCAACTATGAAAGACATGAACCAGTCAATCTTCTTAGCTTTCCATACAACCTACTCCCTCATTTCCACTTTGTCCTTATTCATAAATAGACAATCTATCATCAGAGATACAATGATTTACCACTAAACAAGAAATAACAAAACATGACATGGAAGAGGCATCACACATGACACACATATTTTTCACGTGGAAACCCAATTGGGAAAAACCATGGTGGGGATGAATACCCACAAGCTATTTTTGAACTCTTTAGAAGTCCGCTCTGTTAGGAGCCAAGTCCGATTAAGGACTGTTACAACAGGTTCTGTTAGGAACTGATCCTGTTAGGGATCACCTAGTTAAGGGATGGCTAGAATAACTGGTTAAGGGTTAAACCCTGTTAGAGGTTACCTTGTTAGAGGATTTTATGAACTCAATGGCTTTGAGTCACCTTGTTAAAGGATTTACAACAAGCTGGTTAAAGCTACCCGGTTAAGGGATTTTCCAACTATTGAATTGGTTAGAGATCAACAAGTATCACAATGATCTGGTAATAGCACTCAATGCCAATGTAGATCCACTTTAGTTCCTTCCTTCTGCACACACACTATGTAGGTATCAATCTTCTCAACTGGTCTGGCAAGAATCACGTATCTCTACACATAGATACACACACAACATTTGCCAACAACCTCAGCATGAAACACCACATCAACCTTATAGGAAATTGATAGGTCGGTAGCATAAACCCTAAACCCTAAACACTTAGGTTGAGAAATTTAGTCAGTTCAATCCTGACCATTGAACACTTTGTATTTGAATACAATGGTCTTGAACAGATCTCAAGACATTCTCCATCATTCATTCTTCACCACTTCTTGGAGGCGATAACCCATCACGCGTTCTCCACCATTTTTAGAGACTTCGTACATTCCTGAGGTAGATAGGATCAATCTCCTTCATGCAAGATCCTTCATGCACACAAGGTTGAAATGGTGACACGATCTGACCTCCATTACAATGGTCACTTAAATCTGAAACCCTGAGACTTAGAATACCAACTGGTAGTCATGCCATATGAACCCTTGATACAAAACATTCCATATACTGGTTCTCATTCTGACATACCGGGTCCGATTCACAACATTATACCGGTTCTCTTGTTCTCTTTTTGACATACCAATTCACTTGGACAAGCATACCACTTCAGTTTTTCACATATGCCGGTTCACAACATCATACCAGTTCTCTTTGTCCGTTGCTTAACTTCAATATACCAGTTCACTCAGCATATTGACATCAATGACAACATACAGTATTAAGATATCATCATACTCTGTATATATGCCAGCACCTACTATCCCACAACATGAAGAGGGATGAAAAGAGGACCCTATGGGGTAAATGAGAATGAAGAGAACTATGAAGTCTCTTATCCCGCATGGGTTAAGAGGTCATGTAGAATGTCATGTGGGCTAACAAAAGGGGAAGAGAGACATGTCCCCATTTTCCCACAATATCAAAGACCATAAGTTAAAATTATTGTGGGGCAAGATTAAATTAAAATATAGTGCATCCTGCTAGCTCGCATGGGTAAAGAGAAATCGTAAATGATGATGCAGGATAATGAAAAGAAAGAATGAGGTAGCCCGATTGGAGCCGATAGTCCATGTGGCGGTTGACTTGATGAATTGGATGTTGATTAGGAAGACTTGTGACAACATCTGTGCATGCCAATAGTCACAAATCTTTACGTGGAAGTTGACCAACCTTGATCGAATGATTTGGACAAAGAAAGTGGAGACATGTGGCTCCTTGACTTGTCGAGGAGAATATATGATACATAGAAGTTGGTGATGAAGGATCTAAGTGTGGTAGTTGTCAATCATTTCAGGGTAGGTCGACAAAGGATGGAGAATGCATTAACAGCGACTAAGTTGCAGGCTGGTTGTGTGGCTCAAGGAAGAATTAATGATCTCTTCGGGTAGAGAAAGATTACTAAACTTAGTCATCTAAGTACTAAGAACAATCTAAAGAAACATAGGATGCATTTACTATAGGTGATAAATTTGAGATCATATTCAGAACAAAGAATAAAATCTCCAGAGGTGCAGATCTCCAAGACAACCGACTTAAATAAAATATTCAAATTTGTAGTAGAGGTAAAATTTGATGTGTACAAAGTCGATCAAATCGAGCAGTAGATGTGATGAGATTTGATAATGGGAAGGTATGGATATTTAGACAAAGATAGAAGTGGAAATAGAAATATCTCAACAAGTCGACTATGAAAAATTTGTGCCGAGAAGAGTGGGTGTACTGCAAAGAGTAGTGTGGCTACCGAGAGAAGATAGAGATGTCTACAAAAGTAGAGAGAGTAAGCACGGAGGAAGAACATAATATTCTGCAAGGTGAAGCTATAGCAGAAAGAAGAAGAAAACCTGATAGAGGAAGAAGAAGAAACAAAGCAAGAACTTCTGCAAGCAGAGAAAATCATTCTCAAGATATGAGAAATTTGTAAGTGTTACAAAATTCATTTGTAGCAAGTATTTATCACTGCACTAAATATTTTGATAAATATTAAAAATCTCTGAGTGGAGGCTCAAAGCAAGGGTAGGTTCTCCTTTGAGTAGGTGCTCATAAAATTAGGGTTAGGTGCTACTTTGAGTAGGTGCTCATAAAATCAGGGGTAGGTGCTCCTTTGAATAGGTGCTCATAAAATCAGGGGTTGGTGCTCCTTGGGTTGGTGCCCTAAAATTTGTAATATGTTATTCACTATAAGGTTGGATTGGAGTAGTAGACTCCAACATCTATTCTCGTTGAGGTTTTTCCCACATTGGGTTTTCCTTGTATATTCTGTGTTGTGGTTTGATTTATCTTTGTGTGTGTGTTTTTTATTAATTTGCAGTTTTAGCACTTGCACACATAGTCAAAAGTTTTAAAATACACTAGTTCACCCACCTCTCAGTGTCCATTTGTGTTCTTCAATTACATCACGAGGGAAACACATCACATGCAAGAAAACACACAAATAACTCCACTACACAAGTGAATCTAGTCTAGCAAATCATCCCCGTCCCAATCTTGCTTAACAATATTTACACATGGTGGAGAGATGCAAGAGGACCCACAACAAGTAGAGTAGATGGAGCTACTAAAGTTCCAAACAAAGACCATGCTCTAATGATGAATCATTTTGTTTGTCAGTAAAAGCTATGATCAAATATTTTGAAAATATCAAAGATGGCTCATAATTAATCTCAATAAACTCATACATATTATCAAAATCCTTAGTATCCATGTTATTAGCATCAACATAATCATCTAAATTAATCACAATAGGATATCTAATGTGCGAAGGAGCTAAAGAAGAACAATCATTTTGCATAGATAATTTTAATTTTTGATATGGTTGATTAAGATAAAGCTCACTACTAGGGTTAGACGAAGGTTTGAAAAATGGTACCAAGTTAACATTTGATGGCTTAGGGGCGAAAACACTTTGGGAAGAAATCTCACGAGCCTTGGAATGACATCTTCATCAATGTTCTCTCGCACTACAATTTCTCTTGGTATAATTTTAAGCTTGGGAAGGTTGGGGATCAATCAATATAGGCTTTATTTCTTCCTTTTTAGGAGGAATTGAATAAATCTCACTAGGTTGAGACATGCAATGTTTCTAGGTGACCTTGTTTAAGGTTTTTTGCTTCTTCAAAATCTAGTCATGTGTGTGTCTCAGCTTACACTTTCTAGATCAATATTTGTTCTCTCCATAATCTATCACCTACACACACAAGAGAAGAATTTTTTTGGGGGGTTGATAAGGGTTTTCCTAGGTCACACCCCATGTTTGGAATTAACCCTATGATGAATACAATAGAAAAAGAGAGTTGGCCTAAAAATATAATCTTGAATTAAAATTTAATACCTTCTTTATAAATCTCCTTTGCCTTAGTCTTCATAAAAAGGCTAATGTTGTCATGTAGGAATTCATGGATGTCGTCATAATAACTTTATCATGGATGTCATCTTGAATGCTTGAAATCTAAATACTTGACCTGTCTTTCACTTCTCTAATAGTAATTGATTGCTTACTCACTTGAACTTGAATTTCTCTTGAGGAATTCAATTGGAAACTTGTGGAGATATTTTTCAAATGAGGGGATAAGACTTTCTTTTATACTTATCCTCATGAAAAATATTGAAAATTATGAATAAGGCGGACATTAAAAATCAATTACGCTTAATTTTTACTGACACTTAGAGGGTTAAAAAATGAGCCCTTTTGGTTTAGACAAGATTGCTAGACACTCTTGTCCAATCCATCTAGGCTAAACAAAAGTCCGGGAAGCCAAGTAGACAATGAGCATCACAAATTTGACACGGATATGAAAAAAAACAAGCATAATCAAGGAACAGAAGGTAGAAACACCAAAGTAAGACGCAAGTGAGTACAAAACTGTATGCAGATACAATTTATGACACTACACTGTTTTCATATATTTTTTAATTTTATTTATTTTCAATTTTACAAAATAAAACCTTTTACTTTCACTATTGGCAATAATTTAATACACCCAATATATTACTTAATCAAATATAAGTACACATTCCCTCCATAATAATCTTCTGAAAATAATTACTTAATCATATTTTTATAATTTTATGGAAAATAACACATTAGGCATAAAATGATATTTTAATTCATCAAATACTTTTACAACCAAAAGAATTTAAACTACCATTTTAAATGCTTATCGTAATCCAATTTCAATACAAATATAATGAAAATACATATTGGCAATAATTCAATACATATAATTAAATTAACTATAAACTAACATTCCCGACCCAAAGCCCTTTTATAAATAAATAAATTGATTTCATTTACCTTATTTCACCCAGGTTCAATTAATTCATTTAAATTCATGAAAACATATTTTCATATCCCAAAATTTAGACAACATATTAAATCACACATTTGTTGGGCTTTTACACAGGGAAAGGTTTATGGGAACATACCAATGGTGATATTTCTAGGTCGACATGGGTAAAATAACTAGGGACTCACACTTAAATCAAGTATGATGGGTAAGGCTAAATAATTATGGCCAATGTGACACCTCCAATATAACTACCACAGAGGTATGCTCAAACTTGTGGAGCCAAGTGAAGTCAATATCTTGTATTTCTAACCACTTAATGCACATGTTAATTGTACCTGCTCAATATACGTATTGAATAATCACCCAATGGGTTTTAAAATCATATCCATCATCTCATTACATTTAAATGATAGTATCATGATAGTTTTTTATTACAACATTAATATTTATACACATGCCCATGAATTAAAGCATGATAATAATAGTTTGGGTAAGCCGACAACACATACACATATTTCACAAAATATTTCCATAATTAAATCCACCTAATAATAGTATTAAAATGTAATCATCTAGCATCTCAATCATGCATTTAGTACCAACACATCATATAATTTAGGCTAGGGATATGTAGGCATTACACTATTTAAGTATAGATGTTTGTAATTGCAATTGTGCAAGAGGACTCACAAAGCTAGTATGGTGTATTACTATGAGGGAGGCTAAATATATCCTATAGAGTGGAAGTTAGCGGGATAGATGAATGACAACAAAAGGAAAAATCCTAGTTGAATGTGAGTTATGCGATTATAGTTGAATGATAGTTTAAAAATTTTGTGCTTGAGAATTATTCATTTGGGTAGAATATAAAATTGTACTACATTCTTATATTTGAACCTAAGTAGTGACAATAAATTGATTCCATAACCATATGAATGTCTCAAACTATTTGTGTTTCCTGTCCAAGTACCCTTATGTATTAGAATGTTGACCTATCCTTCCCATGGGTTATGGAGACTATTAGTAGATCCATTGGAAACTTAAACATTGAGACATAGTATTGAAATGTATTAATAATCATGATCTATGTCATCAAGAATTTTTTATGTGGCATTTTATGTATAATAGGTTTTTCTAGATATAGAGAATTTATTGGCATATATTAACTAGTATGTATCTCTTGTTGGACAATTTTTGCATAGAATTAGATCTGGTACTTGCATATTTGTCTAAAAATTTTCCATCTTTTGGGTTATATTTGTTCAGTCCAAACTTTATTTGGCAATCAACATCATAGGGATCCTTCTTTTTATGTGATATCTTGTCCTTTGATTTCTACAATATATTTGGTTCCTTGAGGCCATTTGTAATCCAAAGATTCATTGGCCCCAGATCCTCCAAAGTGATTTGACATGCAATTTGCAAGAGCTTTAATGTAGGAGCACTCAAGAAATTGAGAAATCCACACCACCAAAAAAATGCTAGAGTTTGATTCTTTTGTTTTGGTTTATTTTTTTCCTCTTTGGTGTGTAGTATGGTCAGTTGAAGTAGAGAAAAATGATATTGTTTTCATTTCATTGACAAAATGTCATGTTTCTATTGCTAGTTACAAAAGATCATTTTGACAATAATTATCTTGTCAGGCATGATTTCTTATTGTTGTTGGCTCATCAAAATTAATAAAGACAAACTACTAGTATAGAAGATGAAACAAGAAGAGACAATATTTGCAAATAATTGTATTTTTTCTAGCATTAAAGGGGCAACTAGAGAAGTCTAAACATCATTTCATAAGAAATCAAAGACAGAGAGAAACTCTAAGTTAACTAGCATACACTCAAAATAATTGCATGATCCTCCAAGTTACATGTCCTAGTAGTGGGAAGAAAAATGATAACTCTTTAGCACAAGAAAGTGGACTTGGAAGAAGAAATGATGAGGCAATCATTTGGGCCTCTAATAATTTTCTTGTGGAGAAAAAGTTTCAAAATAAAAAGGTTGATTGGAAGAAGGGAAAAGTCTTCAAAGGAAGTGCTAAAATAGAGGAGAAAAATATAGCGTGCAAGAGGTGTATGGGAGAAGGAAAGCGTAGAAAGAGGTGCATTGAGTAAAGAAGAGAAACCTTAAAATTTTATAGATTTTAATGGAGGCCACATAGGAGCAAAGGGGGGGGGCACAAGGAGACAGAGAAAAGTTTTAAAACTTTGTAGATTTGAGTAAAGAAGAGAAACCTTAAAATTTTATAGATTTTAATGGAGGCCACATAGGAGCAAAGGGGGGCACAAGGAGATAGAGAAGAGTTTTAAAACTTTGTAGATTTGAGTAAATGAGGGGAGGTGCACTAGAAGAGGCATATATAAAATTGATAGAGATAAGAAAATAAAAGTCAGACACAACAATTTAAAGATCTTTTGTGAAATAAAGAGACCCCATGAGGGCATGCAAGGAATTCATAAGCTTCATACAGATAATTGTGAAGAGGATCGAGTGGGTTGGATTTCAGTTATGTGAGAGATAAAAGCAATTTCTTTGAAACAAGACAACATTGAATATATGGAATAAAAAGAAGAAACAATCCAAGGCTTGAGTATAGCGACATTGAGATGGATAATGATCCAGAATTGGGATGACTATGAACAAAGATGAAAGAAGGGAGGGTAATAAGAGGTTTTGAAGCACATTTCCAAGCATGTAACCAACAAGAAGAATTCTTTAAATATGTGATAGACTATTTATTTTGGTGATTCAAATATTTCAGTTGCAAAGTTTTATAAAATTAATATGTTTTATTTTTCATTATGTGAATTTGTGAATGGTGCTAAGTTGGTTGCGAGATTGGACATATCTTCAATCTCCTTTTCATTATGTGGTATCAAAGGCAAAATGTCTTCACCATGGTGAGTTTGAATATTGTGGAATGAGATAGGTTTATTTGTTAAGAAGTGATCGACAATGATAAAGTTATTTTCCTGGAAGAATGAAAAAGAGAAAAGTAGTTGGAACATCCTCAAATAATAAATTTGTAGAATGTGTGTGAGTTTGTTGTCCTCCAACAGAGGTTAAGGTTGGCTAGAAGGTGCATGAAGAGGGAAGTGTGTTTTCTAGAAACTTTTGCTAGGTAGAGGATAAGCAATTGTGAGTTGTGTTATAGGTAGAGTCATGTAGTTGCATAGAGACATGTGAGTCTTTGAAGGAATTGTCAAAGAATAATAAGTTGTGTTCAAAAGAGAGGATGAGATGGCTCATGAGGAGACCCATGAGAATTCTATTTTGGAAACAATATTGGGAAGATTAAGGAAATAGAAAGTTTTGATAATAATTGAAAAATATCAAGGCCAAATTAGAAATATTAAAAAGATAGATTGAAATGGAAGAGAGAAGATTAGAAGAGAGATTTGAGAGGAGAAATGGTGTAGCCCTTGGAGAGAAGAGAAAATAGAGGAGACATTGGTTGTTGTGAATTGTTAGTTATCTAATGAAAGTAGAGTGTTATAGAGGTGATGGTAGCTCACAGGTTGAGGTAGAAGAGGAAGAAGTTTAGAAAGTGGACTAAGAGAGTCCTGAATTTGATGTGAGAGTGGAGGAAGATGAGGATGATTCCCTATTGAAAGAAGAGATAAGAATGATATAATGATTTTTTCAAGAGGAAAGAGTAGATGAATATGAGAGAGAGAGAAAGAGAAAACATATGGGAGAAACACAAATCTCATGTTTGTTTTGACATTCTTTTGAATGCAAGTAGAAAAGAAGTTGGAATAGTGTTTTCCATGGATGGCACTAAAGAAGTATAAATCTTCATATTAGAGGATGAAGAAAAAATTATTGTTAAGGCGATTGGTAGGGAGAATGTTGCAATGGTTGGTCCTTAGGAGGACATAGAGACATTGAAAGAAATGATCCAATAGAGTGCAAGGGACAAAATGAAAATTGTTGATTTCCATAATGCTTGTGATGATGATTTGAATGCAGAGTGGTCTGCAAATGTTGCAAGAGAGAAATATTTGTGTGATTTTAGTATAGATGCATATAGGTATAGGTGGATGGACTGCAGTGGGTCTAATACCACAAAGAGGGGAAATGAAGAAAAATATTTTAGGTGGAGGATGAGTTATGGTGATTTAATTCTCACAACAAAAGAAGATGAAAGTGGAACATGGTGGAGGTGGATGGTTCATGGTAGATCAAATTCCACAAGAAAAAATAAATGGATAAAGTTTTGGAGGAAGAGGATGGATAATAGAAGATATAAAACTATATGAAAAAAAGAGATTGGAGAGGAGAAAAACTAGCAGAAGAATAGAAAAGTCTTTCCAACGAAATTTTGGAAGAAAAAGAAAAAGTGTTGCAAATTAATTGTCTCAATGATGAAATTTTTTGTAGAATTCTTCTATTTGGAAGGGTGGTTCAATCACCCAACTCCATTTTTAATTATCTATGCTCACAAACTACTTACCTCACATGTATGATGTAGGAACACCCAATAGATTGAGCAATCTACATCACCAAAAAATGGTAGAGTTTAATTCTTTTTTTTCAATTTAGGTTTTTCATTTTTGTTGTGCAATATGGTCAATTGAAGCGGGGAAAATGACATTTTTGTCATTTTATTGATAAATTGTAATGTTTTAGTTTTTAGCTACAAGATGTCTTTTTAAAAATGATTGTCTTGCCAGAAATGATTTCTTCTTATTGTTGGTTCATAGGAATAAATAAAAATAAACTTTTCATATTTACTAGTATAGAATGGAACAAGGAGAGACAATAATTGCAAACAATTGTATTTTATTCCAAAATTAAGGGCATAGCTAGAGAAGTCTAAAAGCAATTTATAAGTAAGAAAAGAGTAGAAAAAAACTCTAAGTTACCTACCATATAATATGGAAATTCTAAATAATTACATGATCCTCCAAGACATATTGACTAGTAGTGAGAAGAAAAATGATACCTCTCCAACAGAAGGAAGTTGAGTTAGAAGAGGAAATGAGGAAGCATATTTAGGGCTCACAACTTTTTCTTGTGGAAAAAAGTTTTAGAAAAAAAAGGTTAATTGGAAGAAGGGATAAGTATTCTAAGGGAATCACTAAAATAGAGGAGAAAAATATAGTGTGCAAGAGGGGTATGGGAGAAGGAATGAGCAAAAATAGGTGTATTGAGTAAACAAGAGAAACCTTAAAAGTTTACAAATTTCAAAGGAAGCCATGTAGGAGAAAAGGTAGGGATGCAAGGAGACAAATAATTTTTTTAATACTTTACAAATATGAGTGACTGAGGGGAGGTTTGCTGGAAGAGTCATAGAGAAAATTGATACAGATAAGAAAATAAAAGTTGGGCACAACAAATTTTAAGAGTTTTTGTAAGAGATTGAGACCCCAGGAGGGTGTGCAAAGAAGTCATAAACAACATGCAAATAATTATGAAGAGGAGAAAGTGGGTTAAGTTTTAGTTGTGCAAGAAATAAAACCATTTTCTTTGAAACAAAACAACGTTGAATATATCAAGAAGTGAAAAGATCCATAGGCGCATGCATTGAGAAAAATTGTGCAAGGTAAGGAGGAGAGAGTGGTGTGAGAAGAGTGAAAATAAATAGAAAGGAGGCATAAAAAGATGAAGAAATAGTAAATTTTGGAGTAATAGGTTACTCCACAACACCCCCAAGATCCCTACAAGACAAAATAGTTTCCACAAGAGAGAATGGAAGGATAACTGTCATAAAAAATGCATAGATTGCTAATGGTTGAATATGAATACAAATGTAAATAGGTCTCATATCTTGTAAAATGCCACCTAGGATGACTAACATGATACTATGAACATTATTAAATTACAATTTACATAAAGTAACTTTATGACAACTAACTTATTTCAGCTAAGCCTAAGTACGTTTAATGTGTAAATGATATTTACTCTAACACCCCCCCTTAAGTACAACTTAGGGAGAATACTTATTAGGCAAATTATGCAAGATGATGATGCACTAAGCAACATGATATGATGATGCATCCCAACAACTAGGCCACGTTTGTTAGAATTTGTGAAATGTGAATCCCACAAGCCCAGTTATCTTCTGCAAGAATACATGTCACACATAAAGAGAGAATTGACCAACAAAATAATTGAAGACAATAACAATGAAATTGATTGAATTGCTTGTATTTCTTGAGTTACAATGAAGGATATGACATCCTTATAAAGAAATCTAACTCTAAAGATAGAAACTCTAAATGGTGGAGTTTACAAGATAGACTGAGAGTGGAAATAGAATGCATGAATCAATCATGTATGCACAAAAAACATAATAGACTACTTAAATGCATGGAACTCGAGAAATATAAACATAGTTTGCTTTTCCTAGTTTACATTATGCATGGAGATAAATATTAATTAATTATCCGTAATTAATTAATTAACTAAATAATAAATACCAATAATTAATTACTAATTAAGGCACATATTATTTAGTGAATTAATGCAATTTAAGTGAATAGTTAATATATAAATTATTTACTCCAACACCCCCCCTGAATGCACAATTGGGGAGAGAGACAAAAAAGATATATGAAAAAAGCATGCAAAGATGAATTCAAGATGGGTCCTGGCATAAAGTCTGATGAGGTACGTATGAACAAACATACAGGTTTCTCAGAAACAGAGCAAAGGAGAAAACCCAGTGGGAACAAAACTCCTCTCTAAAAGAGAAACAAAAAAAGAAAGTACAAAACCAATGTCTCAATAGACTCTCTCAAGAACATATGTACAACCAACCTCCCATGAGAGAGGATCGAGGATCCAAGGTCCCCCCAAAATGATAGAACCCCTATATCGATGATCAAATCGATGTGGCTCCAATGTGGAGGAAACAAAGTTGATGGACAAAGAAGAGGAAACACTTGTATGTAAGGCAAAAATGGAAGGGATGGATGCTAATCAAAGGAGAAGGCATGATGATCTTGAAAAGGAAGCTCCAATGATGGTGGGATAATAGATGTGTTAGGTCTATCATTTGAGAGGGAATGAAAATCCTCTGATATATCCTCAACAATAGTAGTAGTGGGCTCAATGTATGGAGCTACAACGTCAGGTGGTGCTGAAGAGGAATCCTGCTTAATAGATGCAAACTCAATAGGAGAAGGAGGTATAGAAATCACAACACTGGTCTTAGGAACAACACATAAGTTCAACTGACCTGACTTCACCTCAACATGCTCTCTTAAAAAAGAGAGTGATTCTCAGACAATGGAGAAGGTGGACCAAAATGAGAAAAGGAGTTCAAGCGGGAAGAATGATCAATTATCCTTGTGGCAACAATGTCTCCAGTCTCATTGTCTCTGATATGCACTGAATCTCATGTGAACTCAACTATCTTCCTTGTCCCACTATGAGCAATTTGATACATAGAGAGAAGGTTAGTAGACAAAGATGGTACACAAAGTATATTACTGAAAGTACCATCATCAATGTCGATAGAACCCTTCCCACATATTGTCATAATAGTGTTGTTGCCCATCAAGATGTGTGGTGTAGGAGAAGCCTAAAAAGATGAGAAAATATCCTGAGAAGATGCCATATCGTGTGAAGCACCTTAATCCAGTAGCCATCGAGAAGAGGGTGTACTAGTGGTTGCACATAATGCATGACCCTTTCCATTGGACTGTCCATTTGTCTGGAATGAAGGAGAAGAAGAAGACTCATCAAAAGAAGAAGAATGAATATTGCTCTTTGCAAGAAGAGAAGTCAAATCTGAAATCTATTTATCATATCCATTAAACCTCTTCCGATGGCATTGTGACTCATCATGCCATGGCTTGTTGCAATAAGCACAAATATCTCTTTCTTTCTTTGATGATTCTCCCTTAGGAGAAGGTGAACCAGAGGTGTTATGTGAGTTGATATCCTTTCATTTCCCTATGGTCTTTGGATTTTGTTTCTTTCCTTTACTAGATGAAGCCTTCATGTTCGTCTAAGTTGGTGTAGTAAGAAGAGTTGAAGCTTTTGAAGGCTTCAATATACCCATCCGAATCAACTTGGACTTTTCTCGCATGATTTGAATGTAAAACTCATCAAAAGAAGGCATTTTGGATTTGGAGCCTATAACATCCTTTGTAGCATAGAAGGCAGAAACAAAGAAAAAATAATTCGAACCAAGATTTGCAAAAATAGAAAGGATCAATTGGTCATCTTTCTTCTCAATACCAGAATGCTTTAGCTAAAGCCTCAAGGACTTAAGCTTTGTGAAGAGGTTCTAGATCGTGTCAAAATTAGAAGGATTAAGACATATCAACTCATTCTCCAACTAATAACTCCTGAGTATGTCTTGCTTACCAAATAGAAGCTCACGTTGTGCCCAGACTTCCTGTGGTTGTATTACAAGACTGAACATGAAATAAGAGATTAGGAGAGATACTCACACAAAGAGTACCAAAAGCCTCATCACATCGATTGAACCATTTCCTCTTTCCTACAACACCTATTGGTTCGAGTTATGTACCCATGGTCACTCGATATAACCCCAACTTATTAAGAGTGATCTCAATATGAGACTTCCACTCGAGAAAATTAGAAGTGGTAAGAAGAGGCATGTTTCTTTTGTCCATGATTCTGGAAAAAGTAAAAATATGAGATAAGAAAAATAAGAACAAAATTCCTCTGAGAACAAGAATGGCCGAGGTCGGATCACAGGAAGGCAAAATAGGACCAGAACATGCACTATTGACTTTAGAAGGAAGAGATATAAACATGGTAAATAAATCTTCACAAAAAAGGACCTGAGATCTAGATAGAGCTCTGAATCAGCTTTCTGACAATATTTCATTTACGAAAAATGAAGTCTAGATGCACAAGATATGCCCCCAGGAGTGCAAACAACAACTTTTGACTTCAATTGGCAAAAAATCTTGCAAAATTAAAAAATCAGAAAAAAATACCTCCACCTCTAGATCGGGCTTGGAAAGAGATTTCCGGAGATATATGGTTTGTCAAAAAAACGCCTTTGTTTTCTCTAGATATCGCGAAAAAATGACCAATAGGTCTTAATAAAAACAAAAAAATATGCCACCCCCTGGTGGCTGGGTGGTGGTTCCTTGGCTAAGAGACCGAGTGGAGTGGTGGGTTGGTGGAGCTATGGTGGTTCTAGCCCAAGTGGGCAGTGGCGGAGCCGTTGACTAGCTAGCGGCAACTAATGGTTTACCAAACCGCTAGCAGTTGTCGAAGTTTGTCAGCTGTGGCTGGGGTCGTTGCAGTTTCCCTGCTGTTGGTGGCTAGGGGCCGCTACGGTTAGCCTAGCTACTAGCTGCTAGCGGTCCAACTGGCTGCTGGCAATTTGGCTAGCCGTAGTGGGCAATTTTTTTTTTTTAATTATTTTTTGACAAAATAATTCCATACGGTACGACCGAGATAAAAAAAAATTGCCCCTAATGCTCCTGTCATCGAAAGTAGGTAAATTATATATCAAAATTCATGGAATCAACCTTTTGAATCCAACTATGAGATCCTTTTGCGCCCAAAAATCTCTGAATTTTCAGGTACCCTCTGGAACAAAGAAAACCCTCAAACTTCGAACCCTTGGAAAATGGACTCTGTGTATCCGATTTCAGTGAAACACAAGGCGATCCTGACTTTCTCAAGCCTTATGGAACTAATTGTGTGCTCCAAATTAACCCAAAATGAATAATTTTCTATGCATGCAAATAATCTCCAAAAAAAGCAAACAAGAATCTTCAGATCTGGAGCTCTGATACCATGTTAGGATTTGTGAAATGTGAATCACACAAGCCCAGTTATCTTCTGCAAGAACACCTATCACACATAAAGAGAGAATTGAACAACAAAATAATTGTTCAAACAATAACAATGAAATTTATTGAATTGATTGTATTGCTTGAGTTACAATGAAGGATATTACATCCTTATAAAGAAATCTGACTCTAAAGATAGAAACCCTAAATGGCGGAGTTTACAAGATAGACTGAGAGTGGAAATAGAATGCATGAATCAGTCATGTATGCACAAAAATTAAATGCAAGAAACTCTCTAAATCTAAACATGGTTTGTTTTTCCTAGTTTGCATTATGCATGGAGATAAATATTAATTAGTTATCTGTAATTAATTAATTAACTAAATAATAAATGCCAATAATTAATTACTAATTAAGGCACATATTATTTAGTGAATTAATGCAATTTAAGTGAATAATTAATATATAGATTATTTAATCCAACAACATTAGGTACCCATGTACAAAGCAAATGTTCTCACATCAAAAGAGAAAATGAGAAAACCCTGTGGGACAAAAATCCTCTTCACAAAAGAGATAATGCAAATAAAATCAAGTGATAGAATGAGTGATGCATTGAGGTCTCAACATTAATACCCCCCAAGAATAACATTGTACACAAAGATACAAATGATGCCCCCCAATAACAGGGAAAGAGAGACTATGTTGCGCTCCCATACTAAATAATCACTTGCAAGAATGGTAAGTGTTTAAAGGAAAACAATAATCCAATTCTTACAAACAAATTGTCTCCCCTTATGAAGAAATAAAACCATATATAAATGCATCTATGCTTCAAATTCACGATATGTTGTGAAGATGAAAGAAAGAAGAATGATGATCATGTCTCTAAAAAAATCTCATATGTCACCAAGTCCTTGGATGATGAAGATGCCACAAACCAATCAAGTACATACCCAATCGCAATAGAAGGTGACAAACAAGAAACCAACGAAAATTAATTTTGAATAAGCTCCAAAGGAAAATATGAAGAGATAATAGTTATACCATAACTATTATCAAATAGGAGAGATAAACCCTCAAATATGTCTCCCAAATTTGAAATGTGATACTCCACAAACAATGAACCAATATATGGAAAATAGGAACCCCAATAAGAAAGATAGATAGATGCCTATTTTAATGAATAATTGAGAGTACTCAATGAATAACCAACAAGAGATGAATGTGTGATCTCAATTGGAGAAGGAGGAGTTGCAGGAAGAGTCTTTGGACCATCATAATTCTCGTGCTTCATATTAAAACTCCTCTAAGGTACCATCATGAAAGGGAATATTGTCAACATCATCAAGTGGAAGAAGAAAATTCGAAGCAAGATCATCTAGGAATGGAGGAACATGTGTATCTCTAAAAATATCCCAAATAATGGTCCAAACTGTGTGTGGGCACTATATACTGCTAAACTTGGGGCAAATGTCGTGGAGGAAGCTCTTCTTGACACTACAACCAATCAATCCTATGAATTGATCATTTTGATTACCCCAAACTAATTGCTTCCATTTGGTCTTTGGCTCAGGAAGGAGTTCATAAAGATGAGGCATGAGATTAAGCCACCTAGAGTGTGTCATAATGCCTTTTTTCCCATGATTCATAATTGTAATTAGTCAAAGTGATAATTGAAGGATTTGTTGCATAACCCATGATTACATCAATGATACACTTCTCAAATCATGAATAGAGATCAACAACATGAAATTAAGAAAAAACAAGATCTAACTTTGATTGGTAAAAATAAGCATCATACAACAAAACCATTGAAAAATACTTGTACAATTTCAAAGTTGACGAAATCAACATTCCATTGATATCTAGTTTGTGAAAAACAACCCCCATTTGTAAAATTTATGCAAAAAAGCCTATATTATATCAAAATTTAACAAAACAAAATCCAAATTTGACTTTCTCAAATGCCCTAGTTCTAATCTTAAAGTCAATAAAACCAATTAGGGAAGATGTCTGCAGTCCTAGAGCTTTGATATCATGTTGGAGTAATAGTGACTCCACAACACCCCCAAGATCCCTACAAGATGAAATAGCTTCCACAAGAGAGAATGGCAAGATAATTTTCAGAAAAATACATAGATTGATAATGGTTGAATATGAACACAAATGTACATAGGCCTCATATCTTCTAGAATTCCACCTAGGATAACTAGTATGATCCTATAAACATTATTAAATGATAATTTACACAAAGTGACTTTACGGAAAACTAACTTATGCCAACTAAGCTTAAGTAAGCTTGGCATGTAAATGACATTTACTTTAACAATTAAAAATTACAAAGATAAAAGATAAAGAGTGAGAGACTTTAAGGAAGGTGCACTAGAGTAAAAACCAAAAATGATTCCAAGGCAAGTATAGTGGTGTTGAGATGGATAATGATCCAAAATTGGGATCACTATGAACAAAGATGGAACAAGGGAAGATAATAAGATATCTTTAATTAGATTTTCAAGCATGTAACCAACAAGAAGAATTTTTTAAATATGTGATAGACTATTTACTTTGATAATTCAAATTTTTCATTTGTGAAGTTTTATAAAATCAATATGAGTTTTATTTTTCGTTATGTAGATTTGTGAATGGTGTTGAGTTGGTTGCAAGATTGGGCACATCCTCAATCTCATATGCATTAAGTTCACTTTTCCCTCCATATTAAATCACATGCATTGCACAACATTGTCTCCTTAAATGGACCACACCATGAAGGAGTAGTTGCATTTTGATCATACACTAATTAGATTATATGTACAAATATCTCATTAAATTTTTAAAAAAGTGCAAAAGAACTACTTATTTGATTATGAAATTTATCTAGAACCAAATATGTTTTATCCTCTCTTTTAATTTCCTTGGTTGCTTTTAGGATACCCTATGGTTATAATAAAATCTATAGGTAATAGTGATGAAATAAATTGTTTCATACTCTCTTTTAATTCCCTTAGTTGCAAAGTTTTATTAAATCTTTCTAACCAATACATAAAAGATTAGAAAGGATTAGGTCATAATGATTAGAAATAAAAAATGATAAGGAGAAGAAAAAGGATCAAAAACTTATTTCCTCCAAAGTAGCTTTAGATACTTCAACTTTCAAAGTAACAAGGTTAATAAGATCAAATGTATGATATTGCTATCAAGGTTCAACTGTGTAGTTTTTGAGTCAAACTCATTGACCCATGTTTCACAACTAGTTGTTCAAAAGAATCCATCTCTCATGAGAATTAATGATCCACTTAGCACTCATTGTATCTAGGTGATTCTCATAGGGGCGAAGCATTGGGACTTCCCGGGAGGTCACCCATCCCCGTACTACTCCAACTCAAGCGTGCTTAACCATAGAGTTCCCTCCAAGGTTAAACCCACTTAGCTTGCAGCCTCATTTGAAAAACCTTAAGAAAGTGTTGTTCCTTATGAACCATTCATTATAGAGCCCCTTTATCTCATCAATTGATAAGTAGGAGGTATTTTCCATAGCAAGTCAAACTATGATATTGCTATCAGGGTTCAACTATGTAGTTTTTGAGTCAAACTCATGGACCCATGTTTCACTACTTGTGAACCACTACTCACGAAACCCATCTCTCATGAAAATTAATGGTCCACTTAGCACTCATTGCATCTAGGTGATGCTCACAGGGGTGAAGTATTGAGATTCATGAAACATGGTTCAATGAGTTTGACTCAAAAACTACACAGTTGAACCTTGATAGCAATATCATAATTTGACTTGCTGTGAAAAATACCTCCTACTTATCAATTGATGAGCTAAAAGGGCTCTATAATGAATGGTTCATAAGGCACAACACTTGCTGAAGGTTTTGCAAATGGGGTTGCAAGCTAAGTGTGTTTAACCTTGGAGGGAACTCAGTGGTTAAGCGTGCTTGAGTTGGAATAGTATTGGGATGGGTGACCTCTCGGGAAGTCCCAATGCTTCACCCCTGTGAGCATCACCTAGATGAAATGAGTGCTAAGTGGACCATTAATTCTCATGAGAATGGGTTCATGTGAACCACTAATCATGAAACATGAGTCAATCAGTTTGACTCAAAAACTACACAGTTGAACCCTGATAGCAATATCATAGTTTGAATTGCTGTGGAAAATACCTCATACTTATCAATTGATGAGCTAAAAAGGCTCTATAATTAATGGTTCACAAGGCACAAAATGTGTTGAAGGTTTTGCAAATGGGGTTGCAAGCTAAGTGGGTTTAACCTTGGATGGAACTTTGTGGTTAACTATGCTTAGGTTGGAGTAGTACTGGGATGGGTGACCTCTTGGGAAGTCCCAATGCTTCACCCTGTGAGCATCACCTAGATGTAATGAATGCTAAGTGGACCATTAATTCTCATGAGAGATGGGTTCTTATGAACCACTACTCATGAAACATGGGTCAATGAGTTTGACTCAAAAACTACACAGTTGAACCCTAATAGCAATATCATAGTTTGACTTGCTGTGGAAAATACCTCCTACCTATCAAGATCAAATGTACCTATTACAAAATGCTTGTTCATATGGAAATAAGTGTTTGAAGAAATAGATTGATCATTTGGTACATATTTTAAAAACTAGCAATATTATTTTTGATTCAATGAAACATAGTTCTTGACATAAGAGTCTTCTAATTTTTGTAATTTTTCAAGTGTGGAAGCCCTTCTAGAAAAGTGAGAACTTTTTATATCATCAAGATCTTGTAAACTATCTACCAACAATTGAAACACCTCTTCCAATGTGCAATCATCATAAGGATATATTAAGGTGCTAAAATTCTCATGACCTTGCTCAAACATGAGGTAACCATTAGTCTTATGCCATCATTTGTGTATCTCAACAACTTGTGCTAACTTAAGGAAGTCACTGTAGGAACTAGAGATAATTGCAATAACTTAGAGGGCAATTTCTCTACAATGATCAAACATCCTTCTAACACATTCAAAGTGTTGAAAGAAACATCCCTTGGTTGAGATTGAAAATTGAGATTGCTACCTGTTTCATAGAGTAATTCGGCTAACCATTTTCTATGTTTTGATGAAATGCTACACAACTGAAAGACAATTTTTAGAATTATCTAACACACTAGCAGAAAATTTAGCTTTGATAACACTATAAGATCCCCCATGGAATCTTGCCCATTTTTTTAAAATTTTAACTTCACCTCTTTGTCAAGTAGATTGCAATTTTTTCCCTTATTAATGTCTATCCATTGTTTTGATGTCATTATGATAATGCTTTGAAAGGTATATACTTAATTTTCTAATATATGTTGCAAATAAAATATAAAATCTCTAAAGAAAGACGTAGATTCAAATCACTGTTCTTCAAGTAAATCAAGGACTTCAAACATGAACAACATATAAGGATTAATATGAATGAAAGCATTCAAATTTGACCTTATTATTAACATAAATAACCTTGCATAGGTCTAAAATATAAATTGATATAATTTCCATTATAGTTACAACAATGCATATAAATGAACATCAACCAATACCAATAATAATGCACTCGTCTTTACACAAACCTCAATATTTGAGCATCAACAAGTTAAGGACAAGATTCACCATTCAAGTACTCAAATTTTTTTTGCATCTCTATTGGTATGATATTCCAAAAGTCCCTAACAACAACCAATGTTATATATGAAAACTCATGCTACCCACATGTGCTTACACCCTTTTTACGATCATAGGCCTTAGGAAAAGAAGGTACAGACCATGACTAAAGATACATCTAATTAGCAAGGGTATGACATCAAAATCCAATTAGAAATTCCTTTTGAATTGCAAAGATCAACAAGCGACCTACATAATATTGAATTTTTATCATGCCATCAATAGTCTCCATCTCACAACTAGCATAGACATCTCCATGATTCCCAAATTACCATTATGATAAATAATATCCCTTTTACTAAGCTTCCAAGGTGATAATAGAAGCAATAAACAATGGAAGCATTGTGTTATCCTTCTAAATCTTCTTCAACAACCAACCAAGAACTCAAGTATTAGCATCCCATGTCATGTCTCTAACTTTGTAAGAAACAATATGAAAATTTTCCTTAAAATACAAAGAAATTTATGAATACCTCTATCAATGAATCTAGCTGTGGAATCTATGTGACTTTTCCAAAACATTAGCCAAAGTAGATCTTTCAAAATTGAAGCTAATCTTCTCCAAGAGGGTTTTTGTCCTCAGGTAGGTTGGGATGAGCCAAGTCCATGTTGCAAGGTTGATTAGAATGAGCTATTGATGTGTTGTTATTGATGTCAACATTCTTTGGTTTCCATTAGTGACTGGTTGCTATAATTGATGTTGAGTTCTCTGTGTAGTTGTGCTGAGAGATTTGCTCTGCATATCTTCATATTGTACATATACTCATGTAGTTTGGATATGTTAAGCATGATTAGAGATATTATATTTTAGATTTGGTGCTTTATATTGTTGTGCTAAGGAAGTTGTGCTTACCAGTATGATTGATAGTGTTTGACAATGTTTTCGTATGAAATGCATGCTCCACATTTCTCCACGTTATGGTTTTTGGTGTTGCGGTTTTGGAGTTAAGTTGATAATGTCCTTAGCTTCATTCTATTTAGTTGGCACATGCTCTTGGGCTTAAAAAGAATGGTTTCAAAGTTTGATGGTGTTTACTCTAGGTTTGGTCGACCTCAAGTGTTTACACTTCATATTATTGCTTCGATGATTATGGATCATTGTATAACATGTTTGATATTTATTTTGGTCTCAGATAAGATGTGTTGCGGTCCACTTTACATTCTATTCCACTATGGGGATGTTTAGTGCCGACCTAATTTGAATTGTGTTTGATTAAGATGCTTAGTTGACCTTGGGAGATTTTGCATATGTGAGGATGATATAAATAAAGGATATTTTGATGAGGATGAGATAGAGGTGTGTGTGAAGAGAGAAGAAATGTGTGTTGGGAAAGAAGGTTAATGCAATGAAGGTGTTTGAAAGTGGATCTATCTCCTTGATTGTTCGATGAGTGTTATTTGAGTTGGTGAAAAGTGTTGAGCAATGTGAACTTTCAAGTGTTAGCTACCAAAAGTATTGAGCCAAAGGTATCTACAGATCTTACGATTGTAGAGGTGCATCAAGGGTGGATTCTTTCTCTTTTATTCTTTTTCATTTGGGTAGTGAAGCCTCTGATAGTGAGCCTCTCTTTCTTTCTCTTGAGCAGTGAGCCCTTTGACAGTGAACCTTTCTTTGTAAAAATCACCTTAACTGGTGTCACCCTAACAAGTGTTCATATATTGAGAATAGCATTCTCCATGGTTTTTCCCCTAACAGGGTTTTCCACATAAAATCTAGTGTTTCATTGTGTATGGTGTGCTCTAGTTTTCATGTTCTTTCATGATCATATCTTTTTGTGGATTAAGTATTAAAATTAAATTGTTGCAGATTTGATTTAAGGGTTTGTTTAAGACTGATCTATACAACTGATTCAACCCCCCTGTTAGTTGTCTTTTCATTAAAACATTCAACAATCCAATCTATAGAACCACAATGGTTTTCAAAGAGATAAATAATAAACTTAAACATAACAAATGAGCTCTCCAACCTCTTATTTATAAGCTTTATTGGGAACTTTTCAGAAACTCCTTTATAAACAACTTTATTAATTTAATAAGCCTTTTAGCTCAAAACCCTGATTTACTTTACTTTTAAAACATTTATGGCTCTTAAAGTTACTTCTAAGTCTCATCATTTAACACTTTCTAGTCTCTTTCTTATGAGCTACAATATTGAGGTGTCTAATAAAATAATTTAATTACAATGGAAACCTTCGTGAAATAATTTAAATATAGCTCTAAATTGTACCCAAGTAGTGACAAGGGTCGAAATGCATCAAAATTAAAAATTGACTATGTAGGAGCGATTTTGATGATGAAAGGTGATAAATGAACTCAACTAGGTGACATACTAAAAATAGATGCCCCCTTTAGGAAACTTGGAGACCAAACTAGAAGCCATAAACAACATATAAAAGAGTTGTATATGTCCATTTTAAACCATCTAATCTCAACCCTCTAAACAAGCTGACACAAGCCCAAAATGTTAGTGTAAATTGCACTATAAGAGAACTTAAAAGTGGGTACATTACACTGCAGAAGAGTGTGAATTATTACATAGATTTTTTAAAAAATTTATTTATAACCTAAATGTAAAACTTGAGGAAAATGATATAGCTTCATTTTTTATAGGGGAATTATACGAAATTTTTTGTCGAAGGAAATGCTAGAGATGCTTATATTGGAAACTGATTATCCAAACACATAATAGGTTTCATAACTACAAAAAGAAAATCAAATCTTGGTGAGTCAAAAGTGTTTAGGGATTTTGTAGATTGATTCATATAAGGATGGAATTTTATATGATGCTATGCACATGGATGATCGTCAAATTTTATTGGAAACGCCTCGGTAATTTATAGGATGGTTATGCATGATAGTGGGATGAATAGCTACACTATTGTGAAGGATTGACAAGAATTTACATTGAGTGAAGTAAAAGACAAAGGGGAAGAAGTGGGTAGTAGTTCGAAGGTATGGAATTATAGTAGTGAACTCAATTCAACAACATTATAACTTTGACAAGTGGAATAACTTCAACAACAAAATGTAAATGATGGTTGGTAGAAGTGATATTTGGTTTCATGGATCTTATATTGCACTTGGGTTCATCTTTTACTAAATCAACATATTTCAAACCTCCAAATATTAAATGAATCACATAGTTATATTTGTTGGTATTATTCTATTCTAGATATTTTGACAAACACTTGTTAGTGTTAAAGTTTCATCATGATTTTTCAACTAGGATTGAGTTAAGTATAAGGGAATTGTAAACAACAACATTTCTTGAATATAAACAATCAAAATAAAAATTTAAAATAACTATCTTTGTTGGCTTGGTCTTGTGTCATGAATGTTCCCATTCTTCCAAGTCATCATGTGGTGTTTAGGGTGGAAGTGATTGATCTATAATGCTATTAAAAAAATATGGATACAAGGGAATATATAGTTTAGTCTTGAAAAAAACATGCCCTAAATCATGAACAATGGAGAGTATTCACACATAGGATAGTGAAACAATAATTAGATCATGAGAACATAGCGGCTAAGAATTTAAGCATAGGGATGCATTGTAGAAAAAAGGGTGATAAGAAATGATAAGTAGAAGAACAAAATTAACTAGATAGTTCATCCATGTATAATAATGGAATAGACTCTTGCCATTTTTATGGTTGCATGAATTAGGGAAGGTTCATTTTCAACATGATTATAGGCCATTAAGACTTATTTTATTTTTAATATAAATAAATTTGATTGCCATTCCATTTGGAGTGTGTGAGTATTGCTAAAATTTTGTTATGTTAATAGGTTAGGTTATCTTTAAGAAGACACCTAAATTTAGGGTACACCATGTTAATAGATGAATTAGAATTGAAAGATAGATCATTAGAGGTTATTTCTAAATTCATGTTATCCTTGAGTGACTTAGGGGTAGAAAATTATCGATATAAGCATAGACTTATTTCATAAGGGAATTGTAGAATAAACAATATGAATTGAAACCATTGCAAAGATTTAACACTTAAGTATAATTAAAAATCACTAATAAAGAAGATTCCATCATCTTTAAGGGAGGATTAGTAGACCCATTGTAATCATCATCATAAAGATCTTCACCAAATTTTATAATGTCTTCATCCAATTTAGGATAATATGGACACATGAGATTCTAATAAAGCATCATGGACATAAACTTTCATCATGTAGGGGTGGACTATCAAGTATCTAGAGATTCAACATGATATGCTAAAAAAGGACTCGAGTATATCAAGGATGAATTTGTCACTAAATATAAAAGATAGGAACATGTCAAAATCTAAAGTGTGTGCATGCAAACCATCCGTGAAGTAAGATATAAAATGAGATAATTATTAAATATCTTAGGGGGTGTGAGGGCAAGAGAAAAATATACAAGTCACCATCTATACCCAAACCCTAATCAACATAAAAAGGCACATGTGAATTGAACCTAGAAAATATGAAAATAGATGATAAGTTAAGGTTATACCATATTTGAAAACCCTATATTTGTAAAGGTATAGCCTAAAGGCCTTGACAATAAGGGGTATAATTATAGACAGGTTCACAAAAAAGTATGAAGGAAACTAAACTTCCTCTAAAAGTGTTATACATATCAATCAATTAGTCCAAGCAATGTGCATATGAACTAATCAAGATAATAGAGTTGAGGGCTAGATATTATAATATGGAAACAATAAATTGTGAAGCTAGGAGATTAAACGAAAAAGGATAAAGGCACTCAACTCTAAAATGAGGAAGGAAGAATAATATTGATGTTTCTCTAAGTTCCACCTCTCTCGAGATGATAGATATGTATTCGTAGCTTGCCTCGAGATTGAAATAATCTATCAACTTTGTGGTAGATCAACTTCATAGATCTAGGTCGTTTCCAGGCACAAATTTATCCAAAGACCCACAAAATGGATTTGAAAAGTATAGATATGTATTTGTAACTTGCCCCAAGATTAGAATAATCTATCAACTTTGTGGTAGATCAACTTCATAGATCTAGGTCATTTCCTCATACAAATATATCCTAGGGCCCACAAAATGGATTGGAAATGTTAGATATGTATTTGTCACTTGCCTCGAGATTAGAATAATCTATCAATTTTGTGGTAGATCAAATTCATAGATCTAGGTCATTTTCCAAGATACAAATTTATCCTAGGGCCCACAAAATGGATTTGGTTGAATGTGAGCTCTTGCATTTTGATTCACTAACTCACCTCACCACTTTGAGTGTTAAGAATTGATAGTGTTCATAAACACCTAAGAAAGATACTCGAATCACAAAAGTAATGTTTTCTTAGATCAACCTCCTCGATAAGACGAACTTCACTACAATGAAAATAATCGAAAACAACAATGAAATCAAAGATCCAAATTTTATTAAGCCATTCTCTCACAATCACCCAAAAACTAATTGGGAATTTGACCTTGAGACACAAGTTTCCCCATTTCATTGATAACAAACTCCAGATCCCACCGTACTCTCAGCAGAAGAATGCCCCTCAAATGAGGGAAAGTCTTAAACTCAAAATTCAATATTCAGTCTCCTGTTCACACATTTCTCGTACGGCAAAAATTACAGAATGTCCGCAACGTACTGAACAATTCAACTTAAAATTGATCGCTTTAAAACAAATTCTTTTTCACTGTACAACTCATAAAATTCATAACCCTCCAGCGGCTGCCATTAAAACACCAATTTCAGAGCTGGGACAGAAATTCAATGCGTTTGTCTACTTTAAGAATAAAGATTTAAATTGAAAGTCCAGCAAATCCATACAAGAGTAATAAAAGCATACAGCTCAGCTGTGTAGATCTTTAAATTGCTGAACAAAATGCAGTTTTTTTTGGTTGGTTGTTGGTTTCTGTCAAATCAATGCCGACCATTTCTGTGCAGACAATGTTGAAAGACAGACAGGGCTCACACAGCTACAATCAATTCTCTACGAATGGCTTCAATAAACCCTAAAAATTTAGGGTTTTCTCCCTTTTCATGTTTCCATAATCGTAACTTTCAAATATCATTCATGTTTCAATAATCGTAACTTTCAAATATCGTTCATGTTTCATAATCACTCACTAGTTGAGTATCCTAATTTCAGGCCTTCTTAAACATTAGTGGCGATGTTAAGTTATTCTTAACTTTTTGCAACCACCCTTCTTTATAATAAATTTTTTAGATCCACATTCTCAAATATGATACCAAATCAGCATTTTTTATTGACATGTACAAAAAACCCTAAAAGAAGGGTTGACTGGTTGTTGTGCATTAAGTCATGTTTTATTGGTGTGTCAATATTTTTGCATAATTTTCTACTTTTTACATCTAAGGAATAAATTTCATTCATTATGAGTACTAATGATCAACTCTAATAGCATTTTTTATTGATATGTCCAAAAAAACCTTATAAAAGGGTCGATTGATAGTTGTGCATTAAGTCATGTTTTATTGGTGTATCAAAATGACATCGCATGATTTTCTACTTTTTACATATGAAGAAATACATATCATTCATTATGAGTACTAATGATCAATACTAACAACTTTAACGTCACAACTACTAGGTACTATGCTATTTAAAAATTGGACATTAAATCAATAAATAGTGTCACAACTATTGACATTGGATCCTCTCCCGTACTCCACATTTACTTTTTTGACTAGGAGGAAAATTGGAAGGTCATTATTTTAAGAATTAGGTAAGTTTTCCTAGATAATTGATTGAGAAATCATGTAAGTTTTTCTATTTTTTGTTATAATTTATTGCTAAAGTTTGAAGCATATTCATTCTAATAAATTAACTTCTTTGAATACATATCCATGTCATTTTCTAGTTAGTTTTGTGTTTATTTTGTAGAATTGTGTTTAATAGGCATGTGGTATATTCATTTAGTCAAAGTTGTAGAGTTTTTTATTTGGTCTCATTTTTTACGATGTAGTCGATAAGAAATAAATCTCTAATAATTTTTATATAAACCACTAATTTTCATCACCAACAAATTAATGTCCAGGTGAATTTTACTTATTTTTTATTTTGCATAATAATCTTATTGTTCATTCTGTTAGACATTGTGTTTTACTGAATATATGGAAGAGCAAGTGTTTAGCTTTGTTTTTAAACCAATTAGTTCACTAGAGGACGAAAATTCAAAGGTTTTACTCTGACATCTTGTATCAAATTGTTTCTCTTTGTTGGTAATTGCAGGGGGACAACAAGGATCATAATAATTACATAAATTATTTGGATATTATCAACCTTCAAGTCCTTCAACATCATAGAAACGAGTTCATGTGTTCTAGGTGGCTTCATACTTGGTTCAAGTTCCACTTATAGCTGCTACTTTCAGCCTTTTATTGTCTTGTTGGTTTAGTCTTTCTATGAATTTTATGTAATGACTAGTCTTTTGACTACCCTTTATCTTTGTATCTTTATTTATTTTTAATTCATTATTCAATAACTTTTTTTTAATTAAATAGGTATCAAAGTAAGATTCTTATGTACTTGTGAATATTTATGAACTATTATTAAACATGACATATTAGCAAATGGAATTCTTAAAAGGTAAATAGAATATTTATGAACAATTACTAAACATGAAATATTAGCAAATGAAATATTGAAAAGTAAATTGAAGACATGGTCTTAAAAAGTGTATAAATATATTTATTAAAATATTAGGAGGTGTTCTTTTGAAGAAATAAAAAATATTATTTGTTATTTTGAAAGTCAAACGCTCTTGGTTTTATTATTAGGAGAGATTGATGATGACAAAGTCTATTAAGAGATCACAATACACTACTATGTTTTTTTTTTTGTATTAATTGAATTGAAAATCAGAATACAATTGTTTTTTATTTCAATTTAATTAACAAGAGACACAATGCATCAAGTTCCTCCCAATAATTAGAGAGGAAGATGAAGATATATACAGATGGATATGGAGAAAGTGAGAGGATCACACAATGTGATCTGAAATGTCGATGCTAAAAAATTTATACAATCAATTACTACTTATTAAATAATGGCTCCTAGGGTTTGTACATTGTAGCTGAGGCCACTTGGGAATGAGAGAAGTGAAACATTCATGGTGTAGAATCATATAGAGATAAGTATTAAGGGTTTATGAAGGGAGACAAGAGTTGTGAATGGGTCCCATTAAAGTTACTCATATAAGAAAATGAAAATGCATTTTTGTTCTTCTTATAAAATCAAATGTTTAAAAATGAATGTGATCAAATTTCAATTAAGGTATTCTTGTTCAAAATAACATTGATAATTATTTATTATATTTACTTTTTGAAAGTAAGTGCTACTAACAATATTAATTTTTGAAAATGAATTCTAGTGCTAATATTGACATTTTTAATGAGTGCAACCAAATTTGGACTAAACCATTCTTAAGCAAAAAAAAATGATGATTAATTATTTATTTAATTTTAGAAAGTTTGAAAATGAATGATACGAACAATATTAATATTTGAAAATGATTAATACCAGATTATATAAATAAATATTGTTGTTAATAAATAAAAAGCAAGTGTTACTAATGAAGTTTAGCATAATTCACTTTCAATAATAAATAAATAATTATCAATATTTATTTTTGAT
Organism: Cryptomeria japonica; assembly: GCF_030272615.1. Lineage (NCBI taxonomy): Eukaryota > Viridiplantae > Streptophyta > Pinopsida > Cupressales > Cupressaceae > Cryptomeria > Cryptomeria japonica. The sequence goes on along the minus strand of NC_081406.1, from coordinate 153,880,366 downwards.
ATTGATAATTATTTTTATTTATTATTGAAAGTGAATACTATTAATTTTTATTTGTGAAACTTCCATAAATAAATAAAATAAATATTACCAATAATATTGATTTTTTACAATGAATGTTACAAAAAATATTATCTTTAAAATTGTTTAAATATATTTTAATACTTATCTAATTATTTATGAATTAAATAATTTATATTTAGTAAACAACTTATTTAATTTTTAAACATAAAGACAAAATTTTAAAATAAACATTGATTTTTAAAAATAAAACTTCTAAAAATAACACATACTTATGAGAGATGGGTTCTTGTGAACCACTACTCGTGGATCATGGGTCAATGAGTTTGACTCAAAAAACCACAGATGAATCCTGATGGCAATATCATAACACATAATTATATAATTATCTAAAATTACATATTAATAAATAATGTAAATTGAATAAATAATTTTTTTTTTTAATATTCATATTTATGTCAAGAATAAAATAATATTTAAAAAAAAAATTAATATACATAAAAGATGTATAACAATTATAACATTCAAAATGTTGAGTACGAAGTGATATTTATTTTCTAATATCCGAAGACACCTTGTCATTTAAAACAATGTCAATTATCAGGCGTGAAAGTCACGCGTCAATTATTGTTTGTTGTAAAAGAAACAAAACAATTTAAAAACATTTAAAAAGAAAATTTATGAATTGGCACTAAAAACAAAACCGTTTTAGAAAATATGCTAAGAATCTTCTATGCTAAAGTTTTGTTGGTCTATGAAAGTAATCAAAATTCAATGGCCCATCGCAATATTGGTCTATGAAAGTAATCAAAATTCAATGGCCAATCGCAATATTTTGTTCAATAGATCATGTCACAGTGATGTGAAATTTATATTAAAATATTTAGTGATGTACCTCTTGTTTTTAATGCCACTTTGACATTTAATTTAATGAAATATAAAAAATATATTTTCTGATAAGAAAATTAATTTTTTTACCCACTCAAACCAATAAGAATACAGATAAATGTCATTTTGATTATTATTTAAAATAAAAATTAAATTTGCACTATAATTTTTTTGTCAAAATATTTTAATTCTTTTCACTAATTAATTACTTTGAATTGAACTGTATGATGTTTCATGAGCAGAAACTAATTAATACAAAAATAATACAATCAAAATGCATTGTTATCCCTAAATAGACAATGATATTGACGACTACCTGATTTTTTTTATTTAAAACAAGCATATTTATGCTTGATTATGCAGCCATATAAACCAAATCTGTACCCTGATTTTTAATTTAATTAATAAATTAAATATTTTATATGACTGCATAGACCATTCCCACGCTGATATTCTCCTATGAAGGCAGGCTTTTTTGAGATTCGAACCATCGACCTCTCGTTCCTCCTCCCAAGGCTGTCTCATTCAATTTATATTAAATTTGAATAATTATATTAAGTATTTATTCAAATTATTTTATTCCTCGCTGCGTTTACATTAGCGCAAATCTTCAATCTCCTTCAAATCTTCACACTTTAAACCGTCTGTACCGATGGGTTTCGAATCTGAGATCAAACTCTCCCTTCCGGACTGAGACCAGAAGGATTTGCTTCTTTAAGAGGAATCATTACAGCAAGGCTTCGACTTGCGTTCTACTGCAGATATGCTTCTCGAAAACGGCAAAGCGCAAAATAAACAGTTCCCTCGCCTTTCCTCCCGCTCCGTGAAAATGGCCACCGCGATCTTCCAAATGGACTGTTTTTAATACCGCTTTTCACTTCATTTAAACCCTGATCTACTTCCTTCAACGCGGGGCAAAAATGATCGTCGTTTAAATTTTTTTCTTCCACCGGTCGTACGGCCGGCGAGCAGATTTGCAAGCATCGTTTTTGAATCCGCTTGTCTTTGAAATAATCTTTAGACGCGGATCGAACATGAGACGTGCTTTCCAGACTTGGATGACTGCCATTACTAAAAAAAGGAGGTTCCAGAGCTCGAATTTGAGGCAGAATTTAGCCGTCGACGAACAATTCATCGGCAGAATTCAGAGTTTCGTTCAAGTCTGCCTCGCAACCGTGGTTAACACTATTTACGTTGCAAATCTCAAATTCTGAGCTGTAATTCATATTATCTCCGGCGGATCTTTTCTGCTTTCCCGGCGACTCCTGTCTGTCTGAGAAAGATCGACAGAAACTGAAATCTGCGGACTCTACCAGCCATTTCCGAACTCCGGCCACTCCATTGCTCACGAATTTCCTATTTTATGTTTCAAATTTACAGTCCATACATCTGCAATGTAAACAGAAAGCCGAGAATTGAAAATATTCAATTCTTCGCATCTCCTTATGAAAACCTCGAAAAGGCTCATCAAAGAACATTTCGTAGAACGTTAGAAACAACTGAAACAGCAGAATCAACACAGATTTAAAGGTAAGCTCTTATAATCCATACAACAATTGTTACAGTCTCGCTTTATATCTTTTATGAGCTCAAAGAAAACAGATTCAAAGCCATTATAGAAATTTACCGCCCTAAATATTGTACAACATTTTCAGCGACACAAAAACACAACATTCCTTGTAAAGTAAATCCAAACCTAAAATTCCATTTTGTTTTCAATAAATGCAAACAAAAGCAGACAGATTGATCCAGATACCTAAAGGCTAAGACTCGCCATGGAAAATTCGTAGAACAAAGTGTTTTATCAATATGTACCATTTGTTTTTCTTCCCTCTGCAATTCTGTCGCTGCTTCAAATCAAATCGATTCCTTTACTGTACTCTTTTAATACGGTCAATTTAGTCTAGTCAAGTCAAGTCAATGTTTGTTGGGGATTACTTTGTACCGTATACTACCGTGTTTGCCTTTTTACCTTGGGTAATTAATGAGAAACGGTATTTGTTGAAGAAAGTGACATTTAATTGTGACATACGATTACCGAAATTTTTTATGACAGGAGCATGGATCATTCATAGGTAATTATTTTGTGGGTAAAGCTTTTAGAAACGAGGGATATTTTTGAATAATCTAGGGGAAAGGACCCAGTAGTTGTGCACCCTAACTTTGCGTTTCTCAAAATCCTACTTGGAAATTTCAAATCACTCTAATTTTTTTACAGCAACTTACTTGGCAAGTCCCCTACTTATAACTAAGGTTTCAGGGCCACATTATCAAATATGATGCCACATCAGCATGCTTTTTGCCAAGGTGTCCAAAACAGCCCCCCAAAAAAGTGAGACCAATAGGCGTGCAAAAGAGACCCCAATAGTTGTGCAGCTGACATGGCATCACCTGATTGGTTACTTTTTACAATATTAGTACATTTCTTAACAACTATTGGTACATTTCCTAACAACTGTCGGTACATTTCCTAACAAAAATTGATATTTTTTGTTTCAAACAATATGTTTTATTTGTTCAATTTTTGGAACAAAAGGTATCAACAACCCTCACAACAATTGATACATGCTCAACTACTGGGTCCTTTCCCCTATTTTTAGGTTAGATTTCATTGAAGTCATTTTTAGATGTCTCATTTTTTAAGGAGGATATGGGCTTTTACTGTCAATAAGATTTGATATTTGATGAGTACTTTTTAATCATTTAGTTTTCATCTATATGTTAAAGATGATTTGTTTTTCAAGAATTTTATTGGATTGATTGATTTTTTAAAAAAATAATTTTTGAAGAAAAATAATAATTTGTTCCATAATCTATAACAATTTGTGAGAGTTGTTTCTACTAATCCTCTCCACTCTTCTTTAAAATATAATTGTAGAATAGATCATTGGCTTCAAAGGAATTCCAATTAGAATAATTCACTAGCAAACACTTCACAATCATCTTAAATATGGTGCTTGAGATACTTGTTTTGACTCTTGAAATATGTATTTAAAGATATTTTATCCTTCTAAGAATTTTTCTAACTAGTCTTATGGTCTTAAAGAAAAAAAAAAATTAATTTTAATTTTTTGAATTAATTTTTGGAATAATAATCAAGTATTTTAGGAGATATTTTAAAGCTTATGGTATCATGATTTCTTTTTTTTCTCATTTCTTTTAAGTATAACAAAGTATGAATTTTTTAATAACTAAATTTTAGAGGTTAAAATTGAAAAGAAATATAGAAAAAATGAAGACAAAATGAGCAATTATGTGATACATTTGAGATTGAGTGGTTGTATAAGTTCAATTCCTTCTCTATTTAAAATTAAAGTTGCAAATCTCAAACTATAATTGGTGTATTATTTTTGAAACAAAATTTTCATATTATATATTTTGTTGATTAAAGATTTACATAAAATCACTTATATTTCAAAAAGTTAAGCAATAAAAAAAATAAGACCGTACTATTAGAGAGGGAACATTTAAACTATAATTGTATAAAATTACATGCTTTAGTATAGCTTATACAATTTTTATATATAAAATTAATCTGAAAAATTCTACTAATTTATTTAATTGGTTAACAAAATGTTATGACCCACCTGATAATGAGGATTGGATGTCCTCTTAATCATAAGAATAGTCCTCGTTTTTGTAGAGATCAATGAATCCTCTTCGTGGATTTGTAAAATGAATGCATGCAAATTAATGAGTTAAAGATTTCTAATGAATGGTTCATAAAACACAACAATGTTGAAGTTTTTGCAAATAGGGTAACAAGCTAACTAGGCTTGAACTTGGGCGAAACTCTAGGGTTAAAATGCTTGAGTCAAAGTGGTATTGAGATTGGTGACTTTTGAAGAATTCTTAATGCTTCAACCCTATAAGCATCACCTAGATGTAATAAATGCTTAGTGAAACATTCATACTCATGACAGATGGGTTTTTGTGAACCACTACTCATGAGATTGTCTAAAAAACAATGTAGTTGAATCCTAATAAAATGCTACATAATTAAATATCTTGAAATACACATGCATAGTAATAAAGATGCCAAACTGATGGTGAGAGATAAACGCTGGAGGTGTGACGGGAGCGTCTGTCTACCGTCGCCGGGCTAGGGCAATCGTGCCCTAGCTCTTCCTTGCTGTGTCTGCATCTGCGTAGGGGGGGTGTACGATCGCGTGGGTAGGGGGGGAGCTGTTTTTTCCTGTTGCAGGTTTTGTTTCATCTTTTTTGGCCGCCGTTCTGTGCTGGGACGAGCCTGTGTGGGCTGTGCATGCGAGCGGGAGTTGAGCGATTTGGTTGCAGCGCTCTTGTGACGGGTCGGGGCCGTGTTGGGCCCGATCAGATCCCTTTGCGGTGGGGTATCCAGGGCTGAGTGGGCTAATGGCCAAAGGGGAGACGCCTAGGGAGGTGCCTAGTTCAAAATTTCATGAAGCAGTGGCTATGAATTTGCCAGGTCAGGAAGCAAGGGTTTTTGAAAATGCCCTCCTCTCTCAGAATACAGGGGCTACAGATCCAGGCTCGCCTGTGGGATCTCGGATCACGAAGATTAACGGATGTCTTGAAAGGTGCAAAGATAGACCCAAACTGGTAATTCCCTTTGAAATGATTGCTGAAGATGTCGAATATTACTCTAAACATTCGTTGTATTGCAAGTTCCTGGGTTTAAGAGTTTCTCTCCAATTCCTGGAAAACTGGGCTCAGAAAGTGTGGGAACCAGAGGGTGAAATGGAGGTTACGTTGCTAGCAAATAATTTTTTCATGGTAACGTTTCTTTGTATGGCTGATCGGAATAGGGTTTTTGAGGGTGGACCCTATTTTTATAACCAGGTGGGGCTATTCGTCAAACCATGGCATGCAGGATTTAATCCTTCTGAGGAGCTTCCAAATCGGGTTCCGGTGTGGGTTCGGTTACCCAGATTTCCTATAGAATGCTGTCGCGAGGATGTTCTCCATATGCTTGCATCGATGCTCGGGAAGCCGGTGGGTCCTTCATCACAAACCTTGGGTAAGAAAGTTATGACCTTTGCTCGAATTTGTGTGGAACTGGATTTGAGTAGACCACTGCCTGATGCGGTAGAGATGTGTGCGGGCTCATATTCCTGGGTGCAACAACTGGACTATGAGACCCTTCCTTTTCGATGCCGTCTATGTCATGAATATGGCCATCTTGTGAGAAGATGCCCAAAGGCCAAGTCAGTGGAACAGCAAACTTCGCCTCCTCCTCGTGATAATCCTAGTATGGACAAAGGGAAGAAGCCTGTTGTTGGGGAGGATAAAGATGCTGAGGGCTTTGTTCGGGTTAAGGCTCGTAATCGGAACAGAGGCCAGAAGCGGACTCTAAGGGAGCGTCAGGAAGAAGATACCTTTAACAGGTTCGAGATCTTGGATGAATTGGGTCAGCCAGATGTTAATCCTGGAGTAATTATTGAGGATGAACAGGCAGGGGATTCTAGAATGGGGACTATTTCTTCCATTCCTCCTGTTGATTCCCATGAAGAGACTACTGTGCCTATGGTCACGGATGGGCAAACAGGGGTTCAGATGATATTAGAGCCAAATGGTGAGTTGGGGCAAGGGGTAGAGAATGTTTCTATTCCAGCACGGACTGCAGCTCCAGAGTCGGATAAGCGAGGTAAATCTTCTCCTCATCTGGGCATTCTCCAAAAAGATGGTAAGAAGGGGGTCTCAGAGAAAAATGTTAAATTGGGACGAAAGAAGGACTTAGAAAAGATCAAGATGATTGGGGAGACATTGGTGGAGTCAGGTTCTGTGAAGACCTTGGATTCCCACTTTTCGACTCCTTCGAAATGATAGTTATCTCATGGAATGTAAGGGGCTTGAACAGCGGCCCTAGACAAAAGGCTGTTTGGGATTTAGTTAGGAGTCATTCTCCTGATGTTCTCTTCCTTCAGGAGACTAAGGTTTTTGTGGAATGCATGATGAGTATTGCATCTAAGCTGTGGAGGAATGGTCTATGTCAGTGTATTGGAGCTCAGGGATCTTCGGGGGGTGTGGCATGTCTCTGGAACCCACGAAAGATCCAACCTGTGTCCTGGATTTCCTTTAAGTCCTCCTTATCCTTGGTTGCTTTGTGCACTGAGTCGGGGGAATCTGTTCTCTTTTCTAATGTCTACGCTCCTATTGACTTCCAAGGTAAACTCCTGGTCTGGAATAATATTTTTTTGGTTCGTAGTTTATTTCCTTACTTGCCATGGATTGTTGCTGGGGACTTTAATGCTATTCTTGATCTAACGGAAAAACGAGGAGGTAATACAAGACTGGATCCTTCTTCTTTCTTGCTTCGAGATAATATCTCAGCACTCAATCTCGTGGATATCAAGCCTAGCAATGGCCACTTCACTTGGAATAATAGAAGGGAGGGTGACAGGTGCATTGCTGAACGCTTAGACCGTTTCATGGTTTGCTATTTTTGGGTGGGTGGATTGTGGTCTTCCAGTTCTGAAATTTTGGATTGGAGAGGCTCGGATCATTGGCCAATTAAGCTTGTCACTTCTTCAGCTCGTCTGCCTCAGAAGCCGCCTTTTAAGTTCCAGCTTATGTGGCTTCGTGACCCGGACCTCTATGGTTGCGTTGCCGAATGGTGGCAGGTTGGCAGGCCGGCTTTTGGTACAGCAATGTATGTTTTTGCTAAGCTTCTCCAGTATGTTAAGTATCAGCTCAAGCGGTGGAATCGACAATGCTTCGGAAACATCTACCAGGCAAAACAGGAAGCTCAAGTCGAGTTGAATGGCATTACCAGATTGATTAGGGAGGAGGGAGTGTCTGAATACTTGTTACGGGAAGAAGCCAGAGCTTTAAAAGCTTTGGAGGAATGGGAGTTGAGAGAGGAAATCTTTTGGAAACAGAAAGCTCGGATTGAGTGGCTTAAGGAGGGAGACAAGAACACTGCCTTCTTTTTCAATTCAGTGAAAGCCAGACAACATGGTAATGCTATTTCATCTCTGGTGACTGATAGGGGAGAGGTTATTTCTTCTACTCAGGGTATCGCTGATGAAGCAGTGCAGTATTTTGCTTCTTTATTTAGAGAGGAAGCACAGGGAGACTCTGTTGCAGAGGCCCAGGTCCTTTCCTGTATTCCTTCTTTGGTTTCTTTGGAAATGAAACAATATCTTATGAGTGTCATAACTTTGGAGGAGTTAGAAAAAATAGTTTTCCAGATGAAAAAAGGTAAGGCTCCTGGTCCAGACGGTTTCCCGATTGAGTTCTTCCAGGAATTTTGGGACATTATCCAGTTTGATTTATTGGCAGTTGTTCAAGAATCCCAGAAGAATAAGCAAATGCTCCGGGCCCTGAACTCTACCTTCTTGGCACTCATTCCCAAGGGGGAGGGGGCTAACTGGTTAAGTCAATTTCGCCCTATTTCTCTTTGCAACGTAACTTATAAAATTATATCTAAATTGATAGCTGAAAGGTTGAAAAAGGGGCTTACTGTGCTAATCTCCGAAGAGCAAAGTGGCTTTGTGGAAGGTCGTCAGATTTTGGATGGGGTGGTGGTGGCTACTGAGACTATCCATTCCATGGCCAGCTCTAAAGCCAAACCTATGTTCATCAAGCTGGATATGGCCAAGGCATATGACAGAGTTCGTTGGTCCTTCCTGCAGAAGGTCTTGAGTGCCTTTGGTTTTGAGGAGGAATGGATTTGTTGGGTTATGAGTTGTGTGGGGTCGACTTCCTTCTCAATTTTGATTAATGGGGAGCACTCCAACCTCTTTGGGGCCTCTCGGGGTTTGCGGCAGGGTGACCCTCTTTCTCCTTACCTGTTTCTTCTTTTGGTGGAAGGTCTGGGTCGGTTGATTAAAAGGAATGTTGAAGGAGGCTTTATTCAGGGCTGGCAGTGGGGAGGGGGTATTCCTGTTCAATCTCACCTACAGTTTGTGGATGATACAGCTTTGATGGGTTTGGCTACTATTAGGGAGGCTTCTAACATGCGCAGAGCGCTAGATGTCTACCTTGCTGCTTCTGGTCAGTTAATTAATGAGGGCAAGTCTTCAATTTTTTTCTTCAACACTCCGCCTTCAATTCAACGAAGAATTGCCCATATTCTCAGGTTCCAAATTGGAAGTCTTCCTTTGCTATACCTTGGGATCCCCATCTCTACTGGCAGGCAGTCTAGGGATTCCTGGCAGGTCATTCTGGATAAGTTCAATGTCAAAGTGAACCACTGGACTCATCGTTGGCTGTCCTTTGCTGGTCGGGTCCAGTTACTTCAATCTGTGGTACAGGCTCTTCCCCTCTACAGATGTTTGATTCAGGTGGCGCCGATGAGCTTTGTTAAGAGCCTTGATTCTTTAGCCAGACAGTTTTTATGGGCTGGTAATTTGTCATCAACTAAGTGGAGCCTAATTAAGTGGGAGACTATTTGTAGTCCTAAAAGATTTGGTGGTCTTGGATTACGTCAATCTTTGCTTTCTGGTATTGCTCTGGCAGCTAAATTGTATTGGCGATGGTGTGTGGAACAGGATCGGGTGTGGGCTAGGATCTTGTCTCACAAGTATTTTTTTGGGATCCCCCAGCGTGATATCCCTCGATATAGCTTGGCAGGGAAAGGTTCGACGATTTGGAATACTCTCAAGAAGGGGGCGGCGCTCATTAAGGGTGGTTTCTTCTGGATTTGTAAGAGTGGGACAGAGGCACAGTTCTGGCATGACTCCTAGGATGGCTACCCCCCCATAGTTTCCCAATATCCTCACTTGAGTATATTGGCCCAGAGGTTTTGCGAAGCTGGTTGGACTAGGGTGTGTGACTTCAAGTCATTTTCCCTTCAAGGGCAGGTAGTGGAAGCAAGATGGAAGACTTCAAGGGAGTGGCCTATTCTTGGGTTGGAAGTTGAGTGTGCTGAGCTTCATAACATCCTTTCGGGTCGTAGCTGTAGCGCCCTGATGGATAGTGATGTGTTGGCCTGGTCCCCTAATCCCAAAGGTACTTACACTGTGTCTTCTGGTTATCAGGCGCTGCTCTCTCAACAATTTGCTGGTGGGGAAGTCCATTGGTGGAAGAGAGTCTGGAATAATTTCTCTTGGCCAAAATGTAATTGCTTTTCTTGGACTTTGGCTTGGAATAGATGCTTGACCTGGGACAATATTCAGAAGAGGGGTTTTGCTGGCCCTTCTAGGTGTGTTCTATGTGGTGGGGGGGAGGAAGATTCTCCACATTTATTCTTTCGCTGCCCATTCACATTGCAACTATGGCACTTCTGGTGGGATGCCTGGAAGAGTCAGTGCTTTCATGCATCCTCCCTAGCTGAGTTTTGGATGAGACTGGGAAGGCCCCCTTCCTCGGCTCCCTTCTTGCAGGATGTCTGGTATGCTGGCCCTATCTTTTTGCTATGGCAAGTTTGGTTGGAAAGGAATCGTAGAATCTTTCGGGGTGAACAATTGGGGATTCAACAGGTTTGGACTAGAATTATGGGAATGGTCCAGGAAACTGTGACAGCTAAGAGTGAGATTATTTTGCCAATGGAGGAAGGCGATGCGGAGATAGTTAATAGGTTTGGTATACATGGGATATCTCCAGCCTCAGCTTGTGCCAGGAGAGGTAGGCGTGTGAAACATAGAGTTCAAAGGATGGGGAAATGGCTCCCCCCTCCTGCTGGCTTTCTGAAAATTAACACGGATGGTTCTTCTAGGGGTAATCCACGCCCAGCTGGGATTGGTGGGATTGGTAGGGATTCTTCTGGATCTGTGGTCTTTATCTTCTCGGCTAATGAGGGGGTGCAGACTGTTAATAGGATGGAAGGCTTGGCTATCCTATATGCTTTGAAGAGAGCTTATGCCCTAGGGTGGCGGAAGGTGATCTGTGAAGCTGACTCTCAAATTCTGGTTAATTTGCTCCTTCAGAGGAAGATGTCTGAGGTTAGTTGGCAACTATCTGTGTTAGTACAACAGATATTACAGGTTAGCTCTGTAATGGATTTGGTGTCGTTTACCCATATTCCAAGGGAATGGAATAGGGCAGCTGATTGTCTGGCTAAATGGGCATCAGAAGATGTTGATGACCGGAGGATTGATGAGTGGGAGCAGTTGCCCTATGAGCTATGTCAGGATTTGGAGAAGATTCTTGTTGAAGATGAAAGTGGTGTTGGGGAATGAAGTTCCCGTTCTTGTTCTTTCTGTAATCTCTTGTAGTACCTGGGGCTTTGGCCCTTTGCTATTTTGTACTTAGCTTTTCTAAATTTCAATAAAGTTTTTACCCCTATTTTTCAAAATAAAGATGCCAAACTATGTGTTTACTTGGCTTTAAACAAGAAGAGAATCACATTAATTATACTTTCAAATATGAATTACATAGCAATAAATCAAACAAATATGTATTTAGTTTCCTTTAGGAGGAAAAGAAATGGATGAGAGCTAACCAAAATTTGAATTTAAACTTTAAAATGTCATTTGTCAAATCTATGGGCGTGGGGTAATTCTGCAAGCATGGACTTGACCTCTAAAATTTTAATAGCAACTTGATTCAAATATCATCATTTTTCATACAATGAATATAAGAAGTTTGCAATTTTGAATTACAACTCAAATGCTATAATTAAAATGATACATAACTATCTTTTGGCCATCATAACAAAAAGGTTGCACAATCAAGATAAGAATAAAATACATATATACTAAATAAAGAATATATAGAAATATGAACAAATGTAGATAAATAAAAGCTAAATACATAATAATATATACATATATATAGATAAGTCAAAGCTAAATGCATAATAATATATACACATAGATATAAGTTAAAAGAAATAAGACCTACTGCATACAAAATTAGTCATTTATTAATATTTCTTACAAATAAGACAAAATAATAACATAACATTTGAAATTCTAATATTAGAAATTTAAAATTTTTTATTATTTTTTTAATTGATGAATGAAAGAAGATTATTTATGTACTTATGAATACTATGGACCATTATATTAAACAGGTGACATTAATCTAAAATTAATTTAAAATTAATCTAAAAGAAGAGTCTTTATGTACTTATGAATACTATGGACCATTATTTTAAACAGGTTTCATGAGTAAAAGAAGAAGTCTTAAAGTGGATACACCATTCTAGCTAAAAGTGTAAAAGCAATTCATTAAAATATATAGGATGCCAGGAGCTGTTCCTGCAAAGAAGCCTTCCCATAATTTTTTGAGGAAAATAAATCACGGAAGCCATGAAAACCAGAGCCCTAAAAAAGACCTCAAATTCCTAAAGCAGGCATATTTACCACAGGACTCACTCTCATGCTTATGCTCCCACCTTCAGCAAGGCTTTTTGAGTTTCGAACCATGAACCTCTCGTTCCTCTTCCCAGGGCTACCTCGCCCGTAATCTCTTGGAAGAGAATTTGTCATAGCCCTTTCCGGACTGCCTTTGAGTTTCGGCAAATCTGGCGGCTTCTTAAATTCTTCACGCTTTAAGCTGGATATACGGAAGGGTTTCGAATCTGTGAGCAAAATCTTCCTTTGGGACTCAGCCCCGATGGAAATGCTTCGGTAAGACGAAGCATCACAGCACGGCTTCGACTGGCGTTCTACACCAGATTTGCTTCTCGAAAACGGCAAAGCGCAAAATAAACAGTTCCCCCGCTTTTCCCTGCCGCTCCTTGAAAATGGCCACCGCGATCTTCCGAACGGAAGATTTTTCACATCGTTGTTCCCTTCATTTAAACCCTGATCTGGCGCTTCCTTCAACGCGCGGCAAAAACGATCATTGTTGCTCAGCTTGAATATATTTTTCCACCTGATGGACGGCCAGCGAGCAGATTTGCATGGATCGTTTTCGAATCCGCTTGTCTTTGAAAGATTGTGCGACGCGGATCGAACCGGCGACGAGCTTTCCAGACTCGCATGACTGCCATCACTTAAAACTTGAGATTCCGGAGCACGACTTTGAGGCAGAATTTTGCCGTCGACGAACAATTCGTCGGCAGACGTCAGAGTTCCACTCAAATCTGTGCCGCAACAGTGGTTAACACTCTTTACGCTACAAAACTCAAATTCTGTGCTGTAATTCATATTATCGAAGTCTGATCTTTTCTGCTTTCCAGGCGACTCCCTGTCTGTCTGCGAAAGATTGACGGAAAATGAGATCCGCGGACTCTGCCAGCCATTTCCGAACTCCGGCCACGCCATTGCTCTCTAATTTCAGACCTTAGACTCCAAATTTACAGTCCTTGCATCTGCAATGAAAGCAAAAAGCCACACATTGAAAATATCCTATTCTTCATATCTCCTTCTATAAAGCAGCGTAAAAGCTCATCAGAAAACATTTCGTCAACGGCAGAATCAACACAAGTTAAAAGGAAAACTCTCATTCTTATGCTAAAATCTATCATTTACCTTCACCATACCTTTCAAAGCATTTCATAAAACAAATGTTACAGTCTCTTTTATATCTTTTATGAGCACAAAGCCTACAATCTGGACGCCATTACAGAAATACAACGGCTTAAAGAGGCTACAACGTTTTCAGTGAAAAAAAATTCAAAGTTTTTCATGTAAAGCAAATCCAAACCTAAAATTCCATTTTCTTTTCAATAAATGCAAACAAAAACAGACAGCTTGATCAAGATATTTAAGCCTCGCCATGGAAAATTCGTAGAACAAAGTGTTTTATGAGTACGTACCATTTGTTTTTCTTCCCTCTGCAATTCTGTCGCTGCTTCAAATCAAATCCATTCCTACGCATGAACTTACTAACAAGAGACAGGCTTAAATAATATCCTCATTCATACAGTCAACTTTCTTTAGACAATGAATTTACTTGTTACTGTGTACTACCCCATTGGCCTTTTACCAAGAGTAATTTATGTCGACGGGCTTTTTTGACTAGTAGTGACGTTTAATTGCGACATACGTTTTCCAAAAAAATTGACGAGGGGAGCATAAGTACATGAATTATTTTTTTGGTGGGGAGCTAAGCTTTAAGGATTAAGGAATGTTTAAATAATTGATTTAATGGTTTAAGCATTATAATTTGAGGTATTTATTTTATTAAAGTTGTTTGTGTATGATTTAGGTCGTATATTTTAAAGTGGTCATGGGTCTTTTTATTGAACAAAGACCTGATTTTTGGTGGGTTCTTTGTGAGATTCATTCAATTTTACAAATAAATTAAATACCACTTGATAGTCAACAATCTTTTTAGTATATTTGATTTTTTATAGTTTTTATTTTCATAAGAAAAACAATAACTTAATCCATAATCTATTGTGAACATGGGCACAAATCTTGAGAGCTGCTCCACTCTCCTTTAAAATATAATTGTAAAATAGATTGTTGATAACAAAAAAAACCTAATTAAAATTGTCCACAAACAAACACTCAACAATTGTCAAGTCAGAGGCTTGTCTTGACTCTTGAAACATGGATAGTGGAGAATCGCAAAGGATGGGTTGTCCTTCTAAGAATTTTTTTCAATGTCCTTTTCAAATGATCCAAAAAAAGGATTTCTATTTTTATTGTTATAATGAATAGGAAGGTTTTATGTAGGTGTTTAGGTAATTTTTTTTGGAAGTTTTGTTTTATTTTTTTATGAGATATTTTGAAGTTTGTGGTCTCATGATTTCTTTTTCTTTATGCTGCTTTTAATAATAATAATTAGAATTTTTTATTTATTATTATTAATTTTGGGGTGAAAATATGAAAAGAAATATAGAAAAAATGTAAAATTATGTGACAAAGTTGAGGTTAAGTGGATGTATAAATTTAACTACTCAACTATTTTTAAAGATAATATTTAAGAGAATTATATTATATTACTTAAAATTTTATGTAAAATTATTTTTACTTTCAAAAAATTAAGCAACAAATAACTTAAAAAGATTTATATTTAACTCATATTGACCTATTTAATTAGTGAACAAAATATCATGGTGACTAACTGATGATGAAGATTTGATGGATGACCTATCAATTATAATAATATTGATCTCCCTTTTCATAGAGATTAATGGATCACACAAATTTTCTTTGATTTGTAAAATGAATGCATGTAACTGAATGAGCTAGGGATCTTTGTAATAAATGACTCATAAAACACATGTAACTGAATGAGCTAGGGATCTTTGTAATAAATGACTCATAAAACACATTTTATAAATGTGATAGCAAGCTAAGCAGGTTTGGTCTTGGGAAGAACTTTATGATTAAGCATAATTGTGTTGAAGTAGTATTGGGATGGGTGACCTCTTTGA
The DNA here is from genome assembly GCF_030272615.1 of Cryptomeria japonica. Taxonomy (NCBI): domain Eukaryota; kingdom Viridiplantae; phylum Streptophyta; class Pinopsida; order Cupressales; family Cupressaceae; genus Cryptomeria; species Cryptomeria japonica. The sequence continues at coordinate 153,865,260 of NC_081406.1, read as the reverse complement.
ATGTCTTGATGCTTCGCCCTCTTGAGCATCACCTAGATGTAATAAAGGATGAATGGACCACTCATACTCATCGGAGACGGGTTCTTGTGAACTATTACTCATGAAATACAAATCAATAAGATTTACTCAAAAATTACAAAAATGAATTATGATAAAACGTTGCACAATTAAACATTATAAAGAGTAATAAATCTTACAAATATGTATTTGATTAGCTCAAAACAAGAAGGCAAGGGTTGATCGTCAATTTCAGACCAATACAAGGAGCAGTTCCTCAGGATGAATCAAAAGCTCTTCATCCTACAATTAGGACAGTGCGATGGCTTCCTGTTATTTCTTGAGACAAAGCCAAAAATGCCAGATCCCTTTTTCTGCCCTCCAAAAGATCTCATGCCTAAAGCAGGCATATTTACCACTGGACTCACTCTCATGCTCATGCCAATGCTCCCACCTGATGCAAGGCCTTTTGAGTTTCGAACCATGAACCTCTGGTTCTTCCTCCCAGGGCTACCTCGGCTGTAATATCTTGAAGGAGAGTTTGTCAGTACCCTTCCCTGGTTGCCTTTCCGTTTGGTCAAGTCTGGCGGCTTCATGAAATCTTCACGCTTCGAACTGGATGTACCGAAGGGTTTCGAACCTGAGAGCAAAATTTTCCTTTCGAACTCAGCCCCGAAAGATATGCTTCTGTAAGACGAAGCTTCACAGCACGGCTTCGACTTCCGTTCTGCCGCGGATTTGCTTCTCGAAAACGGCAAAGCGCAAAATAAACTGCTTCCCCGCTTTTCGCCGCCGCTCCATGAAAATGGCCACCGCGATCTTCCAGACGGACGATTTTTCACATCGTTTTTACCTTCATTTAAAATCTGATCTGCTTCGTCCACGGCGGGGCGGAAATGATCGTTGTTGCTCAGCTTGAAAATTTTCTTCCACCTGCTGGACGGCCAGCGAGCAGATTTGCATTCATCATTTTCTAGTCCGCTTGTTTTTGAAAGACTAGACGACTCGGAACGAGCCGGCGACGAACTTTCTGGACTCGCATGACTGTCATTACTTAAAAATAGAGCTTCCGGAGCGCGAATTTGAGGCAGAATTTTGCCGTCGACGAACAATTCATCGGCAGAAATCAGAGATTCGGTCTTGTCTGCATCGCAACCATGGTTAACATGACTACTTAAGTTGAAAAACTCAAATTCGGTGCTGTAATTCATATCAGCCACATCTGATCTTTTTCGCTTCTCCGGCGACGCCATGTCTATCGGCGAAAGATCGACAGAAAATGAAATCCGCGAACTCTGCCAGCCATTTTCGAACTCCAGCAACGCCATCGCTCACAAATTTCCGAGCTCAAAATTTACAGTCCATACATCTGCAATCAAAATAAAAAGCACGAATTGAAAAGATCCAGTTCTTAAAAACCAGGGGTAAAGCTCATCAAAGAACATTTCATCGAACGTTCAAAGCCACCAAAAACGCAGAATCAACACAAATTTACAGAAATCTACCGCCTTAAACAGGCCACGACGTTTTAAGCGACAAAAAACACAACTTTTCATGTAAAATCAAATACAAACCCTAAAAGCTAATTTTCAATGAATAGAAACAAAAGCATACAGCTCGATCCAGAAATGTACGCCTAGCCATAAAAGATTTAAGGAAGAAAAGTTGTTACAAAGCATGTACCATTTTTTTCCCTTCCATTTGCAATTCTGTCTCTTCTTCAAATCAAATCAAGTTCATGTCTGTAGAAATGAACTAACGAAACACAGTCTAATACAGTACTATTTTGCTACAGTGAATGTACTCAAGTCAATGTTTGATGGGATTTACTATTTGCCGTGTCCTGTGCGTTTGCCTTCTGCCTCGGGTAATTTATATCAACGGCTTTTTCGATTGACAGTGACCGTTAATCGGGTGATTTTACCTTACTTTGCTGTCAACAATATTTCAGTCGGCTCGATTTTTTCTTATTTTATCATCGGGAGATCGCGTGATCGAATCTTGAGAGCTGCCCTATAAATCTTCTCCACACCTTTTTAAAATACAGTTGTAAAATAGACCACTGGTCCAAAGAAATTTAACTGAAACGTTCACTAGCAAAACCTCCAGCCATAGCAATCATTTCAAATATAATATTCGAGATCCGGACTTTTTGAAACATGGAGGAGACTTGGAAAGGATGTCACTTGCAGGAAGCTTCCATGTATGTTTTAAAGGGTTTTTTTAGAATTAATTATTATATATATAGGGGAAGAGTACCAGTAGTTGAGTATGTAACAATTGTTGTGAGGGTTGTTGGTATCTTTTGTTCTAAAAATTGAACAAATAAAACTTATTGTTTGAAACATAAAATATCAATTTTTGTTAGTAAATGTACCAATAGTTGTAAGGAAACGTACCAATAGTTGTTAGGAAATGTACTAATATTGTAAAAAGTTCTATTGGGGTCTCTTTTGCACGCCTATTGGTCTCACTTTTTTTTTGGGCTATTTTGGACACCTTGGCAAAAAGCTTGCTGATGTGGCATCATATTTGATGATGTGGCCCCGAAACCTTAGTTATAAGCAAGGGACTTGCCAAGTAAGCTGCTGTAAAAAAATCGAAGTGATTTGAAATTTCCACGTAAGATTTTGAGAAGCGCGAAGTTAGGGTGCACAACTACTAGGTCCTTTCCCCTATATGATTTTGATTTATATATTCAGGGTGTGTATTTAAAATGTCATTTTTTTGGTCTTTCCTAATGTTACATTAATTAAAAGGATAAAGTATTTGTATATTTATCTTTAATATTTTATATGGTCAAGAGCAACTTTTTCTTGCTATGTCAACACTTGACATCCATTTTTGTGATCATTCTATCTTTCACTTTTAACTCATGTATAGGTCATGATCGCGATGTTATGGGGAGAGTACACTTCCTCAACTTAACTTAGCAAAGCTACACAATGCTTTCGAGCACCACACATTTTCTTTACTTGAAATAGTGAGAGGTTAGCATTTATTTCAAATACTAATGTTATGAAGATCTAGAAATAAGAGACATGTGTCTCAAGTGAAAACTAGAGAGTAGGTTCAAGGCTATATAAGAATATTAAAACAATGGATCTGGCTTCAATCTTACATAAATCATAAGAATGATCCTACCATATTTCATCATTCTACTTCCAAGGCATCCAATTTTAAGCAAGTATGTGTTATGATTAGAAAGTTATGAACAAAACAATAGACATCTAATTTTTTATAGGTCATAGCATCCTAGAAAGGTTAAGGATGGTATTTTAGGGTCAAGGCTACTCTCAAGAGTTTTAAGTGTGCCCTTGCATCTTTGATGCAAATTTCAACATAATTTTAGGTTTCACCGTGTATCACAAACTATTCATCCTAGATCTAATCTCAAAAGACTTAAAAATAGTTATATTTAGAATAAACACAAATTTTAAGATTTATTTAAAAATATATATCAAAATGAAAAAAATTAACACACGCACTAAAGTTTCAAGTTATATACACACAAAAAATTGAATGAAACAAAATGCTATTATATAAAGAGAGGAATCCCAATTAACTTTATTTTTAAATATTTTATCAACAACTAAATTATAGTGTTAAATCTACAAAAGACTACATTAAAATAATTTTTTGATTTTTTTTAAAAAATACATTCAACATAAATTCACTAAAAATATGCATTTGACTAGTTTATATCATTTCAAAATTCAAAAATGTCACTTTCTAGTGGTTCAAAGTGTTAGTTGTCTCTCTTATAAAACTTTGACACAACTTTATACTTTCACCTAATAGAAGAATATATTTGGAGCCTACATACTTGCATCTATAGTGGTGGAGTATTATATTTATAGATTCCATATAAACATCTAGAGTAGATGATGAAAGACTCTAGAGGGAAGAATCTAGATAAGGAAAGTAATCATGGTAAGTGTTGCATGTTAGAATGTTCCAAATATAATTGAAATTATTTCCAACACCCCCTTTGGCTTAAATTTGGGCCCGATGGAGCCCCAAAATAAAATCTTTATTATTTTAGCTTAAATTTGGGGATAGAAACCCCTTAATGATTTTTTTTAATGTATAAAATGTCTTCATATGTCTTGGGTGAAAAAGGGCATCAAAGAATTATCTCAAACCTTAAAGAGTCTTCTTGACATTATTTAGGATTTTTTTCAACACAATGAATAGGATTTTAAAACCTATAAGTCATTCTTATGTTACATGTCACCTGCTCCTCAATAATGCATATATGTGGTCCCCACAAAGCTTTGTTCAAGCAAATTTAACTCAAGAATATCTTCATGAGGTTGTGTTCTTCATGGCTAATGATAAATTCTCACAATGTGATGGTTCACCGTATGACTAAATTATAAATTCCTTTGGGATACATGTTTAGTAATGATCTCTATAGAGTTTGTCTAGAAATATTTAATTCAAAAAACTTAGGAAATACTATCATCAAAGCGAATCTCAAGTTTATTCCAAATGATAGAAATCTAGAGGATTTTTGTAATTGGTAGTTGATCACCTAGCTTAATGTCTCTTATAGGAACATTTCAAAGGCTCTTTCTTTCATGATGCAACATCTTCTCCCTTTGAATTTTGTCTAGAATAAAACAAAATTCAGGACCAAAACAATGCTAAAATGGGGTTGGTATCCCATGGTAGGACCTACAAAAGGCTTTTCATTGCCTCAAAGTTGGAGAACAGGCACAAATGGACCTTGAAAGGAGAGGAGGATATGACACGTTAAATTAAGGGCACAAACATGAGGTGTAAATTGGACCGGTGACAATTTACGACACTATAGTGGGCACCAAGAAATAATGAAGCACCTATTTTGGTTTTTTCCCACAACCATGTTTTTTATTGAAAAAGTAGAAAACAACAAGGGTGTTGTCCCTTTATACAATAGCTCGTAGGCATCAAAAAAATACAAACAAGGGTACAAACAAAACAAGGTCAAGCATGCCAATAACAACAAACATTGTTAGAAGCCTGCCAAACTAGGAACAATCCAAACCGAACTCAAGAGTGGGGAGAAACACCCAAAACTTGACACAGGGGGGTTTGGGGCAAGAGGGGATGACTTCCTCTTCCGCCTGTGACAAACAACAGTCCAGGCGATACTACTATCAGAAACATCAAATGAAGAATCAAGCGGGGGGGTGGATTTTTTGTTCACATCAACAACAACAACAAACTGCTGCATAACAACACCTAGTTGATGTGCATGAACAAGAGCAACGAAAGTCGGAGCCTTTAGGACAAAAGAGGCCACATCAATAGTAATGAGAGGGTCAGCAGAAGCATCAACAATAATAAGAGGCACAATCTCATCTTGAGGGGAGACATCCTCCTCCTAAAAGTCATCAAAGTCTAAATCAGAAGTATTGACTGTTAAGTGATAAGCAATAGCATCCTTCCACCAAGTAGCAACACCTTTGTGACAAGGGTGGGAACAATCCAAAGCTAAGTGGCTTGTTGAGAAGCATCTTCATCAGCCAAAGGGGAGGCCCTCATAATCCATTGATTGAGTCCATGGCCTATCCCCAACCATAAGAACCACATCCCCTGGTAGAGGCGTAGAGATGTTGAAATTTTGACCAAAATGCGAGCAAAGGTAGAATGACTTATGGAAGATGTAGCATCATCAACCTTTAAGAAATAGCTTTAAAAAGAGTTGCCAATGGCCTCATAACAAGAGTGCTCCTAGAAATGAAGGGGAAGATTAGGAAGGTGAACCCAAACCAGACGCATATTAAGTGGTTTGGTAAGGGGGTTAAAGGAAGTTGTCTAGGGTTTGAGAGAGAGAGAGAGAGAGAGAGAGAGAGAGAGAGAGAGAGAGAGAGAGAGAGAGAGAGAGAGGTCTCCCCAAGCCCACAACTTGCCCAAAATCACATCACAATCAAGAGAAGAAGCAAAGGACGCAATGAAAAATCCTTCAGCACAAGGGAAAAGCTCAATGGAATGAGCAACTAAAGGCTTCCACAAATCACTCACCCAATGATGGAGATCCAAGAGAGAAGGCCAAAACCCAATAAATTTGCAAACCAATGCACAATGTTGGTAGAAATCAACATTTTCCACAACCTCCTAGCCACAAACCACCACAAGGGAGGTCTTAGCACAAGGGAAAGGATGAATCCCCTTGGGAGGATGAGCGGCGGATCTAGCCACATGAGCAAAGCTTCGCCCACCAGCAAAAGAAGGAGGTCTAGGAGGAACCTTAACACTCACAACAGGACCACCCACAACAGCAGAGGCAACAAAAGGAGTAGCTCTTGCACCCACAGTAGCAGAAACGACACCCTCACCCTCAGCAGAAATGGTACCCACATCTTTGGTATCCATGGCAGTGTAAAGTGGAGATGTAGGGGCAAGCAAAGGTTGGGCAGAGAGAGAGCCACAACACCCACGCAGACTGCATCAACACTAGCAGCAAAATCCCCAACACCAATGGTGGTACCAACCCTGACACCCAGAGGAGGAGGGGGGGTAGGATCCTCCTGTAGAAGGGGCAGACACTTTCAAATTGCATGGGTGAGAGATTTGTTAGAGGGAATAGAGCGAGACATGTTCAAAATCAACATGTACTTGTTCTAAAAGATGTAATTGAATTCATCATTTTTTAATCCTATTAGGCTTGATCATTTTTATTGGTACACATTCCTAGAGGGAGATCAATGTATAATTATTTCCAAGTTCAACCTTATATAGCATTATTTCAAAGTGGAAATCCTATTCAATATCTATAAAGATGAGAACCCTACTTTCTTTTTTTTCTTTTTTTTTTCAAAATAATGCCTGGTAAACTTTTTAACGTGACTGGCGACACTGGCATGACACGCCCTCTGGCTCCACGTGAAACGCTTTTGACCCGGAGCTATGAACTGGTGAGGCCACAATTGGGGGACCTCATCCCCACACTTCACTTGTTCAAACCCGCGAGCACAACGACCCAACGAAGACACAAGGCCTGTGAGCACAATGGCCCAACAGGGATTTGAACCTTGGTGGCCACTTCACCAACGAAGTGTTTTAACCACGACACTACATGTCCGAAGACAACTCTACTTTCTTTTTTTACAATTACTATTAATACTAATTTCTCCATGTATTCTAAATCTATGATTTGTTTTAATATGTGTTATTGTAGATACAAGTGCAAGTCAATAAGTTACATTTGAAGTGACACACCTATAATTGATTGACCATATTGGCTATATACCCTGTATAGTAGTTAGAGTTCTATTGCCATTTCCATCTAATAGGGGCTAATCCCCTCCTAACTCACTTCAATGTAGTAGGAGTCATTTACTGCACATGGGCATGATTCTCATGCTACTTAATAAGAGCTTGTGGTCACAATGCTCATGAATGATCTTAGATATGATGTGCATAGACTATAAGATGTGACTTTTTCTTTTTGATAATATAATAACAATTAACCTCTTACATAATTTCAACCATAGTGACTGGTCCAAACATCAAAGCATCATTTTCAGCTTCGCTTTTGTCTTTGAAAAAAAAGAGTATTTTGAACAAAACCATTGTACATCCATTCTAGAAAGATTTAAAAGAGAAAACGTACAATCCTGCACGGAAATGCAAGTAAAATGTCAACTTTAACAAACAGAAACCAGATGGGATGGCTTCATTTCATCTTTAACCAGCGACCTCAAATCCACAGATTTTTTTTAACTCCATCGAGATACAAAATATCAAAATATATTTGGGGAACAAAAGTGCATTATTGAGAAGATAAGAATTATGCATTACGTACCATGTGCTTTTTTTGGTCTGCCAATTTGTTTGCTTCTACAAATTCAATCCATTCTTCTCCAAATTCATACATTAACCAACAAAAAAAACAGTAATCTTATGGGGGCCTACAGAATTATTCAATTTGTTTATGAGTGGTCCAGACATATGCCTAGGGATTAGATTTTTTAAAGCCATGTTGGATGGTGGAGTGTATCTTATTCCATCATTTGCTTTCATTGTTATATCTTTTATGTTGGCTCTACATCATGCTTTTCCTTACCTTCTACACTCATTTAGTCATGTCTTCACCATTATATTTACATTGGGAATATCATGTCTTCCTTCTCATGCATTGTGCTTTTTATATTGGGTGTATTACAACTTTTCTTTAACAACATATACCTTTTATGTTGGAGATATGATGTCTTCCCTTCTAGGGCATTATGGCTTGGTTGTACATTATATTTTCCTATCTATATCTATTAGTTATCTATTGTCTTGGTTTTACAGCTGTGTTCTCATGTTCTTAGATGTCACATATGTCACATTGGGGGTATATGTCTACTTTAGATTGTCTTATATATATTTATATTGGTTTTTTTTGTCATTCAAGGTCATATCACCATCTTTATTTGCTCATGTTAAGTAGAACCATATCTTTTTGATGCTATTTGTAGTCCATATATATGCTTATATGTTTCTCAAACAATGTATTCATTATTGCTTCTACTTTATATGATTGCATGCTCTTGCACGATAATTTATAGCTTATATGTACCATCATGTGTGTAGTTTTCCCTCTCTTTCAATCCCTTGAATTACACAGATACAAGCAAGCAATTGAAAGTGGGGGATAAATATTATTACCAACATTCCTCTTTTGAGCTTTCTATTATTGACAGACTGACAAGTACTATAAAGTCTCATCATCATGACTAGATAGAATATTATCACATGACATGTCTTCTACCCCATGTGCCTTACTATCATATGTCCACTAAGACAAACACACCATTATCAGTTCCTCTATAAACAAAATTTTCTAATTCTACTTATTTCTAAATAGTTAAACAAACTTCTATTTTATGCCTCTTTTTTATTTGCAAGACATAAACTACTCATTCCATATTTTCCCTCTACTTTATAGAGATATCCATGGAGAGTACATATAAAAGGATGAATATGCACTATTACATATAGCAAGGTCCATTGCTTTCTTTCACATCTTTTGATGGACATATATGTTTACACTACCTGCATGTTTGTGAGTACCATGTACGTTGAGATTGATGATAATTTTAACGTGTTCACTTGCACCTCAAAGACGCAATATGTAGTGATGAAATTTGTATAGATTATATCCATGTCGTTTTCCATTTAGATTTGTATCTATTTTGAGCACAATTGATGAGGATGATGGTATGTTCTTCGAATATGTCAACTATACAAGTTCAAACCCTTCAAGATACAATACAAGAAATGAAATTAAGACTGTGTCTCTAAGACGACTTCAATGAAATAGATACCCATCAATCCTAAATTATCAGTTAAAAATATATTAACTTAGACTCATACTTTCATATCAAATAACAAAACTAACTAATGAATGATATACGATCTTCTACAGAAAAAATTGAAATATATAATAACAATAATGTTGAGTTTAAAATTTGAGTTCCACCCAGGGTGGCGGACTGCCTGTGAACAGATTTCAAAGCATCATTGTCTCTGAAAAAGTATTTTGATACAAAAGCATTGTACATCCGTTCTAGAAATGTTAAAAGAGATAACGTACAGGAAACATCAAGCACAAAGCCCGCACGGAAATTCTGCTGAAATGTCCTACTTTAACCAACACAAACTTATGGCTTCTCTCCATCATTTCAATGCGTTAAAAACCAGATGAAAGTTTAAGCCACAAGTTTTATTTAACCTTTTCTAGTAAGGGTAATAAAAGAGTAGAGAATAATATCAAGAATACAGAGATTGAGTGAGCATGGGCTAATACTGAACTGTTTCCAGCTTAAGCTATAATAATTTTAGCCTGTTTGAATGAAGATAAACAGAGAAAGAGCTATGTTCAGAATTATTGAGAGGATAAAGATTATGGGTACGCACCATTTGTTCTTTTGCGGTCGGCCAATTTGTTCGCTCCCATAAATCAAATCCATTCTTCTGCAATTCTATACGTAACCAATGAAAGACAGGCCAAAACATACTAGTCTGTCTTATGGGTCCCTTCTGAAATTCATCAATTTGTTTTTTAAAGTGATCTTGGTTCTATATGTCAGAGTCACATGTTTGGAGTTCTTGTTTTATATCAAATATCATAGAATTGTAAAGTTTTTGTCTTGGGTTGAAATTCTTTTGGTTAAAAGTTATGGAATGAGAGGTATTCATTTTGTTGAAGTTGCAAAGTTATCTGATATGGGAGCAAATTAGTCTTAGTTTGAGATTCTTTTAATTGAAAGTTATGAACTGAGGGGTATTCATTTTGTTGAAGTCTTAGATGATATGCGAGCAAAGTCTTAGGTTCAAACTCTTTTGGCTAAAAGTTATAGACTAAGGGATGTTCCTTTTGTTGAAGTCATAGTTATTTGATATGGGAGCAGATTCTTAGGTTGAAATTTCTGTGGTTGAAAGTTATGGACTAAGGGGTATCCATTTTGTCGAAGTTCATAAAGTTATTTGATATGGGAGCAAAGTCTTAGATTGAAACTTATTTGGTTAAAAGTTATGGACTGAGGTGTAATCATTTTGTCAAAGTCACAAAATTATCAAATATGGGAGTAGACTCTTAGGTTGAAACTCTTCTGGCTAAAAGTTATGGACTAGGGGGTATTCATTTTGTTGAAGTCATATGGGACATGATCTTGGATGTGCATCATACCTTATAGTGTTGAGGCCTTACACTCAACAAGACTTGATCTCTGGAGAGCTCGATCATACACTAAAAGAATATTAGGAAATTTGTTTTAGTTTTTTATAATTTATAAAGAGTATCCACTAAAATATGTTAATATATTGATTTGTTACTAGTCTTTGTGAGTTTGTTGATAGGTTATTTTGACCATATCAACTTTTAAATTTCTATTTGTACATGTTTAATTGCTCAATTTCCTATAGTTACAGAAGGTTCTAATTGTATTTTTTTGGTACTAATGAATTTTCTCTTTCAAAACTATCTAGTAGTCCAAAATCTTTTGCAAATGACAAATATCAAATTTTATATTCAACACCAAAGAGCTATAGTCCGATTGATTGAGCACAATTAATGAGTGTGATGGTATGTTCCTTAGTTAGCCCATCTACCAAGGCTCAAATTCTCCCAAAATGCAATAAATAAGAAGTGTGACAAGAATCATGTCTTAATCATATTTATTATAGAACTTATCAACACCCTCCCCCAACAACAAAAAGAAAATCCATACAACATAAATTACACCACCTAAAACAAAATTAAATACCACCTTAACCAAATAGTGGACCAATTCATGTTTTACTATTCTATCTAGCACATTCAAAATCAACTAAAATCTTATTTGTCTTTATTTAAAAATAAAATAAAAATTATTATATAATCTAATAAACTTTAGTTTTTAGTCTTCATTAAAATATATGCTATTATATTAATTTTTTCACTACTCTTTGTGAGTTTGTTGATAGGTTATTCCATAGGTTAAGTGATCTTGGTTCTATATGTCAGAGTCACATGTTTGGAGTTCTTGTTTTATATTAAATATCATAGAATTGTAAAGTTTATATCTTAGGTTGAATTTTTTTTGGTTAAAAGTAATGGAATGAGGGGTATTCATTTTGTTGAGGTCGCAAAGTTGTCTGATATGGGAGCAAAGTCTAGTTTGAAAATCTTTTGGCTGCAAGTTATGAACTAAGGGGTATTCATTTTATTGAAGTCTTATATGATATGGGAGAAAAGTCTTAGGTTGAAACTCTTTTGGCTAAAATTTATGGACTAAGGGGTGTTCCTTTTGTTGAAGTCGTAAAGTTATCTGATATGGGAGCAAATTCTTAGGTTGAAACTTCTGTGGTTGAAAGTTATGGACTGAGGGGTATCCATTTTGTCGAAGTTCGTAAAGTTATTTGATATGGGAGCAAATTATTAGATTGAAACTTATTTGGTTGAAAGTTATGGACTGAGGGGTATTCATTTTGTCAAAGTCGCAAAATTATCAAATATGGGAGCAGAGTCTTATGTTGAAACTCTTCTGGCTAAAAGTTATGGACTAGGGGGTACTCATTTTGTTGAAGTCATATGGGACATGATCTTGGACGCACATCATACCTTATAGTGTTGAGGCCTTACACTCAACAAGACTTGATCTCTGGTGAGCTCAATCATACACTAAAAGAATATTAGGAAATTTATTTTAGTTATTTATAATTTATAAAGAGTATTCATTAAAATATGTTAATATATTGATTTTGTCACTACTCTTTGTGAGTTTGTTGATATGTAATTTTGACCATATCAACTTTTAAATTTCTATTTGTACAAGTTTGACTGCTCACTTTCTTATAGTTAAAAAAGGTTCTAATAGTATTATTCTTTGGTACTAATGAATTTTCTCTTTCAAAAATATCTAGCAGTCCAAAATCTTTTGCAAAGACAAATATCAAATTTTATATTGCACCAAAGAGCTATAGTTCAATTGATTGAACACAATTAATGAGTGTGATGGTACATGTTCCTTATCTCGTCTACCAAGACTCGAATCCTCCAAAAATTCAATAAATAAGAAGTGTGACAAGAATCATGTCTTAATCAAATTTATTATAGAACTTATCAACACCCTTCCCCAACAACAAAAATAAAATCCATATAACATAAATTACACCACCTAAAACAAAATTATACTACCTTAACCAAATCATGGACCAATTCATGTTTTACTATTCTATCTAGCACATTCAAAGTCAACTAAAATCTTATTTGTCTTAATTTAAAATAAATAAATTATTTTTATTATAAAATCCAATAAACTTTAGTTTTTAGTATTCATTAAAATATATGTTATTATATTAATTTTTTCACTACTCTTCGTAGTTTGTTGATAGGTTATTTTGTTCATATCAGCTTTTAAATTTTTGTTCATATTTTTTATATACGTTGATTGGTCAATTTCTTATAGTTAAATAAGGTTCTAATAGTTTTTTTTGGTACTAATGAATATTCTCTTACACAGATAAATTAGTAAAAAATCTTTTACATGTGATGAATGTCAAATTTTACATTGAATACTAAATAGTTATAATATAATTGGCTGAGCACACTTGATGAGTGCGATGATATGTTCCTTGGCTACCCCATCTACCAAGATTCAAATCCTCCAAAAATACAATAAATAAGAGGTGAGACTAGGATCCTAGGCCAATTTGTTAAATAACTTCTCAACCCTCCACATGCTCGTGCACTTGCCCTTCCCACACATACAACCACAACAAAAAATATCCATATAACACAAATTATGCCACGTAAAACAAAATCATACTACCTAAACCAAATTGCGAATTGATTTATACTTTGCTATTCTATGTTTAACACATTAAAAATCAACTAAATCTTCTCTCTTAATTTCAAATTTTTTAATTTTTATAATATAATCTAATAAACTTTTTCGTCAAAAGATCTTTAGTCTATTAATAAAATCCAATGATTTTGGATAAACTCATTGAAAATCAAGTATTGTTGAGTACAAGACCCAAAAACATAAAAGATGAGATCAAGACATTTGACTAATCGAAAAATGGAAAAAAATGGAAAAAAAGAAATCCCTTATGTTTAACCAATTATTGTCATAAATTAACTCTAAAAAATCTTGTAACCCGGAGGCTTTTTATCCCTACACATCTATTCAGGACCACTTTTACCGGACGGCAAGTAGCACGGAATTACTTTTTACCCTGGACTTCCCGTTGCCATTTTACTTTAAACACGGTCCGTTTTATATATTTGAATTTTCACGGGATTTAAGTTTAAAGTCATTTATGAAAGCTGTTTGTGTGGGGACTCTGAACGGACGTTTATTAACTACCTCACAAGTTGGCGTCAGATTTTTTTACCTGACGTAGTTATCATCTTATTGAAGCGCGTCATTTGACAGACTTGTCTTCACTTCAGTCATTGGTGTCTTTTTCAACAAGGAAATTAGTTTAAGTCTAAACCAAAAAAAAAAATCAATTACATTATTTTTTTCCTAGGGAATAAAGCACAACCCTAGCAAATATCTAGGGTCTAAAATTTTAATAAAATTTAAATTTTAGATATGTAAGGAGTTGAAGTAATATGTGTTGAATGGGTAGTAGGAGAGGATTCAGTAGTGCTTTCGAATTGTTGTGATAGTAGTTGTTGATTTAATATACATTCTTGTTGATTTAAGGTCCAATTTTTTTATAACATCGCACCAGTAGTTGTGACTATAATATCCATGATTGAATAAAATGTACCTTTAGTTGTAAAAAAGAATTAATCATGTGATGCCACATCAGCTAGACAAGTATGGGAGCCCCTTATGATTGACTATTGGTGTCACCTTTTTTTTGGGTTGTTTTGGACACCTTGGCAAAAAGCATGCTGATATGGCATATTTGATGATGTGGCCCTAAAACATTAGTTATAAGCATGGGACTTGCCAAGTAAGCTGTTGTAAAAAATTGGGAGATTTGAAATTTTCACGTAGGATTTTTGAGAAGCGTGAAGTTAGGGTGCTCAACTATTGGGTCCTCTCCCCTAAATATAAAAAACAAAATTGTGTGTTTTAGATATTAATATAGTATGGATTTTAATTGATATGTTATTCTTAAAAAGAGATAGAAATAAGAATCTGTGATTGTTTTAAAACTAGTATATTTGTATTTATTTAAGAAAATTATGTAAAAAAATGTTCATTAATAATTTCTTGGTAATCTTGCTTTCTTTTCATCAATCTTTTCTTGCTAATTTTTTTTTGTTAATTTTATTTATGTTTTCTTTTCGTGCTTTCTTTCCATCAATCTTCTCTTGCTATTTTCCTTGCATTTTGATTTTCTTTCACAAATTCTTGCCGACCTCCCAATCAATTTAATGATTGTCAATTTATCTCTCTATTTTTATGGATTATTAGTATTCGATTGTTTTCACCATAACAATCTACATATGAGTACTGAATAATTGTTTGTAATTTGTAACACACATTTTTATGATGCATCATATTTGTCATTGCAAATAAAATCCACCCTATTGTTGCTTTGGATCCTAGTCTTTACACCAAGCATTAACATCTATGTCATAACCCCATTCTTGACACATTTTGAACATAATGACATTATTATTTATGTATCAAAGGCATGGAAGGATGTGGCAAAGGTTGAGTAGTTCCAAATGTTCTCGAAGCCACCATAATCTTTTAGTGGTTATGGCAACCACATTGTCTCATGAAATGCAATAATTGCAGGATATGCACAAAATGACTATGTTGAAAAGACCTTCAAAAATTTTAAGCAAATGCAATTGGCAGGTGTAAAACCAATCTCCCCAACTTTTTCTAATATCCTTCCACGCTGTGCAACAATGGGTGCTTTAGAACTAGGAATGGATATCCATAAAACCATAATCCAATGTGGACTTTCATTGGATGTCATCCTTGCAAATGCCTCAGTAGAAATGTACGCAAAATGTGGAAGCCTACAAAAGGTGTTTGAATTGTTTGACAAAAGGCCTCAAAAAGAAGCAGTCTCATGGAATGTGATGATTTCACAATGTGCACAAAATTGATTCTTTGGAAATGCCTTAGAATCTTGTAAACAATTGACAAGTGTAAAGCCATCTTCAGTTTCAGGTACAGATTCTCTAGAAATATCTTTTGCCATTTCTAGTTTCCCAATCTCATGTCCTTCATCTTAAGATCTAATTTTCATTTATTATAAACAGATTGAAGCAACCATTGTAGGAAGATTGGTTCAGGTTTGACCCATCTTTTGAAACAATGCCATCCAAAAATATATTGAAAATAGATAGTTCATAAAAGCCCATCTTTTGAAAGCGCAATGAAAAAGATTGCAGTTCTTAGAATCTTAGTCGTGGATTGTGTTAAATTGATAATTTTGTGTATTTTTTTGTTGTGAAAGATAATGAATGTGTAACAAATTCTTATATGTTGCTCTTCATGTGTTTTAAACCATAGCCTTTATGTAAGATTTGCTTAGCTTTAAGTTTCTTCAGGTAAATAGCAAGCTTAATTCTATGGGAGAAAAATTGTGAAGCTAACCATACACCCCAAAAGCATATGAACAGCTCCACTACCACTGGAAAGCCAAATGATTATTTGTAAGAATTTAAAAAACGGTATTTGTACTCCATTATTATAAACATTAATACTTTTTAATATCTTGATTAATTGAAAAAATCTCTAAGTTCATTGAGTTCAAATATTCACTTATCTTCACATTTCAAATTCAATTTACTTATATTCTACAAAGTTAGTCCTAAAAATGAAAATTTTCATCTCCTTTTATTTGACATTCGAGCAACCTTCATTCATTATTTTATTTTATCATTTCTACTTCTCTCAAGAAGACAAATTAATTGTGAAGGTGAAAGTATTTGTAAGAAATATTTTTTATGTTTATTGTTTACTATTTTATTTTCTCCCCTCTAATAAAGGTAAGTAAAGCTACTTGTAAGAAGTTTTTAAAGTTTAATGTTCATATTATATATTTTCATTTAAAAGGTTTAGGGTTTAGGGTTTAGTTCAAATATTCACTTATCTTCACATTTCAAATTCAATTTATTTATATTCTACAAAGTTAGTCCTAAAAATGAAAATTTTCATCTCTTTTTATTTGACATTCGAGCAACCTTCATTCATTATTTTATTTTATCGTTTCCACTTCTCTCAAGAAGACAAATTAATTGTGAAGGTGAAAGTATTTGTAAGAAATATTTTTTATGTTTATTGTTTACTATTTTATTTTCTCCCCTCTAATAAAGGTAAGTAAAGCTATTTGTAAGAAGTTTTTAAAGTTTAATGTTCATATTATATATTTTCATTTAAAATCATAATTGTGGTTAGTGAATTAAAAGCTTTATGTGCTATTATACTAGTTTTTTTAAAATTAATATAAAATAAAATATAATATGTTTGCCAAATATAATATATTTGATTTTTTCATTTAATTTATTGATAGTAAATAAATTAAAGTATATATATTATTTTATTAGTATATCTATAATTATATTTCTATAATTTTTTAAATGATAATACAGATCACATTTTTTGATTTGTTATTTATAATTATTTTGAATTTACTCAAAATTTGAAATGTTATTTTTCTTTTTAGTAAAATATATGCATAGGAGAGAATATATATATATATATATATATATATATATATAGAAATTGAATGTATATTATTAAAAATATATTAATAATATATTTAATGATTGAATTGAAAAGATTGAAATTGAATGTATATCCTTAAAAATAATTTATTTATTGTACCAATGCTTTTTAATAATTCTCCAACCATAAATCATTAATTTACGTGAAAAAGTGAAATGCAAATCAATACAATTAATAAATATGTTTTATATTTTACATAATATAAATTATTATAAATAAACATATTTAACTATATTATATAATTAATTCTATATAAATAAATAATAAAGATAAGTATTACAAAGATATATATATATATATATAATTCTTGTTCAAAGGTTTTATTTCAATTGTGTTTAAATCCTTATAAGTAGATGCATAGTTAATTCAAAGCTATCACTTTTCAGTTGAAATCTTGGTTGCATAAACACCGTCATTTTCTAAATGACTTACCAATTAATCTCATGCACTAAACAAATGTATATAAAAAAAATAGACCATTTAATTTTATATTGACCTTTCACATCTTTTCGGCGTACCTATTGCACACCAAGATGCAATTGCTAGTTGATATGTTATTCTTATAAAAAGATAGAAATAAGAATCTGAGATTGTTTTAAAACTAGAATATTTGTATTTATTTTATAAAATTATGTAAAAAATATTCATCAATATTTACTTGGTAAACTTTCTTTCTTTTCATCAATCTTTTCTTGCTAATCTTTTTTTGTTATTTTCTTTACGTTTTATTTTCTTGCTTTCTTTCCATCAATCTTCTCTTGATATTTTCCCCGCATTTTGATTTTCTTTCACAAATTCTTGTTGACCTCCTAATCAATTTAATGATTGTAAATTTATCTCTCTATTTTTATGAATTATTAGTATTTGATTGTTTTCACAATAACAATCTACATATGATTACTAAATAATTGTTTGGAATTCGCAACACACATTTCTATGATGCATCATATTTGTCATTGCAAATAAAATCCAACCTATCATTAGAGCTATATCGTCCATTAAATCATGTCATACTTTGGATCCTAGTCCTTACCCAAGCATTAACATCTATGTCATAACCCCATTCTTGACACATTTTGAACATAATGACATTAATATTTATGTATCAAATGCATGCGTTGTTGGCATTGCACACTCCAATGAGAAATTGTAGGTGATTGAAGGTATTGTCATTGATGGAAACCTTGCAATCCTATGGCACCGGCAGGCACCGACACCGACAGACTCTACACCGGCAGATAGTTTACCGACAGCGGCAAAGATGATTACTGACACCCCAGCCGACATGATTTTGTTTATTGTATTTTGTATTTAATTGTAATATCTTTTTGTACACCGACAAGGCGTATTGTAATAAGACTCATATATAAGTATGAGATCTTGTAGATCATTTATAGATGCGAACAGGGGAAGATTATTTGCAGAAGTAACATGCGAATATTAAGGCAGATTTTGGAGTAAGGTTTATGGTTATTGTATGAGCTTAAACCGATACTGAACCTGGCATAACATATGCTGAATTAAAGCAGTACATTATATTGGATTTGCATAATCCATTTTGTAAGTCAGTGAGACTTCCCTTTTGTAATTAAGCAGTGAACTTTAGGCAGTTGGTCTTCCTGCATGTGCAGGCCCCTATTGTAAGTAATATCCATTCATTGGCCAGTGAGTGAATATTGTGGGTCACAAATCCTACCGAGGTTTTTCCCACACCGGGTTTCCTCGTTAAAATATTGTGTTATGGTGTGCTTTCTATGTTGTGCTTATTGTGCATATTTATTGCATTAATTCTTGTTTACCAGTATACTGTTTTGGAATGCAATTTATTTAATAAGGTCAGAAAATCTGTTAACTGGCAAGATATTGATTCACCCCCCTCCCCCTCTTAGTATCTTTGGGAATCCTAACAATTGGTATCAAAGCCTGGTCCTCTTTTTTCAAAAGTCTAACAGCTTGAGGGAGATTTTGACATCGGTACAGATGGATAACTTGAGAAAGCAATTGGAAACAGCTCTTGCAGAAAAGTTGAAGAATATCAAGCTTGAAGATGATCCGAAGGCTGCATAGTAAATCATTCAAGGACTTCAGGAGAATCTTACTATTGCTAGAAAAAAAAGAAGAGAACTTCATGAGAAGATACAGAGTGATGATGATGAAAAGGAAACTCTTAATGATCTTGTAAGAAAGATGAAGCAAGAAAACATGCCCTTGAGGAATGAGATGCAAGATATGACTATGAGATTTTGTAAAGACACTGAAGACATAAAGAAGAATGAAGATGACTTGACTAGGAGAATCAATGATGCTGGAACTGAAAATCTAAGACTCAGTCATGAAAATGATATGTTAAAGAAAGATTAGATTCACTTGGAGCATGATAAAATTGAACTCATGAGACAGAAGGATTTCTTGGAAAATGAGTTGGCTACTACAAATCAACATAAAGAGAAATTCAAGAAAAGTTCAGAAGAACTTGATGACATGCTAAAAAATCATAAACCTAATGGAGATACTAATGGACTTGGCTTTGAAGTTGGTGAAAGCTCTGGTACTGCAAACAATCATGATCACAGTAAATCGGTAAGACAACCTAATGCCTACAAATTAAATGGAAAATGCTTTAAATGTAACAAGTATGATCATAGAGAAAATCAATGTAGATCTAGAAACTATCAGAATACTAATGCACCCACTGGTCAATGTTCAAAATGCAATAAAATTGGTCATAATTCATAAAACTACAGAATGAATGTAAGATATTATGTTTGTGGAAGATTTGGACACTTATCTAATCAATGCAGAACACATACCGGCATAGGATATGGAAAAGCTATTCAGAAAAATAATGTGACTTGTTATGCTTGTAACAAGATTGGACATATTGCAAAATTTTGTAGAAGTAAGGCATCATCGGCAAATAACAAAGGACCCAGTTTGAAAGGTAAAGAGAAGGTTGATGAGGTAAAGCGAGAATTTTCAAAACAATGGATTAGAAAGACAGAGCAGAATGTTAATGAAGCTATTCCTTCACCGATAGAACAAAGTATCACTCCACCGATAGGAGATTCTTCATCTAACTGAAAAGAAATCTTTTGTGGGTATGGCAACTAACTGAAAATCATGCTAGTTCACCCTCAGTTGATGGTAAGAAGATGAATTACTTCTTTACCGGCAGATGAGTTAAGTTTTCACTTAACCAACGGGCATTTATTATGGTATTTGAAGGAAATGACATTATAAAGAAAGTGTTTTTCACTCTTTTTCACTCACTGAGCATTCAAATTTCCTAAGAGCGTGAAAAACCCGAGCGAAGGCATCCACAGCGAGAAGTGAAGCAAAATCTTTCAAGCATTCAAACCTAAAGGTAGATTAAGGTATTTATCAAATGGCTTCCTCCTGTGCACCTGAATTCATTGCAAACCCTATTGTTGTTGAAGTGGTTAAATGCCCTAGGCCCGTATTTAAAATCATACCCGAAGTAGCGAAGCAGGATGATACCCTAGGTGCATTTTTTAAAATTCCTAAAGGAGTTGCTTATGCAGAAGGCCCTAGGATATACATACATTGTCATATTGAGGAACTTGGTGCTGATGAAATCATGAACATGTATAGGACTATAATTTGTGATGAGAATGGTATTGTGAAACTGGAACATAAGATCATAAAAACCCTAGGTTTTATGGAAATACTTAGTATTCCTGATTTTCCTAAGGAAGTTGTGAGAATTGTGTTAAGTAGAGTTCATGGGGAATTATTTTGGCTTGACTCCATCGACAAGATCACAAAAGAAGCAGTTAGGGCAGTGATTGGCTTACCTTCCACCGGTAGCAGGCCTGACAAAACTAAGAAAGTTCCAAACAACACTGTGATGACATTAACTAGTGCAACCCATGACAACAGATCCTTGAGAGTCAATGATGTGAAAGATATAAATGTTAGATTCATTAGCATGATACTAGGATACAAAACTACACATGCTAATAGATTAAACTCTATTTCTAGTTTATGTATCAAGAGTGCTTATGACATGGTGAACAGTAACACTAAGATTGACATATGTGAATGGCTAAAGGATGAATTGATTGACAACCTAAAGAAAATTAAAGGTGATAAGAAAGGTACTTTCATATTTGGTAATCTACTTGTGTACCTATTGCTATACATTACTAAGGAAGTTCCCAATATAGGCAGGAAAGAATTTGGCTTTGACAGACCGGTAGGTAAACAACTTTTGGATATCTTTACCGGCATGGGAGATGACAGGGAAAACAACATAATTGAATACTTCCAAACATTTGAGGGTAGAATGAAAACAAGGGAAAGGCTATCTCAAAGCATAGTTGACAAATATCAGAAGGAAATATGTTTTGTTTTAAATAAAGATGAAATATGGATGGAAGCAGTGGTTCCTAGAATTGTTTGGTTAACAGAAATGGGTTATGAGGTAGATGAAAACATAATTGAGACATATGCTAAAGCCCTACTTGAAGCCCCTAGAGAACCTGAAGAGGAAATATTTAGAAATGTTGAAACCATTGAGAGTAAGGTACAAAACCTTAAACAAAGGAAGAAAAGAGATCAATCTATCAGAAAAGCAATAAAACATGCCAAAGAGATCAAGGAAAACATATTGAATATCACTGGTATTAAGGAAAGTGACTTGGAAGGGATACAATCAGAAGCTCATCTTTCAATGGTTGGAACTTCATCTGACAGTGAAATCCCAGTTGATTTTAAGAGAGTAGAAAGGAAAAGAAAACTTTCACCAACACCCTCTCCTACACCAAAGAGAACAAGAAGGAAACAACAGGTAGTAAGGCCCCCAGCAAAGAAAATGACACCAAGGAAGAAGAAGGAAAAATTGGTTATTCCTCCTTTAGACAATCTTTTGAATGAAATAACGGATGATGGAAACTTGTCAAATGTCAGTAAATTGTATGATACTTTAACTAATGAAGAAAAGGAAAGCATAGAAAACAGTATCATTCTACACTTAGACATTTACAAGAAATTTTTGATAGAAGTTGTAGATGATTTACCGAGTGACTTGTATAGGAGACTTGATGCAAAGAGACTAGCTATTATGGAATTGGATAAGAAGATAAAAGTAGAAAAATTACTTGCAGTTCACCTAGTTAAATTAGCAGATGAAATTGATGAATTAATAAGTGAGGCAAACAGGTCAGTATTTTCTAGTGGTCACCGACATGTAGGTTTAATGGCTGGAAGAGTGAATGAAATCTCTGAAGAGACAACAAATAAATGGGATATCTTCTTTGTGGAAAAAGAGAAGCAAGAAGAGATCAAACGACACAAAACTTTCAGAGTTTACCAAAAGGATAAGGACAAAGGTAAAGACAATTAGGTAGGTGGACCTCCAAGCATAAAAGCAACAGATAATTTTCCCCCACCTTCTTCTGATACTCCATCGGTTGAGACTGTTGATACACCACTGGCTACTGATAATGTTGAGTTGGAATCAACACACGAGGATATCAATCCTGATTCAAAAGTTTTGTATACAATGAATATTGATACACAAGAGGTCAATATTGTGGTTGATAAGGAAACTATTGGTGAGAAGAAAGATGTGGCAATTGAGCCACCGGCTGAGAATATTGCAGTGGAAACACATGAAGAGAAAACAATTGAAAATATTGAAATTGGGGTTGGGACACAAACTGAACAATCAGTAAAGTGTAGAAAGAAATAAATGATATTGTTGATAATCTCATTGGTTCATCAGAACCCATATCAGCTATAGAACAGGAGATAGCAGGTTTTGAGGAGAAAATTGAAAAATTTGAAAAAGAGAAGGAGAGAATAAAGTTCAAGGCAAAAGAGCTTAAATGTAGACTTGGTCCTAAACTTGACAATCTCATCTCTTTGAGAAAAGAGAGGCACCTGTTCTAGGACTAAAGACATCGGAAGAGAAAATGCACATCCTCACCGATACAATTCAAAGGGCTGAAGCAGCATTGAAGGATAGTGAAAGGTTCACTGAGAGCCTGAATTTTGTATTGGCAGATCTATTTCAAATTGTAACCAACCGACTACAGGGTTCCAGCTGATAACTACACTTAGTTGACAATTCTGATAGCCTTTGTCATTGATGCCAAAGGGGGAGTAGTAGAGATGAGAAAAATGATGGACTGAAGAGATCATCTGCTCAGGGGGAGCACACAGTTTTGGTAAATTTTTTGGACTTCAAATTTTGGATACATTTTTAAATTTTTCTCATGGGTGTTGCCATCAATGCCAAAGGGGGAGATTGTTAGCATTGCACACTCCAATGAGAAATTTTAGGTGATTGAAGGTATTGTCATTGATGGAAACTTTGCAATCATATGACACCGACACACATCGACACCGGTAGACTCTACACTGGCAGATAGTTTACCAACAGCGACAAAGATGATTACCGACACTCTAGCCGACAGGATTTTGTTTATTGTATTTTGTATTTAATTGTAATATCTTTTTGTAATCTGACAAGGTGTATTGTAATAAGACTCATATATAAGTATGAGATCTTGTAGATCATTTATAGATGTGAACATGGGAAGACTATTTACAGAAGTAACATGTGAATATTAAGGCAGATTTTGGAGTAAGGTTTATGGTTATTGTATGAGCTTAAACCAGTACTGAACCTGGCATAGCAGATGCTGAACTAAAGCAGTACATTATATTGGATTTTCATAATTCATTTTGTAAGTCAGTGAGACTTCCCTTTTGTAATTAAGCAGTGAACTTTAGGCAATGGCCTTCCTGCATGTGCAAACCCCTATTATAAGTAATATCCATTCATTGGCTAGTGAGTGAATATTGTGGGTCACAAATCCCACAGAGGTTTTTCCCACACCGATTTTCCTCGTTAAAATCTTGTGTTATGGTGTGCTTTCTATGTTGTGCCTATTGTTCATATTTATTGCATTAATTCTTGTTTATCGGTGCACTGTTTTGGAATGCAATTTATTTAATAAGGTAAGAAAATTTGTTAACTGGCAAGATACTGATTCACTCCCCCCTCTCAGTATCTTTGGGAATCCTAACATGTGTATGTATATATGTATCGTATTGTGTTATGTTTTGAAATTGCATGCTAGCAAATGAGAAAAAATCACATTTAGTTTGAATTATATTGTACTTTTAATTTTAACACTTAATCCATATTTTTAAATTATTATTGGGAGAACAATTAGGTGTTGATTTCATCACATTTTGAGATGTTTAGATGTTGCAAATATACATGTTTTATGTGTAGGTTGCACATCCTCTTAACACTCGGTGTTGTATGGGGAGTGCATTTTGACTAGGGTTTAACATCTTAATTTGCGAAAATATCATACAATGATTCTTGAGAGAAAAATAATTTTAGATTTGTAATGTGCTCGATGTATTGGTTTCTATTTATTTTGTTGTCTTTTGACTCAAATGGAATTACCTTCATTTGTCACTTATCAATCTTGTGGGTGTCATTAACCTTGGAACTTTAGGTTGATTTGTAGGTGGGTAGACCTAAAGAATGACCTAAGTTTTTATTTTTTATTTTTCTTTCCTTGCTTATTGGCATTTATTTTACCTCATGCACTCTTATCTCCTCCTTTCACCCCCTTTTACTTGTGTTGTAGCTACCAACTCACTCACACAACACTTGTTGTTCTTCCTATTAATTTCCTTTCTTTTCTTGCATTGTAGCTTCTCCTCTTCTTCTCAACACTAGTTCTCCTTTTTTCATGTAGGTTTGACTTATTTCCTTCCCCTTCACAATTTCCTCTTGAATCACTTATACTTTGTTACATTTTTATATCATGCAAAATGTTTGCTTCGTTGCACATTTCTATCGATGTTGTGTCTTACCAATTTTCTCCTTATTTTTTTATAAAGAAATTTAAATAATTTGTACTTTCAATTCTTAGACTTCCCAATCTACAATTTGGTGTATATGTGTCTTTTCTCTTTATTTCACCACTTAATGCTTGGGAGTGGAATTGGTTTAGTAGACTTTAGGAATTAAAACAAGTTTTTTTAAAGTTGTAAATTACTTGATGTGGAGATCTAAAACTTAAGAAACTGCATTTCTAGCGAATAATCATATGAATTTTTACACCCATGTTTGGTACTAATATTAGCCAATTTCTCATAGTAGTAGTATAATGCATTGGTCTATTTGATTTGTAGAAGAGGGAGAACGAAGCCAATTAAAAAATAAAAACAAACCAGAATCAAAATTTAAGAAAAACAAGCTAGAAATATTTTTGGTGGTGTTGGTTGCCATTCACCCAAGGGCTCTTATACTAGACATGTTGGATAAGTGAAATGTTTCATGAGTTGAAAAACTCAAAAACATTTAGAGATGCATGGGACAATAATTCCATGTTTGTTTCTAATCCAAATTTTCTCCTTGTCCATGGGAGCCTTTCCTCTCCTACTCTTTTGTTTTTCCTCAGCTTCATCATACAAGTTACCTCCCTGACCATCACATTCTTTTGGGTTGCTATTCTCTTTTTCTTTTACACGTTGTTGTAGTAAATTTTAATCTAATCTTATTTTTCCTCTTGAAATCTGCCCATTGAATGTTTTCAAACCGTTGTGTTTAGCCTTTTCCTTCTTTAAATCTATTTGTTGTTTTCCAACACTACAACAAGCAATGGAGTTGGACTCTTTTATTTGCTTCTCTTTCTCCCTTATAGGATTCAACACATTCTTTTGACCATCTTTCTAGATGATGTACATGTTCTTACAACCATCATGAATGGCCTTCTTGCCAAATTTCCATGACCTTCCCAATTGTAATGGTGGAAAATTAGGGTCAAGGTTAAATCAAGATAATAAAACCACTAAAAGACCTAATTCACCATTATATTAAGGAGGAGAGGAATCTAATGGATCTATCCTTGAAAGACCAAGATTCTGATCAAATTCCAAGCTCCTTTGATAGGGCTCTATCCTCCTTAAATTGAATTGATTTGGAGTGTAGAAGATTAGGACAAAATAGGTGATTATTGAAGTGTTCGGACAAAAACAGTGAACTACAGTAATCGTACAGAGACACCAACCTACATCTAGGCAAACTAAAATGTCATGGATTTGTTCCTAGAAGTTTGGCCTGATTTTTCAGGACCAAGAAGTATCAATTCACCATGGTCCTTTCAATTTCTCGCCATCAAAAGGTGAACCTATTCATCTCTGTGAATTATGTCAATCCTCTCGAATGCAACTTTGTACGCATTTCCTGCACACATAAAGAAGGGGAAAATTGTCGAGAATAGGGGGTTTCCTAAGTCAATCCCAGGATTAGGAATTAACCTCAAATGAAATAATGCAAATATTGAAATAAATGCTAAATAGATATACCTCATATCTGCAATTTTTGATGATGATGCTTTTCTCTTTGAATGTAATCACAAATGTTGTATGAAATGGCATGACAAATACAAAACCCTAATCACACACACATATGCTTGCATAAGATTGATGTAATTTTGCTCCACAATGATTGAAGAATGAATATGCGGCCTTGAAGATCTTTGAAAATTCTTGATGGAGAATGCTTCACAGATGCACCAATACTTTAGGCTAGATGTAGATGGAGAATTAGATTGCTTAGATGAAAATAGGTTGATAAAATATCTTTATATAGGGGATTTTGGTAAATTACCGATTAGGCCGACCTCCAACGGTCATGTAGAGCCATGAATATCAAATCTTACCAATGAGATACAGCCCCTACCCCATTTCAAATTGGAGCTTGATTGAGCGGAACCATGGTGTTTTGGGGTGCCATGATCTAAACCAAGGTCATGACTAAAACAATGCTAAAATGGGGTGGGTATCCCATGGTAGGTCCCACAAAAGGTTATTGATGGTCTCAAAGCTAGGGAATAGGCAAAAATGGACCTAGAAAGGAGATGAGGATACGAAATGCTAAAGTAGGGGCACAAACATGAGGTGTAAATTGGACCAGTTATAATTTATGATACTGCATCTAGTCCCCACTTTAATTGGATTATGAGCCTATGCAAATACTCATGGTAAAGTGTATGAAAGATGAAGCAAAGGAGCAATTAGGAGCGAGATCATAGGGAGTATAATACATCACTAATTTAGAGGAACCAAGCCCCCAATCTTAGGATCTTAACTCACACAATTGCATTGAAAGGAACAAAAACCAAGACAAAGACAAACAAAGACAAAAGGCAAAAGACATACAACACAAAAGCTAAAAACCAAAAGAAGACCTCAAGTCAACTAACCAAAGAGACCTCAATAATCAAAATGTCTCAACCATTAATATCATTCTTGAAATGTCATCACAAGGACACAAGTGATCACATAAAAATAGAAAGAGCATGCATCAAACCATGAACCACAAAGAGCAAAGCTATGAGCTCATGGTGAGAAGAAAGGGAAGACATGGATATCACACTCTAGTTGTATTTTACTAAGTGATCCATGAGAGGAAAAATGAGAGATAAGAGAGGACATGGATACCATGGGCTAGCTGTGTTTTTCTAGGCGATCCATGTTGGGGAGGAGAGTAGGAATAGTCTAGGTGTTTTTTGCTAGTTCCACTCATCTTGTTGTGTATGCAACTATCTACTTTCAGGTGTTAAGCATCTCGTATAAGAGTTTGTTTTCTCTGGTTTTGAGCATGCAACAACCTATGTAAGACATGAAATGAAAATGTAAATGTGCATCTAGTATTGGGAACATCTCATGTAATAGTTTGTTTTCTCTAGTTTCAAGAATGTGTAACCCCATGTAAGGCAAATATATGCCTAGTTTTGAGGACATCTCATGTAAGAGTTTATTTTATCTGGTTTCGAGAATGTGCACCCCATATAAGACATATATAAATATTCCGTCTAGTTTTGGGCATGAAGCATCTCGTGTAAGAGTTTGTTTTCTCTAGTTTCGAGAATGAACACCCTGTTTTAGACATGCAAAAATATAGTACAATATAGTACAAAGAGGGCGATATGTATGTCGTCCCCCTTAAGATTAAGGTAGCTCAATGTTGATGTCTTAAGGAAGCAAGAAATAAGGATACACACCTTCAATGTTAAGTTATGATCTTAACATTATGTCTATTGTTGTGTCCTAGGTAATTGTTGTGGTTTGGCCAACAAAGTTTTGTTTTCCAGCCTATGTTATGATCTTAATTATCTTAAATTGACATGGTTTTTAATGTTTCGGTTCGTGCTACATTATGTCTATTATTGTCTCCTGGGCAATTGTTGTGGTTTGGCCAACACAGTTTTGTTTTTCAGCCCGTGTTATGATCTTAATGATATATACCAACTTCAAAGAGAGTGTTAAGTTATATTTGGGTCCTACCTTTGGCATGTGCGAATCCACATTGAGTTTATTTATTTGGATGCTACATTTCTGGGCCAGCTGGTTATGTGCTACATTGTTTATCTACACATTACCTAGTTGTCATTCTTGGATGATGTGCACCAGTGTGTATATTATTTGGATCTATTTAGAGAAATGTAATATGATGTTTTAGGTCCTATCTATCTCTTGGATTGGACCACATTCACCAGAATCATCTTTTGTGGTTGTCTTAATAGGACCTATGCTTATCCTTTATTTTGGTTGACCTAATTGATGGTTATAATTAATATGGTAGATATAGAAGATCTATTGGAGTTGTGAAGTGTGGGTGTTGTAATGTGAGCAAGTAAATCAGAATATGTGTGAATGTGCTTTGATGATCATATTACCTGAAAATTTGTGTGCTATGAAGATAGTGATAGTGTGGTGGTGATTGTTATTGTAGCTGGCTACTTGTGATAGTGGTTCGAGTCCAACTTCTTTTTGGAGAAGACTACTCTACTAATTCAAATATTGTAAAAATTGTGCGGTTGTATCTTGCCTTGGAGAAGTGATCTTCAACCTACAAGTCCTTTTTGTATCTTTCTCTGGAGCAGTGAGCTTCAACCTGCAAGTCCTTTTGTATCTTGCTTTGGAGTAGTGAACTTCATCCTACAAGTCCTTTTGTATCTTGCCCTGGAGCAGTAATATTTATCTTGCAAGTCCTCATGTATCTTGCCCTAGGATAGTGCATCTTAGCTTCGAATAATTTTAGGTGGCAATGTGCTTCCTTGGTAGTGAACCTAAAACATATTTTTAATCATTTCATACATTGTGAGTTGACTCTCACTGTGGTTTTTTCTTGTTTGGCTTTTCCATGTAAATCTAGTGTTCTTGTGTGCATTGTGTCTCTTTTCTTTATTCTTCATTGTTGCTAATAAAGTGAAAGATAAGTTGATTATATTTTGGAAAAATAAAGTTTAAGATTAAATGTTTTAAGGTTCAAATTGATTCACCCCTCCTCCCCTCTCAGTCCTAAGGTGTATTCAACAAGCATTACATCGCCAAGAACAACTAGCAAAAACATACAAGTTAACCACCAAATAGGCCTAAATACTAAAAAATGCTATTAAATGTTAGAAAAAATAAAAAGTAAAGTAGTTCATACTAAATAAGTTCATACTAGAGTCAATTACTAATAATAACTATAGAGGCATGCATGCCATTGTATCAAAAAAAATTCCAACCCATAAACAACTAGACATAAGAAAAACAACTTTAAAAAACATCAATTTTTGGGAGAAATGATCAAGTCCTAGTTCCCTATCACCATAGTAAGATGCTCCTGTTACTAATTATCAAATTTCCATTAGTTTCATATCCAAAGTCATACTATATTCTAGTCGGTTAGTATTACCAAATCATGCAGTCAGTACACACAGAGAAGTCGGTATGAACAATCTAGTCGGTTACTGAAGAAAGCAGTCACAGAACACAGTATTCACCGAGCTGTTTACTGAGTAAAGTTTCATGGCTACCGAGTGGTAAAGTTAACTTACCGAGTTGATATTCACTGAGTGAAACATTTTACCAGATACATTGAACCTAGACATGCACATGAAAATGTGTTACAAGATCGAGGCACGTCTAACTGTTTTTACATTGGGAATTGAATTAGGAGATTGTGTATGATTAAAAGACCAATCTAACCTATGAAATATTTTGTTTAGTTATTCATTCAAAGAATCTTTTTGTAAGATTGAAGTAATGAATCAAATCACCGCTGTAAGAGATCTATATATACAACATGATTCTAGGGTTAGAAAAAATATGGTATGAGATGCAATGAGATAGTAGTGTGTATGCATGAAGGAAGACTGTTACAGAGACACAGAGAAGTCACCAAGAAGGTTATCAGTGAACAGTCGAAGAACAGAGTAAACAGAAGGGTTCATTGAGTTTCATTATGGGTTACCGAGGTATGCTACAAGCTAGGTAATCTTATTCAGAGCACATAGAATCTTCTTTAGCACTTCAGATGTAAAGTTGCAGATATTTGTAATGATTATATTGTAATATTTTGAAGTTGTAAGAGAAACCTTTAACAGGGTAAAAGACTCTAACCAAGTCTATAAATTGTAAATCCTTTAACCAGGTGCTACACCTATATAGTGTTGTAAAAATCCTTTAGTAAGGTAGATCTAACTGATCTTAATACTCCTAACAGGGTAAGCTATAAGAAATAGCTAAATGTAGCTCTAACCGAACATTCTTTATTATTGCAGTAGTGAAGTTGTGGGTGCCATCCCCACCGCAGTTTTTCTCTCTAACCAAGAGTTTCTACGTGACCAAAATATATGTGTTATGGAGTGAATCATGTATGATTGTTATTTATTGATTATAGTTTTATTTTATGTTACTGCACTATTCTGTTTATGCATAACATTAAGGTTATTATCAAGGAAAAGTTTTGGAGTACTGATTCACCCCTCCCCTCTCAGTACATTAGCTTTCTATATTGGGCCTAACAATTGGTATCAGAGCCTGAATCTTGGAAAAGGGTTTAACTACCTAAAGAGAAAGATCTTAGCAATGGAAGGCTACAAACAATCTTGGAGGATTGTGCATCTTCAAGAAGAGATGGATAATGCAAATCAAGTGATTGCAGACATGCAGAGGCAAATGCAAAAATCTCTGAAAGTAAGGAGAAGATTATCTGATGACTTGCAAGATTCTCAAGAGCTAGTGGAACAAATCAAGACATCATCTGAGAACAGTACATCTGAAGAGACTGAAGAAATGATTGGAATGTTGAAAGAAAAGAACAAAGCATTGGCTGATCAACTAAAAGCAATGAAAAGAGAACATGAACATTTCAGTACACAAATGACTGAAAATCTAGATGCATTGAGGATAGCTAAGGATAAAGCAAGAGATCTACAAAGAGAGAAACAACAACTTGAAGCTCTAGTATCTGATAAGGATGATGAAATCATAAGGTTAACTGGTATTCAACAAAATATGACAGATCAACTAGGTTATGCACATCATGAAGCAATTCTGAAGAATGATGAAAATCAATCATTGAAACTTGAAGTATCAAGGTTGACAGGTGAACTTGAAACAGAAAAGAAATCCAAAGAATCATTGGAGAAAAGTTATGAAGCATCAAAGATGTTGGATGAGCAACTAAATACAAGAAGACTCTACAAAGATGGAGGAATCGGTTACAAAGGAAAAGACTCTACCGAGAAAGGAATTCATACTACCAAGAGAGGAGAATCATCAAAACAAGCTGAAAAAAGGAATAACATCAAAAGGAAGAAGCTTATTTGCTACTACTGTGGAAATCAAGGTCATACTGCCAACATATGCCAAATCAGAAAAGGTAAGCAATCGAATATCTCTAAGTCCAATGGATATTGTTATAATTGCAATAAATATGGTCACATACCTAATCAATGTAGGACAAAGTCTGTTAACAACCATCAGAAGGCAAAATTCAAAGGGTTTTGTAAGAACTGCAATAGATATGGACATAATACCGAGAAGTGCTGGTTTAAGCAAAAGAACTACATGAAGTATCCACACCAAGCAAACACTGGAGGATACCGAACTCACACAGATCCTTACTGACAATATGCAACAGTACCATGGGATTACAATACAAGGATATGGTGCGAATGTTGTGGAAGATATGGACATATAAGTGCCAACTGTTTTATAATGTTTAGAATGAACAACCGGAGATCATGGAGAAATCTCGGTATGGCATGTTTTCATTGTCACAAAGCTGGACATTTAGCTAGAGATTGAAGAGATCAACCGAGAAGAGACACTAAGGAGATAAAAGAAAAATTCAAGATGATTTGGAAAAAGAAAGAAATTCTGTTTGATGAAGAAAGCACCTTACCTACCGAGTTAGGGGAACCTATTTCAAATTAGTCAAGAAACGGTATGAAGGGACTGCATTCTTTAAAAGTTAAATCATAACAGTTCCTATTTTATTATGAACAGAATTCAAAATCTGCATAGTTAAGATGCAATTAGTCAGTTTGCATCCTATACAGGAAACCTGTCAAGTTGGTTTATACAGGAAACCTGTCAAGTCGGTTAATAAAGCAAAGTCGGGTACTCGGTGAAAACAAAAAATGGAGTAAATCGGTAAAAGGTGAATCGAGTGCATTTAATATCTTGACCTAACCTGTACGGAGCCCGATAAGGTATTTTTGAGTACTTAAAAGTGTTTTCGCGGTCATTATCATTCACCAAAGTTTTTGAGAAGCAGAGCAGAGTAAATCAAAGTGATCAAACTTCATTCAGAGCGAATTTCGAGGTATTTACATCAATCTATTCACATTGTTTAGCTGGTTTCCGATCTAGTCAAATTGCTAGTGTCTACCGAGTGTGAAGAGTAAGTCACTTGTAAACCCTAAGGATAACCTGTCGAATTTTACTCGAGATCTACCATGGCGCCTAAGATCCAAGACCCTGTAGTTGTCCAAAATGTGGAGAAGCCATCTCTGAAGTATTCCCTAACTCCTAAAGTCGCCTCAGAACCGGATGATAAAACTGCATTTTCACTCATCCCGGATCGAGTCCTATTGGTAGAAGATGTCAGATTCTTTACAAAGTGATGTGTTGAGGAACTCGGTCATGTAGATATTAGTGACACATATGATGAACTGTGCACTGACGGCAAACTGGATAGTAAATTTGAACATATCAGAATCAAGGGATTAACTGAAGCCCTAGTCTATCCTCGTGTGTTCAAACCCCAATAGGTTAAGTTTGTATTGAGCAGAGTACATGATGATTTCATGTGGCTACAAGAGCAACCGTTCAAGATCATGAAGGAAGTCATTCACCTAATCGCTGGATATCCCATCTATGATCATGCTCGTGCATAGAAAATGATATCACAAAAGGAGCTAATCAGTCTAACCAGAGTAGAATCCGATTATCGAGGACTGAAATTGAATAATGTCACTGATGCTGAACTAAAATTTGCAATCAGAGTTATTGGTTACTGTTTCTTCTAATCTGCAAGAGAAAACAGTGTACCATGTGCTGTAGTGGACCTGGCCTACAAAATAGTAAAGAAGGGAATGAAAGTAGACTTATGTGAAGTGCTACTAAAGAACTTATTTGAGAACCTGAACACAATAAGGAAGCCGAAGAAGAACAACTCAGCAAACACACTAAAGTTTGGTTCACTACTTGTTTGTATGTTTTTCTATTTTGAGAAGTTCTTTCCCTCAGTCGGTAAAGTAGTATGGGAGCTACACCGACCTATCACCCATCAGATCAATGATTACATCAAGAAGTTAGGAGATAACTTTAATGATATCATGGATGATTATTTTAGAAAATTCCAAGAGAAAATGCACAACATGTACAGGATCCCACCACAGCTGGTCAAAAAATACGAATACAATATATGTTTTGAAGTTGACACTGATTATTGCTATGTAAATGTTATTGAACCGAGGATTCAATCATTGCAACCAATGGGTTATGAAATTGATTATGATATCACACATCAACAAATTGATGCCTATCTATCATTGCCAAGGCATGCAACTGAACTAAGGTATGGAACCTATGAAGAGGTGAAGGAGAAAGTAAAAATGAGCATTGTAGTTCCTAAGGCTACAAGAAAAGCTACAAAGATGATAAAATCTTTATTTGAGAAATTCGGAGAAGAATCCTCATCTACACCTGTCAAAGGCAATCTTGCCATTACCGAGGAAGAATCAAAAGCACAGGAGGCTGCAATAACATTGAGCACAGAGTTTCCAAAGGGAAAAGTTCTAAAAAGAAAGAAACAGGACATCACAAAGGCCCTGCTGACTCCACCAACAAAGAGACCCAACACCAGAGCATCAACTGCATCACCGAGCAAGAAGCAAAAGACTGTTGTCACTCCTAAGGTAACTAAGACTTACAAGAAATCTACTCAGAGACTCATTTTGGCAAAAGAGTCGAGTTATACAAAGTCTGATGATGCAAAGAAATTCCAGATTGTGAAGAGCAAAAAGGTAAACATTCACAGTGTTGAAAACTTTTGTGCCAATCTTAAAGAATACGGAGGATTTGCAAGATTTAGATATGTTAAGTATGAGACTAGGAATAATGATGAGAAACGACAGATTGAAGAAGCTGTCATATGTACACTTCTGAAATTTCGGTTAGCACCATTAGAACTAGCAAAGTCACTTCCGAGTGAACTCTACTCACATATTGATAACAGGTGGAAATATGCAATGGATTCGGAGAGACAAATAAGAGAAAGAAGTTTTGTCCATTTATTTCCTGACATGTCTGTAGCTGAAATCAAGGAGCATTTGTCCACATACAATTCAAAATTTCTTGTGAAACAAAGAGCCTTAAAATTGATGAATGGGCTATATATTGATGTGGAGAATGAGACTAAGGCCAAGTGGCAAGGGATCTTCAAACAAAAGGATGTCGGTGAACAATCTCAAATTGAAATTGTTGATGTCACCGAGCAAGATCCAAATGTCACTGAGCAAGGTCTAGACCCGGTTGACACTCTACAAATTGATGAAGATTTAATAAATGAAGCCACCCCGGAGTAGGAAATGATTGAAGGCACCACTTATGCAAAACTTGTGTCTAGTGAATCGGTCTTAGAACAAGTTCAGCCTTATCCACCGGTGAAGCCACCAATCCCAACCGAAGCTCCCAAGGACACCGAACAAGTTACTGAAGGTAACAAATCTGAAGTTGTAGAAGATACAAGTAACAACTCTGAAGCTACAGCAGACACAACCAAAGATCAAACGTCTCAAGCATAGACAAGAACATCAAATATTACAGCTGAGACCCCTAGCACCGAGCCATCCAAAGACACTGCAATTGCTATAGGAACAGTCCAAAGTGTTGCATCTACCGAGCAACCTACCGAGGGACAACAAGCCTCACAAGCACTTGTCTTAGTGCCACAGACCAAAGGAAAAGAGAAGAAGGTGAGAAAGCATGGTTTTAAATTTGACTTATCTAAACTGATCATGTTGCCCAATGTCGACATTTCCAAATTAAAAGGGCAAGCACTCACTGAATTCGGTGAACTATGCAAAGCAAAGGCCGAACAGGAGAAGCAACTGGCCATACAAAAAAAGAACAAGGTACTTCAAAAGGTTAGGACACTGCTCAAATAAATGCTACCATCAACAACAGTGTCAACCGATGCAGCCATCCATATTCAGTTGGATGAACTTCTTAATCAGATTGAAACTTCTGGAGTTGATGCATCCGAGTACCTAAGCAAGCTGAAGGCTAAAGAGCTCACAGCAAAAATGATAGAGGAAGTCCAAAAATCAATTGTTGTTGGCAAGGTAAAACTTGTCAAATTCGTTGCTGAGTTGTCCCCTCAACTCAAGCACATTCTTTATTTATTCCAGAAATTGTGTACATTTTCTTTATTTATTAAAGACATCAAAAATAAAACTGATGCAATTGAGAAAGAGGTCACCGATCTCTCATCCAAGTTGACCACTGAGCCTAATTCAGTTTAGAATTTTTACAAAAAGCTACAACAACTCATGGCTCAACAGTTAGAACTGAGGAATGAAGAGCATAAAATTAGGATGGATATAATGACCCTTCAAACATTATTCCTTCCTCATCTCTCATCAGTCCAAGAGTAGCTCAACCGAGCTACAAGCTTATCAACTACACAAGAGGGAAGCACTCTTGATGGCTTGATATCACTCTTATCTGATATTCAAGCACATAACTCATTAATGGAAAGTCTCAAGGACTCACTCTCAGTTGTCCTCATTGACGCCCAGACCAAGTATAAGACTATTTTTGATCAGTTACCACCTCCGGATGCAAATTAAGTTTTTAATGTTTGTCAAAAAGGGGGAGTAATATTATGTTACTACATAGAGGAAAGCCCAGCAAAGGGGGATTAATTCTACACTTGGAGAGTAGTACAGTTTTGATAACACAATTTTGAGTATTGTATACAAGGGGAGTATACTGAGCAGAATATACAGAGCATTCAGAGCACACAAGTACAGAACTGAACTGAACATGCAAAATTCAAAGTTATGTACAGGATAATGATAAGGGGAGTATATCTGCATATACTATTGACTATTGTACATATTGTCAAGTATAGTCATTTTGTCAAGTATATAGTTTTTGGAATTATGACTTTGTAAGTAGTTTTTGTGAAACATCTCAACTAATGTCAAAAGGGGAGAATGTTACTACTTATCAAATTGCCATTAGTTTCATATCCAAAGTCATACTATATTCTAGTCGGTTAGTATTACCGAATCATGCAGTCAGTACACACAGAGAAGTCGGTATGAACAATCTAGTTGGTTACTGAAGAAAGCAGTCACAGAACACAGTATTCACCGAGCTGTTTACCGAGTAAAGTTTCATGGCTACTGAGTGGTAAAGTTAACTTACCGAGTTGATATTCACCGAGTGAAATGTTTTACTAGATACATTGAACCTAGACATGCACATGAAAACGTGTTACAAGATCGAGGCACATCTAACCGTTTTTGCATTGGGAATTGCATTAGGAGATTGTGTATGATTACAAGGCCAATCTAACCTATGAGATATTTTGTTTAGTTATTCATTTGAAGAATCTTTTTGTAAGATCAAAGCAATGAATCAGATCACCACTGTAAGAGATCTATATATACAACATGATTCTAGGGTTAGAAAAAATATGGTATGAGATGTAATGAGATAGCAGTGTGTATGCATGAAGGAAGACTATTACAGAGACACAAAGAGGTCACCGAGAAGGTTATCAATGAATAGTCGAAGAATAGAGTAAATAGAAGGGTTTACCGAGTTTCATTATGGGTTACCGAGGTATGCTACAAGCTAGGTAATCTTATTCAGAGCACATAGAATCTTCTTTAGCATTTCAGATGTAAAGTTGCAGATATTTGTAATGATTATATTGTAATATTTTGAAGTTGTAAGAGAAACCTTTAACAGGGTAAAAGACTCTAACCAAGTCTATAAATTGTAAATCCTTTAACCAGGTGCTACACTTATATAGTGTTGTAAAAATCCTTTAGTAAGGTAGATCTAACAGATCTTAATACTCCTAACAGGGTAAGCTATCAGAAATAGCTAAGTGTAGCTCTAACCGAGCATTCTTTATTATTGCAGTAGTGAAGTTGTGGGTGCCATCCCCACCACAGTTTTTCTCTGTTACCAAGAGTTTCTGCGTGACCAAAATATATGTGTTATGGAGTGAATCATGTATGATTGTTATCTGTTGATTATAGTTTTATTTTATGTTACTGCACTATCCTGTTTATGCATAACAATAAGGTTATTATCAAGGAAAAGTTTTGGAGTACTGATTCACCCCTCCCCTCTCAGTACATTAGCTTTCTATATTGGGCCTAATAGCTCCTTCCATCTCGCCTTGGTTGTCTTGGTCCTATCTTTTCCAGAAAGTTTGTCCTGTATATCCTCTCCATTTTTCTTTAATTGTTTTTTGATCCTTGATTGCCTAGATACAATACCTATAACTGGTTTTCCATAATTCCATTAGTAATAGAGATGATGATACTTATGGCATTCTCCATCTCTTTGAATTTCTACCTCATATTAGCTCCCTTAACCTTAGTTTCCAATTCTGCCATTTTGACATGTAAGTCTACAACTTGAACTTTTAGGCCAACAATGGTCTCATTATCCTTATTTTGAGAATTAAAGACATCTAAGTTCTCTTTTTGATTTATAATATGCTCAACTTGATGTTCTTGAACCCCATTCATCATATTGTTTTTATCAACATTAATATCCTCATCCTCCCAAAGCTATTACCCTCCATTTGATTATCCTCCTCTTCCATCTCCTATTCACTATACACTTCACTCTTAGTCTCCACACTCTCTTCATCCTTCATGGGAACAAATTATTCTTCAAAATACATGTCATCTTCTACCTCGTCATGATATATTGTATTTAATGAGTATAAACATTATCTACATTCTTTATTGATTTATTTTCCTCATTTTTTAAATCTAAAACATTTTCTTGCTTAACTAGTTCTCCATAACATTGTTAATTGGAAATGACTCATATTTTCTCTTAATGTATTAGACCCATAAAATATAACTAGTCATCAATAAAGTCAAAAAATCACTGGATCCTAAGAGAGGTATTATTCATTTATCTTTTTGATATATCTTTATAGATGAATGCAAGAGGCACAAAGGCTCTATGAGTTATTTTATTAAGAAAGCATTCTCTATAGTTTATTCCTGAAATGTATTCCTCTATGGTCTACTAGGAGGTATAATAGAGGGTAGACCTTGGACAATATCATCAATTCTCATGTCACATCTATATCAAAACAAGTGATATCTCAATTTGTAATGCTTATTTTACAAATATTTCAAATAAGCTTATGTTACAAATATTTGTGCAATGATAATTGCACTGTAATATCCTACATGGTGGATTGGATTCTTCTAGCTTATACATGTAATATAATTCATCACAATAAAAATAATTGACACAATTGTGTAGGCATCATTTATATAATTTATTTTTGTGATGTTATTATAGATATATCATATTTTAATTATGGTCAAAATATGGAGTACCTCCTTGAATCTTGCATGACCAATGGAGATTCCACTACCAAAAATAATCATTGTAAATTTATCATTTGTTGAAGCATTCATATTGAATTTATGTGGAGTATTTGGAGAGAAAAATCATGTCAAAAGTTATATACTTACTCCATCCTTAGTTAATTATTCACTTTGTAGAAACTCGTGGAAGAACTATAGCATTATAAGTTATGTGATTTTTCACCAAAAAAATCTCTCCACCATTCACCTTAGCATGATCCTCTAAATCTTGAATTCATTTCTAATATTGAATTGGTTTGAAAGAATTGAAATAGGGTTTGAAATCATTGAACTAGGATTTGAAAGCATTGAACTAGGATTTGAAAGCATTGAACTCGGGTTTGAAAGCACAAAAATAAAGCAACAACCACCAACCTAGATGGACACATGGCATTATCTCTAAGGTATTGGACTAATGTAGTGGTTGAGGTGGAGTGGCTTGAGGTTTCCTGAGTGCTGGTATTTTTCTTCACTTCTATTGCTTTCAGTTGTCTCAAGAATACCTTCAAGTTCTATAATTCAAAATGACAAAATGACTATTATTTGGGCTTAAAAATATTTTCAAATTTTTATTTTTCTAAGAGCATAGGTATTATTTTATTTGATAAAATATTTTTTATTTGGACCTTCACTTGAAGGTGATGTGTAAATCACATTCGAGCAAATGTAACACTTTGAATGAACACAAAACCTTCAAACAAAGGCAACAAAAGTGCCTTCATTCAAAGGTGGTTGCATAATTTCTTAGGGCCCACTTGGTTTTTTTTGGTGTCTAGAGTTTGTAACCCATTATTGTGGGTGTGAATTTATGATTCACATTGCTTCTTTAAGGTTTACCCTTTTTATTTCCTAAGTTTGTGGCTTTCCTTTCGCTCTCGGG
Organism: Cryptomeria japonica; assembly: GCF_030272615.1. NCBI lineage: Eukaryota > Viridiplantae > Streptophyta > Pinopsida > Cupressales > Cupressaceae > Cryptomeria > Cryptomeria japonica. The sequence goes on along the minus strand of NC_081406.1, from coordinate 153,825,226 downwards.
ATGTTTAAGTTGCAAATCACTTGCCCTTGCCACATGTTGGCATGTCGCGACCTTTCGATGTCCCTTTTTTTCCTCCAAGCCGCAGAGCCCCATTGAAGCACCATGTGACATTGTCTTATCTTTTCTATGAAGCCTTGTTTGCAGTTTAACAAGATATTTTTTGGGACACATGGCAGCCTCATGAGATGTTTTGAGGTTGTAGTTTTTCCAAAAGGCGAGACTCCCCGTCCTACCACAATGTGTCATTCCAAAGCAACTGTCGGGGGTTCCATGCATCTTATTAGCATAAGACAGGGTGCTTCTCGTGAGATGCAAGTAGTTTAATGAGTATCCTTGAACCTTTTTTAGGGTGTTATTCCAAATATGGCCAAGAGTTTGTTGCAGAGGAGTGGTTAAGAGCCCCTTTTGATCCGATTAACAAAACAGTGAACTAGCACCATGCTAGGAGCCGAAAGCAATTATTTATTTCACGATATATGATGATTACACAAAATGATGATCGGGTGCTAGCTAGTGTTTTATGAGGATTCTTTCTTGATTTTCCTAGTTGCAGGCAGTTAGGCTCTCTCTATTTAATTTGAAATGTTTGTGTGAGGCTTCTTGAAAAAAATTATTTCTAGAAAATATAGATAAGGTTTCTAGGCAAGATTTTAGCCTCAAGGTTGTTATTGTTCTTCTAAATTAAAGTAATCGAATTGTGCTTTAGGCCTTTTCGACTATTTTGTTTAGCATGCATTGATAGTTTTCTATGCAATTTCAAAGTTAGCATCAACTCTAGTAATGTATACTTAAGCTTTGTTGGTTGACTCATGTTATACACTCTTTTATTCTAGTAGACGTTTTGTGTGTTCTTTGCTTCATGTTTTAAGAAACTTTAAATGTATCTTGAGAAATTTCCACAAGGCATGTAGATTGTTGAATGGGCCTTAGAATTGCATGTATTTGAAATTCTCTGTGCTATTTGTTCAACAAAAATATCAACTCTGGCATATCACCTTAGATTAGAGTTACTTTTTACGTTCCTTCTTCCCCTTTTCCCTCTCAATGAGTGAAGAGTTGGCTTCTAAAATCTCAAAGGTTACTCAATGAAAATGCACAGGTTCCCCAACACTGAGTTTCCCATAAGACTATATTTCTAGAAGCAATTTTAAAGATCAACAGTTCTTTTTTTGGCACTCCCGGTGGGACCAAAATTCTTTTAGCTAAAGTGGGTGTATAAGTCATAGGCCTATTACTAGATCTCAAACTGCTCTGAATCTGAACATGTTGGTTCCACCCTTGGTAGAAGTCCAAGCTAGAAGCTCGGGAGTGGGTATTCAAACCCAAATTCAATCCCCTATGCAAATGGCAGTCCCTCCTGCTAGAAATTTTATTACATGGAATAGTGGGAGCCCCCTTATTCCACATGTTTTTCCTAACCAGTGGGATGTTATTCTGGCCTCTACGTTAAAAGCCTTGCCAAAATTTACTAGAGAGGATTCTAAAACCCTTGGAGAGCATTTGCAGGATGTAGCTAATGTATGTACCGTGCACAATGTCACCTAGTAGAATGTGGCTTTGAGGCTTCTTGCAGCCTCTTTTAAAGGGAAAGCATAGGATTGGTATAAATCTCTCACACCAAACCCAATAGCTAACTAGGACCAGTTGGGAGATCCATTTTTTGAAAGCTTCATCGAAAAGGGAGACATATCATCCTTGTTGTAGCAATTGATAACTATAAAGCAGGCTCCCTAAGAGACTGTAACTGATTTTAATACTATATTCTAAAAGACTTGGTAGAGGATCCCTTTAACAACCCATCCTCCTTAGATATAGCTTTTTTTCTACCTTAAAGGTTTCAATTCAGACATATCCATCACGATTCAATCCTTAAGTGGTAGTACCCTCCCAAATGCATGCGAGCTTACAATCCGAGCATAAAATAACCTTATTGACACGAGAAAACTCCCTTTGAGATAATCTATGTCAGTGTTTCCTAAATTATTAGACCAAGCATCCGAACAAGCAACCCCAACTACATCTACGACACAATCCATGTATATCTACCCAAATGCCCAACAAACTAGTACCCCTACTTCTACGTCCATAGTTGTTGAAGTAAGTGACATGAAGAACTTGATAAAGACCTTTTTGAATGAAATAATTAACCTCAAAAGGAAGGAAGCAACCCCAAATAGGCCCCCTTTTCAGAATTACCTAGGAGGAAGACCCCCATATCAACAAAACTAGTTTTAGGGAGGAGTGAAGGCAGCTCAGATGCAATCTAGCAATCAAATTGTACCTGTGCCAACCCATTTGCAGGCCATACCGCCTAATTAAAATAGAGAGCTAGTAGCAAGTTAAAATAACTTAGCAGATGATACCAACTCTTGGTTCTTCCCCTGCAATGATGATCACATGCCACGAAATTGCCCAAGGGGAAACTTGCAGCAGAAGGTGGCAAAACAAAGAATTCAAGGAATGAATCCGGAAGCTGGAGTATATGCTTCCCCAGGGATGGAGAATGTTGCACTTACAACTCAAATGCAAAGTATGTCCATGGAGCAAGAGGCAGAAATTGCCCCAAATCACGCCCTTTTCTCGTGGATGGAGGGAGAAGAAGCGACATTTACAAATTATGCTTCTGCATCATCTTCAAAGATGCCTGAGGTGCAATCTAACTATAATCCCCGCTCAAAACATCATTTCACAGGAGAAATCATGGTTCAACAACCGAAGGTCAGTTCGGATAAGCTTCACGGACAACCCGTTGTAGCTTCCACTTTTTAGAAATCCAAGGAATTCACCCCCTACAAGCTTCAAGAGTCAAGAGCTTCCATTCTTATGGTTCTTGATGTGGTGGAATAATTAAAGAAGGCTTCTTCCAATGTGTCCTTATGGGACATTCTCACTATTCCCGAGCACACAACCATTTACGAGAAGTGCTTGGTGAAATAGAGAAGCCTTCAAACAAATCTGCAACAAATTCATCAAACATAAAAGGCAAAGAGCTACAGTTCACAATTCTATCACAATCACCTACAATACTCACTAATAAGGAAGACGTTTCTGCTAATGGCAAGATAGATAAACCAAAACCTACCCCTTTCTTTTTAACTCTCTTTGTAGGATATAAATTGCTCCATAATTCTATGATATATTCCAGAGTTATCAATAGAGTAATGTCTAAGAAAATAGTACAAATTTTAAAGCTAGAATATAAGCCCCTAAATAGAGGATTCATGTAGCTTGATGGGAACAAATTCCAAGCTATAGGTTTAATTAAAAGCCTTCCACTCACCCTATTTGCTTGCCCAAGCATCATAGTCCCTTAAGAAGTAGTAATTATTGATGTCCCCCTGTCTTTGGTCTTTGTTTGTCTAGAGATTTTACTACTAAGATAGGAGGATATCTCTCTCTGGACTAGTCTCACCTTATCCTTAGAACCAAGCATGGAGATGAATTGAAAATCATGTTTGAGCCTTTACATTTAGAGAACATATCTAATGAGGCTATGATCAACTTTGAAGCAACTCATACCTCTATTACCGGAAATGAGATGAGGTGTGTTGAACTACTTGAAGATGAAGAAATAATTGGTGACCAAACCCTGGACCAAGAGGTTTTCCTTAATGAATTCATAGACATTGGTCCCTATGGAAATTACTATACCACAGGACTTTGAACCTATGTGATTTTTTATGAGGATCGAATAATTCCCAAAGTGTCAAAAGATCCTCAAGACAACGAGAAATAAGAAGAGGACCTAAACTCAAAGCTTTGGACCTTACATTTTGATGGAGCTAGATGCAAAATAGGATCTAGAGCAAGTATTTTCCTAACATCTCCCTCTAGAGAATAGACTCTTAGGTGTTTCCATTTTCATTTTGCATGCCCAAACAATGAAGCAAAATATGAAGGATTAGTCCATGGACTAAGCCTTGCAGAACTTTTAGGCGTTAAATAGCTGAGTCTTGGGAGATTCTGAGTTAGTAGTACAAGAAGTTTGGGGTATGTCTACTACAAAACATGTTTGCATGCATTCATACCATCATAGAGTTTGGAAATTTGATCGAAAGTTTGGAAGCTTTCAATATTAAGAGAATTCCTCGGAAGCAAAATGAGGTTGTAGATCATATGGCTACAGTAGGATCCCATTTTGATCCTATTTCAAGTTTGTTAGAAAATAAACACTCAGTTTGAGTAATTGTGAGACCAGTCATATAGGACAATTATTTGAATTGGTAAGTTTTTGAGAATGATGAACAGATAGAAATGTTCATACAACAATCATGTGAGTTTGTTGAACGGTTGCAACTTAAGGTAGTGGAAGCATATGGTGATCAAGTTATTCAGCTAAAATCAAATAAGCTCTCGAAGGGTCTTATCACACCAGAGAACCTTTTCGATTGCAATGATGCAAGAAATGATTAAAAGGAAGTTCATAGCTGATAAAGGAGATTACACTGAACTTAAAGTTGGAGATGGGAAAAAGCTTAAAGTCAGTAAGAATGTTCTTCAACGGGATAAGGATAGACTAATTCATTTTTGTGACAAATACAAGGGAGTAATTTCCTGGTCATATGATGAGCTCAAAGGTTATGAGCCCACCATAATCCAACATACTATTGAGCTCACCGAAGGAGAAAAACCAGTCAAATAGAAGCAACAACCAGTTAATCCTAAAATAGAGTCCCTAATGTCTCCGGAACTCCAAAAAATTAATCGATTCTCAGATTATATATCCGATCAAACATAGCTCATGGGTTTCTAACCTGGTGTCAGTTCGCAAAAGAATGGAGATATCCTCCTTTATGTGGATTTATGATACCTAAATAGAGCATCCGTAAAGGACCACTATCCCCTTCCATCCATGGAGTAGATCTTTCACATAGTAGCTAGGTTCAAAATGTTTTCCATGCTCGATGGATTTTCTGAGTACAACCAAGTTTTGGTTAAGAAGGAAGACCAACATAAGACAACGTTCACTATGAAGTGGGGAATTTTTTCATATGCCAAAATGCCTTTTGGCCTTTTCAATGTCAGAGCCACATTCCAAAGAGTGATGAACATTGCTTTTAAGGAGCTCATAAATAAAATCAACTTTATCTGTCTATATGATTTACCTGTGTTCTCTAAGAACAAGGAAGATCACTTTGATCATTTGGAGCTTGTATTTCATAAATGCTTAGAGTTCGGGGTCTCCCTCTATCCAAAGAAATGTATTTTTGGTGTCCCTCAAGGGAAGATACTAGGACATGTGGTGTCCAAGGATGGGGTATCCATTGATCTAGATCGTGTGAAGGCTATTAAAGAGCTTCCTCTGCCAGTGAATAAGAAGGGCATTTAGTTTTCCTAGGGAAGATAAATTTCATCAACTAATTCATATCCGACTTCACCAGAATGGTTAGACCTATAACCCTGATGCTGAAAAAGGATTTGCATTTCAAGTGGATGTAGGAGGCCAAAGAGGCTTTTGAGAAGATCAAGGAGGCCATTTCATCTGCTCTAGTTTTGGTTAATCCTGATTTTTCCAAAGATTTCTTGATGTGCTTACACTAGAAATTTTAGCATTGTTGTGGTATTAACATAGAAAGATGATGAAGGGAAAGGAGAACATCCAATTTCTTTCCATTTGAAGACTAAAAAGGATTATGAAGTTAGTTATAACTTCATGGAGAAGCAAGTGTTTTCCATTGTTAAAGGATTGAAGAAATTTGAACATTTCATCGCTTGCAATAATACTACGGTCTATGTGGCTCACCCGAGTGTTCGAGAATATATAATGGAAGGAGAGATAACAAAGAAAAGAGCCAAATGGATCACAAAAATCCTAGAGTATGATATTGATATCCATCTCACCAAATTAGTCAGGGGGAAAGGTCTCTGTGAGTACCTAGCACAAGAAATAGAGGTTCTTGAAGAGGAACAAGATGAAATGGTCCTTTTCCATGAACCTGTAGCTAAGGGATGTTGGATCACCAATAGGGTGGAGCTCATAAAAACCTAGAGATTCCCTTCTGACCTTCCCCACAATAAGAGAAGATTCTACAGGTTATAGAACAGTGGTTACCGATTGGTGGAAGGAATATTCTTTAAAAGAAACTTTGATGGAGTGCTTCTCTGTTGTGTAAACAAACAACAAGCAGAAAGGATCTTGCATGAGTTTCACAATGGCCCCATAGGAGGTCATTTTTCAGCCCAGACCATAGCTATCAAAGTCACTTGTGTGAGGTATTACTGGCCTTCATTATTCAATGATGCTCATGCTCTAGTCTAGGAGTGTAAAGAATGCCAATTCTATGTTGTTAAACATAGAAATGCAACCATTCCGTTGAGGCCTATAGTGGTATACGAACCCTTCACCAAATGGGGATTGGATTTTATATGAATGATCAACCCAGTATCTACTGCCAGTCAAAAATGGATTCTCACCGTAACATATTATTTCACCAAGTGGATAGAGGCAATTCCCTTAAGAAATGCAACAGAAACTGAGATTTTAAGCTTCTTAGAGGACCTTGTGTCAAGGTTTGTCCCACCAAAAACCATCATTTTAGATATTGCTAAGGCATTTTTAGGCTCTCTGGTCACACAGTTCTCCCTCAACCATGGTATTTATCTAAAAACATCTTCTACTATTACCTGCAAGGGAATGGTTTAGTAGAGTCAACAAACAAGAATCTGATCCGACTTATCAAAAGAATAGGTGCAGGATACAAAAAGGAATGGGACGGGCATTTGAGGAGTGCTCTCTGAGTAGACTACATAACTCCAAAACAAATATTGAAGACTTCTCCCTATGAGCTTGTCTATGGGAAAGAAGCTCAATTTTTTATTTCCTTAAAGATTTTGACGCTACAATTACTCAAGTCTTTGGAGTTGAAGGAGAACGAACCTATGGAGGTCTGGCTAGCAGAACTTCTAGAACTAAAAGAAGAAAGAGAGAAGGCCTTAAGTTCGTTTCAAAATAGGCAGAAAATTGTTAAGAAATGGTTCGACAGGAATTTCTTAGACCGTGGTTTCAAGTACAGAGACCGTGTTTTAAAGTATAATGAACAAGGTGTTAAACCAAGCCAACATGATAAGTTCGACAACCTTTGGGAAGGCCCTTTCCACGTTTATGAATGCAAATAATTTAATGCTTTTGAGTTAGAAAATATGCAAGGTGAGGCACTTGGGAAACTTTATAACGGAATCCATCTTAAGCTTTTCAATTAAGCTTCCTCCTTCATAGGTATGTAAATATTGTAAATAGCGTGCGTTTTCTCTTTTCTTGAGGTCATTTTTGTCCTAATCTAGAATCCAAATTTTCAAATCCTTAAGCCTTTTAATTGTAAAAAATAAAGTAAAAGACATAAATAAGAAGACATACATTCCAAGCAAAGAGTCATGGCACATATGCAACAAAACTATTATATTATATTATGTATGGATTTTTCTTTACATATATATCAAAATGGCTCTTAGGCCCTTTATAAGTACTACAATATATAACATAAGAGCATAATAGTAGCAGGGAGGTCCCAATCATCTTACTCATCCTCCTCTTTGTCACATTCCTCATCATATTCCTCCTCTGCATAGTCGGAGTCAAAGTCGAAGAAGAGCACAACCACCTTGAGAACTAGAGGTTCATCTGGAGTCAGAATCCTTGGGAAGATGTAGTCCCGAAAGTTAGAATACCAAGTAACATTGTTTGAATGAACCAAGCAATGCACACATAGCAAAAAGTTGGAAGCATGCCATACCCAATCTTGATGTTGCACCAGGGTCATGGTCTTGAAACCAGTGACAAAAGGAAGCCATGTAACCATCTCACTGCGATCAACAAAGTGCCTCGAGTCTTAGGCTGTGGGGATTCCCACATAAGGAACGATGACCTCAACCACCTTGTTCAGCCCGCCCAAGTACATTTGCAGAAAAATAACTTCAGTAAGATGGATGATGAGTTTTTTTGGGAGGTTGATGTTGAGCAGCGAAGCCACAAACTGGAAAGCTACTTGAGTCCTAGTGCTTGCTAGCCTGATAGGGGTATCCATATTTCCCACTACTTAGCAGCTAAAACAAATATTTGAGTGAGCATGGTCATCTGTTCGAGGGGTATTTATATAATTAAAATGACATGAGTTGAAGTGAAATTTAATAACTCATAAATCAATGCAAGCTAGTCTGTAGGGCCAATTGATTTCACAACAAATGAAAATAAGAAAAAATATTATAATCTGGCTATACATAGTTTTGAGAAGTGTGCAAGGCACGAGCTTGATCTATGCATCCATCCATATAATTTCCTTAATATGGCGAATCTAGAGTATATCCCCACTTATATAAATTCACCAAGTTATCTTAAATGTGCAGTAAGCGAGGGAATGTGTTGCTCCTAAGAAAAGGTGTCTGGACCTTTTAGATGACGTCAACAAAAGCGTAGTGGCTTTTTAGCTCTATTGAGGTGGAAGTTGTGCAAGTTGCGTGCGAATTAAATTCACACAAATATCTTAGGTGGTGCATGCATCAGGCAAAACACATAATTAACTCATCGCTCGATGCAAAAACCAAGGGCCATAGCATTTCAAAGAAGATTAACAACTTTGAAAGGTGTGCATGCAAGGATAGTGTTTTGCGAGGGAAAATTTTATTTGCACTGAAGTAAAGCTTTGAAATAGAGAATAGAAAGATGGCTTCAAAGGAAAGCATTTGAGGTGATATCGCAGTCTCTTCCATAGCTAATTCCTATGTGAATGTGTTTGGAGATGCATATATTATGCTTCCCATGTCATGCCCCCAAAACCTATTCATGCAAAAATGAGGCCGAAGGCAAAAAGAATGACCAAAAATCCCTCTATAGTCATAGATAGATATAAAGAAGTTTATGACCCAGACCTACATGAAGATTCAAAGAATCTTAGAGAAGGTGCTTGTCAGAGGATGTTGAGAAAGAAGAGTGATCCAAAGTCACCAGTCGTCAAACTCTGGAACTCTGGCCTCCCACAATACATTGTACCCATGGTTCCTCATTACCCTGAGTTTGTTGATGCATGTGCCATGAATTTCAAGCTGAACCCAGTGATCATCTAGGGGAACTTGCTGAGAGTGGTGTGGATGCTATCAGAGGTATGTTGTGCATTCCCCTGCTCAATGAGGACACAAAATTTTTCTACAAAGAAACATTAGAAGGATATTGGCAGAGAAGGAGAGAAGTTGTAAGTTTATGTAACAATGCAATGGATATAGATCGAGCTATCACTGAGCTTCCAAAGTTTCCCTTATCATATGACGATTTGAAGCAAAAAGATCTACATGACACTTCCTTAATGTTGGCGTACATTTTTAATTTTGATGATGATTTTAGTATCCATCCTTTTCAAATGGGGTTTCTGTTTAAATTTTAGAAACAGTGGGAGCCCTTCTGGTATGACTTTGCGAACATCCTCACCCATGACATTATAGAGCAGTAGGTGAATTATCTAAAGAAATATAGGTTCAAGTGCACCTCATTTATGTTCCATGTGTTTCTTCATCAAAATGTAGATTTATTTAGTCAGTATATGAACTTCTCAATCTCTGATAACCAAAAGAAGAAGAAACATGTAATTGTATGGACCCATATTTTGTCTACTATGCATGATTCATATGCATTCTCTGATTCTTTCTTGATTTCTGCCCTGCAAGATTTGGGTAAGAAAGACCTAGATTCAGTTACTTGCTTCTCCAAATACCAAATTGGCTAGATGATGTCATGCCAACCCCGTTGTGACTAGTTCTTGGGTCAGGATTTTTCTTTTGTTAGAGTTCATGGAGGCAGAAAGGCTCTTATGTATAACCATAAACTATGACAAAAGCCTTAAAAAAATTTAGGCAGCTGGTTGTAAGTGTGCTCTGCATAGGATTGGGAAGGCATGAAACTGCCATAACTCAAGATCATAAGATTTTAGGCCCCATTGTTCTCAAGAAGAGGCTTCAGGCAAAATGAGTACTTACCTCAAAGATAGTTCAGCTGGGGTTCGTAATTATTGATGATAAATGGAGTTATGATCCATATGGTTGCTTATCAAAGAGGAAGATACCCATAGTGCAGATGGCACCAGAATCCTAGGGGGCTTGGATAAACCCACCTCGAGAAGATCCTAAATTATATGTGAAATTGGATCTCATTCCCAAAGAGGAGAGTCCACCATGGTTAGAATTCTACAAGACAATAGGGAAAGTAGATCCTTCCAAAAAGTTACCTCTCATTCTCACCAAGAAGATGGATGAGAATAATTGGCTGAAGGAAAAGAGATTAGCCTTTTGGACATATAGATAGGAGATTCAACAAACTAGAATAGGACTTGGTAACCTCCCCATAGATGAGGTATTTGAGCAAGAATGGAAAAAGTATAAAGGTGATGATAGTATGGAGATCAACTACAGTCCTCCACCAGGTGGCACTGACCCTACAAATCCAGTTATTTTACAAGAAGCAGTGTCACAAGGGGAAAAGGGTAACTAGTTTGAATTAAGATCATCTTCACAAGTCTAGGGACCTATGATTACATATGAATCTATTAAGAAGCTCGTCAACAGGCCTTGCTCGCAAGTAGTGAGGAAGCGACCAAGCGAGACATTCAAGTCTCAGAGTCCTCCAAGTGCTGGCATGGTTTCCCAGAAGAAGAGATAGGATACAACTGATATTCTAGTAAATGTTCAAACACATGTACCTGTTGCAATCCAAAGTTTCAGTCACATCAACAACCTCTTCTTCTTAGGTACACTTTTCTCCCCATTTTCTCTCTTCTTAGTCTCTGGTTTCACCTGCAGCCTCGTCCCCGCCTAGTTCCGATGTTGTATCTATTTCCCCTATAGTGGTGGTATCATCTGGAGTCATTACGCAATCTCAATCAACCCCTATATTCGTTGGCTCTGAAGTATTGTCTCTGCTTAGTGTCAAATCAAACAACACAATAGTGAGTGTTTCCCTCTCTACACTGACCCTAAGTCAATCAACAATCGCACCTTCAATAGCGCGAGCTTTAGGTTTTGCAAGCTTAACGCCTTCGGTATTGTTAAGTGTTGGTCTGCTTCTCTCCCCATGTAGCCTTGGTCGCAAGCCTCGGTAGTCCCAATTCTATTTTCTCTCCCACTTGGGGTCCTCTTTGCAAGGCAAGTGATCCCTTCTCCACCAGAGTTCATACAACATGCAAGTTATACTAAGCTCAGTCGAGCTCAGAGGGAATAGGAAAGAAAAGAAAAATATTCTCAGAAGCTAGTTGAGCCTAGAATATAGACACTCTACAATGAATAACATGAGAATATGTTGTTCACAGCCATGATGCCAAAATGTCATCAAATCGGCAGGATAAATGCAACTAGAATACTATGCAGTGCTTGCCATTGGTATCAACTTAAAGTAGGTGTGATCATGAGATAAAGTGGAGCTAATGGAGGAAAATTAGAGAGTGGTGTCATATGATTACTTGAAGCGTACTTGACGCTTAGATAAAGTCACAATTGAATTGGATGTGGTTAAAGCCACAGTTGAGCATTTGTAAAAAGAAGAAAGGGCCAGAGAGGCAAAAATCTCTCAACTTCAGTCTACTATGTAGCAAGAGAGAGTGGAGAAAGAAAGGCTTCAGAGTGTGATGAACAACGTGGCAACCCAATTGTAGGCAGAGCAGGCTGCAACAAATAAGTTAACTAAAGAGTTTCATGATAAGGAACAAAAGTTTCTACAGATTCAGGTAAATTTCCCGAATGTGACTCAAATCCAAGCCTAGTTGTAGCTTGCCATTAAAGAAAAGGATCAATATTATCAAGAGTTTAATGGTATGCAGGTTCTCCTTGCAGAGGTGAGAAGGGTAAAAGAGTAGAAATTGCGGGAGCTACAAGACAAGTAGGCCCAATTTTATAAGGAGCTTCAGGATGCAAGACTAGCCTTGGAGAGTGAATGCAAGAATCTCAGTCAGATGCAGGAAAAGGTGTAGGATAAAGGCACAAAGATCATAATGTTGCAACATCAAGTGTTCGATGCAACCAAAAAGATGAAAGAGATGTATGAGAAGCTAGAGTCGAAGGAAGCAAAGATCAATCTCCTCTCAAATCCTTCCACACTCCCTCTTGCTCCCCCTACAAATTTCAATTCTATAATACGAGAGCTTTACATATCTTATTGGGAGAAGGTGAAGCAATTATTTCTATTTTTGCAATTGGCCCTTAAGTTATTAACAAATTCCCAATCCCTATGCAAGAGAGCAAATAGCACTATCGATCGGGTCATACAGTTCACCACACCTAAAGTTCATGATTCTCAAAAGTTAGTGAATTGGTTATATTTTACCTCCGATCAGGAATTGGCTACTGCAGGAAATGGAGATCACAAACAAATAGCTAGGAAGGCAAATGAATTTTTAAATTGCAATAAAGTGGTGATGCAAGCCGCGTCTAGATTGACAACACTGCAATCCTCAGCCACACATATAAAGGAATGTTTTGAATGCTTCATAATTATTGGCCTACCCTCACTTTTTCTTCCTGATGATTCAATCATGAGGCCAAGAATGTCATGGACTTGATAGAATGACAATAATGAGATCAATCATATCTCTAGGCTCTAAGCAATCCTCATGATGTAGGTGAAGTTGAGGAATTGATCCACCCCTAGCTCGGCTCCACACTCTCTTTGAGTTTACTCATAATGAGCTAAGTGATTTTCCTTTCAAGGAAATCATCAAGTTGGATCAGAATTATTAGTGTCTTAAATCCTAGGTTCTACCTTTAGAGGATGATTGGCTTTCGTTGCAGCAGGCCCTCAACCAACTCTCCGGAGGAGATGCATTTAAGTCTAGTAAATTTTGGATATTGACATCTTGCAGGTGAGATTTTCCTAGAAGTCACCAAAAGATGTTAATTTATGATTCACATTGCTTCTTTAAGGTTTCCCCTTTTTATTTTCTAAGTTTGCACTTTTCCTTTCACTCTCGGGATGTTTAAGTTGCAATTCACTCGTGCCTGCTATGTGTTGGCACGACTCAACCTTTCGATGACCCTTTTTTCCTCCAAGTTGTAGAGCCCCATTGAAGCACCATGTGACATTGTCTTTTATTTTCTACAAAGCCTTGTCTGTAGTTTAACGAGATAATTTTTTGGGACACGTGGCAACCTCACAGGATGTTTTGAGGTTATAGTTTTGCCAAAAGGCAAGGCTCCCTGTCTTGCTACCACGTGTCATTCCAAAGCAACTGCCAGGAGTTCCACACATCTGATTAGCAGAAGACGAGGTGCTTCTTGTGAGATGCAAGTAGTTTAATGAGTGGCCTCAAACCTTTTTTGAGGTGTTATTCCAGATATGGCCAAGGGTTTGTTGCAGAGTAGTGATTAGGAGCCCTTTTTTATCCGATTAACAAAAAGGTGAACTAGTGGTGCTAAGAGCTGAAAATGGTTAATTTTTTTTAATTTTTTTTATTGATAGGTAATTGGCCGAAGACTAAATAGCTTTTGATTGGAGCTATGAACCAGTGGGGCCATAGTAGGGGGCCCCATCCCCATTACATATCTTTGAATTATTATTATTATTATTATTATTATTATTATGTTTTATTAGATTGACCCCAAGACCTTCCCCATCCTTTGGAAGGCCAAGAGTCACATCTTATAATTTCACTTTAGATGTCCCTATTGGGAATTGAACTTGGGTCTCCACAATGAGAACCCAGTATTTCAACCAGTTAAGCTCAACCCCTTGGACGAGCCGAAAATGGTTATTGCTTTCACGATATCTAATCATTATGCAGAATGATGACAAGGTGCCAACTAGTTTTTTATGAGGATTCTTTCTTGATTTTCCCAATTGCGAACAGTTAGGCTCTCTCTATTTAATTTGAAATGTTTGTATGAGGCTTCTTGGAAAAAAATTATTTCTAGAAAATACATATATGAGGTTTCTAGGCAAGATTTTAGCCTCAAGGTTGTTATTTTTCTTCTGAATTAAAGTAATCGAATTGTTCTTTAGGCCTTTTGGACTATTTTGTTCAACGTGCATTGATAGTTTTCTGTGCAATTTCAAATTTAGTCTCAACTCTAGTAATGTATACTTAAGCTCTGCTGGTTGAATCATGTTATACACTTTTTTCATTCTAGTAGACGTTTTGTGTGTGCTTTGCTTCATGTTTTAAGAATATTTAAATGTATCTTTAGAAATGTTCACAATGCATGTAGATTGTTGAATGGGCCTTAGAATTGCATCTATTTGAAGTTCTTTGTGCTAGTTGTTTGACATAAATATCAACTCTGGTGTATCACCTTAGATTATATTTACATTTTATGTTCCTTCTTCACCTTTTCCCTCTTAATGAATGAAGAGCCAACTTCTAAAATCTTGGAGGTTACTTAGTGAAAAAGCATAGGTTCCCCAACACTGAGTTTCCCATAAGACTGTGTTTCTAGAAGCAATTTTAGAGATCAAAAGTGGGAACACCCATGTATTCCAAATTTAATGCTCAAGTATGGAAAGCAAAAGCAATAGATAAGGCACATATCCCTATGGTCGAACAATGAATGTCCTTTAATGAATATTCTAATATTGATTATCAAATATCTAAAAATATTGCCTCTTTGTCAATAAAGTGCCTTAGATCTCATGCATAATTTGTAATCCGTCCCAAGTCAAGCCCACAAGTCTAAATATTTTCTACATATGTGGATTTGTTCTCTATGCATAAATATGATCCTACTTTGTACTCATCTCTACTTTGTGGTCACTTGGTTTGCCTTGGTTTTCTTTGATTTTTTAATTGAGAACATTTAGAACCATATTTGAAGGGTTGTTGTGTCACTAAGGAACATGTTCTCCTCATTCAATCCTTTGAAAACTTAACAAAAATGATTAAAAAAAAAATCAACTATGTACAATCTCTGATGATGAATATACAATTCTAGATTCCTTTTAGTGCACCACATTTATTTTTGTGCTCCTTAAGATGAAAATGTTTGAATATGAGAAGGTACTTGAGGATCAAATGTGTGGATATAAATTGAATACCTTAAATACAAGAGCATGAAATCAAATCATGCAAACATGTTCTAAGATGGCCTTAGGTGTGAAAGGAATGGGCAAGAGCCAACCAAAATTTGGATTTAAAATTTGAGATTCCAATGGTCGAGCCTATGAATGTCAAGTCAGCTCCCTTGCACAAAAATTATCCAAGAAATGGAAATGCTTAGTGTATACACATAAAATTGGCTATGAGCAATTAAATAAATATTTTATATTTATTTAATAATTATTCTTCTATTAAATAGTTAATTTCAAAAGATTAATTTATTTAATTCATTCTTCTATTAATTAAATATCTAATATTTAATGATTATACTTCTATCCAATATCCTATAGTCTTCTTAATTAAATAATTTCTTAATTATTTAATCTCCCTTTTCCAACTCTCCCTCGTCTCCACATCACTTCTTCTTTACCAACTCATCAATCATGTGGCTAAAGATTAATATATCATTATCTTCAACATTCATTGCATTCTCCAAATAATGTGTATGTACACACATTCCTCAACCTCCCTATATTCTCTCCAATCTTTCTACATCTTTGGAGGAAGTTGAGTCCACTTGTCCTCTTATCCCTAAATCTTCTCCAACTATCCTATATTCTCTCAATCTTCATCCTCAGTCAAGGTAAGATGAATGACACTTGCCTTCTCTTTTCACCTTTTCCTCCATCCTGTAGGAGTAGTAGGAACATCTTCCACCTTTCTCTCTCACATCTCAACCTCTTGCTCATAGCCATCCAAAATTGCAAGATTTGATCATGACCGTTGATCTATGCCACCTAAGCTTATGCACTAAAAAATATATAAATAGAGGTCTCCTAAGCCATTTTTGAAACTAATAGTCTAATAGCTAATCTTACAGTCATTCTAGGAGTCTTTATCTTACATCTGTGAGTTTGAATTTGAGGAAAATAGCATTTTTAGAATTTTGAGCATAAATCATTTTCATAGCATGTTAGCTTAATATCATTTGGATATCATAGTATCAGTTAACTATCACTCCATTCTTCATATGCCATCTTGGAAGCTACCAGTCTGAGAGCAAAATCATCTGCAACCAAGAACAGTGGAGTTAGGAAACAATGAGGTGTAAATCATGGAAGGTATAATCTTGTTTATTTTATTTATTCCATGTGTTACTTCATTGGTTGAAGGTAAGTTTCCTATAGCTTTCTTTTATACTTTATGATGAACTAATAAGTTTCAGGATACATCTTTGGAGTTCAACTTTAGCCTCAACATTTTTGGTGCCCATCGTGGGGCTCTTGGGCCTCACACGAGTTTCTAAAAAGTCTCAACTTCTATCTTTTTCTCACACATTTCATAGTTTCACGCATTTGTAACCTATTTCACGCCTTTGTGAAATAGGACAACACATTTATGCAGTAGGTTAGTTCTTTTGCATTGTAGATTAGCGCATTTGAGTTGTAGGTTAACGCATACATCAAACAAGTTAGCACTTTTGAAGTTGAAATCATACATTCAATCAGTAGTTTAACGCATTTGTAATGCAGGGTAGTGCATTTGTTCTTTGGAATAGTGCTTTCATGGTTTAAGTTCACCCATTTGTAGTTTTAGCGCTTCTGTTCTATCAGTCTTGAAAACTTAATTTCTCAACTAAACATACTTTTGTAGTTTCAACCGTCCAAGACCATATTTTCAAAAACTACAGACATTTGTGTGTGCAAGGTATATTTTGAGCAATTTTCCATACATTTCCTCACCTAATTTAATTAGGAGTGTTTTGGGAAGTAAAACATCATACTTTTTTCTCATCTAGCTTAACTAGGAGGATAATCAACAACATGCAACTTGCATTTGAGTGTCTTCTTTAAAGTAGTTGCACATAGATTTTAGAAGGCTTAAAATAAACCTGTCTTCCATGCCTATTGAAGTAGTAGCCGAGTATGCTCTCAACCTCATGCAATGATCAGAAAACTAGAGCTACTTCCTTTATGTGTAACCTTTAGAGGGCATGTCTTCCCATATGCCTTGAGGGGGCTAGTGAGAAGAGAATGTGAGTACCACTAAAGGCAAGTATTCTAACTCACTGTAATCAAATTGCCTTTTGAGATGAAAATCTCGAGGGACAGAGCATATTTGAGTTATCTCATATCGAGCACTTTGTAGGGCCTTGAGTTCTCAATCACACTTGTGTGACTAAATCTTGTTTGGTACTTTTTTGGGCTATAGGCCTCAATCGCACTTGCATGACTTCAAAGGGTATCTTTGAACAAAAGCCATTACTAAAAACCATTTGTATTAGCTGCCAAAATCCTTCTAATTGTTGGTGCAGGAGGTCGGACCTTTGAAGCGGCTCACACACATACAGTTCTTAGTAGAAATATGAAGTTTTCCATGGGGAGTTTTCATGGAAACTAGTGCCTGGTTGCCCTAGAGAAGTAAGTGCCGAGGGTGGTGCCAGTGGAGTCAAACACCTAAATATCCGCTTTGAATAGCGTAGCCTCAAGGGAAACCTCATGTGAGATTCAACAATTATTGTCTCAACCTACCATAAGTTTTGTGCTTGCTTGTGCACTTTTCTTTCCAAACATTATGTCTTTTGTGTCTATAAAACATTCTCAAAATGGTCAAAAACTTGAAAAATCATCATTCTGAAATGAGTCAAAAATATGACAAGACAAAATCACATATTTGTTACATAGAACAACACATTTGTTGTGCAGAACAATGATTTTGATCAACAATACAACACTTTTAAGCTCTAGAATCACACATTTGCTCATTGAAACAGTGCTTTTACACCCGAAACAATGCTTTTACACCTAAAACAGTGCTTTTGCACTATATTTTAGTGCATTTATGATACATAGTAGTGCTTTTATCCCACATAACAACACATTTGTCATGCAGGTAGCATTTTTAATCAATAAGTTGGCACAAACATTTTCCCACATCTGCAATGGTGACCATTTCCACATATCAAACCAAAAATTCAATATCATTTCTAGATACTCTTTTTCAAGTAGATTTGTCTTCAACTATCGCAGGTCTTCAAACTAGTCAGATAATTAGGTTATCAATCAAATAGGCTATTTCCAAAGGTTTTCATAAACATAAAACATCCAACAAGTTAGTGATTCAACCATCTCAAGTGCAAAAATCAACATTATTATTAGTTTCTCATCAGGATACATCAAATCCTTTATCACGAAACTTGATCATATCAACCTTTATTCATTATCTTGGATATATCGTTCCTATTTGAATCTAGGTTATATCAAAGAAAATATTGCACTCACGTTGGAATCAAACAAACTTGTAAACCATCAAATGCTTATATGACTTTTAAATATCACCTTAAGAAAATAAAACCTAGATGTAAGACTACTTTGAAGAAGGCAAGATTCTTGTACATCAATCGCAAAATATTGTTAAAACACAAGACATTCCTACACCATTTTCATCACTATTTACGTGGTTACAGAATGAAGTTTGACGAAGAACTTTTGCAGGCACGTGCCTTTCAACAACAAGATGCTTTATTGCAATACACTAATAATGGTGGTAAAATTAACAAAGCTTGTCTTCCTAAACCAGTGATCACTTATTGAGTGGAATTTTAGAAGATCAAAACTTGAGAAGTCTAAATTAATCACATCCAGTTTGGACTAGAGTTCAATATGAGCAATTCAGAAGACAACACAAACAAATGGAAGAAGAAGATTCAATGTTTCAAGCTTTTGGATACATAGATGTTAATGAAGAGGCAATCAATAACACCATTAGAGACCATGAACAAGATTATAAATTTGACAAACTAATGAAAAATTTATTGGAAAAATAAAAGGAGAAGTGCATCCTAATGTTGGCAAAATTAGGAGCTAAATTACCACAAGACTTTAATGTAGAAAGTTTGAAACATGATGCAGAGACAAGTAACCATCAAAACACTGATGATCCCAATAACAAGGATGTAAATCGAGTAAATCATGAGGAAACAAGAGGAGATAAAACAAGAAAAGACCATGATGATACAAGAAGAGAGCATGGTGATAGAAGAACTTATGAGGATGCAAGGATAACCCGTATTGATAATCCTTTGTTAACTCTCTCTCAACAAATTCTAACCTTAAAACAAAAAATACAAGATATGCAAATGGAACGAGTTCCAAGAAATATTCATTGGAGGACATCTGCCCATATCCTTTTGATAAGAGTTTAAACATGATGCCATTCCCACAACATTGTGAAATCCCTAAATATGATAAATATGACGAGAAATCTGATCCTCAAGATCACATTAGGGAATTTTACACCATGAGTATGGAATTTGCACATGATGAAACTTACCTAATGTGTCTATTCCCTAGAAGCTTAAGTGGACAATCAATGGAATGGTTCTGAAGACTACCATCTGGAAGTAAACATTTTGAAGAACTTGTGAACAAATTTATCTCACAATACTCCTACAACATAAGAAATGAGATAATAATGCTAGATCTATGTAACACCAAGCAAAAGAATGGTGAACCTTTCATGGTGTTTTTACAACGATGGAAATGAATTTTCAATAGATATCCAAGAGATGTAACTGATCAAGAGAAAATTGACATATTAATTGACAACCTTAACAGTAAAATGAGTTACCATCTTAAAATACAATGTCCTCCTTCTTTTGCTAAAATGATTGAAAATGGTCTAAAGATAGAAGATGCAATGGTAAAGAAAGGAGAGTTAAAACTTTACAACAGTTCCTACAACAACAACAATGACAAACCTAAATTTTGGTCAAAGAATAGGAATGTTACCAATGGAGGAAATGATGATAGTAATGCTACCAAACAACAACCAATCTTCAACTTATCAGGTCAAATATCAAACAATAATAGTCAAGAGAATAGTAAATCCAAGTCCTCGCAGGAAATTCACAAACATTAGGGAACCCTTGGAATTAGCTTTGAAAACTCTTCTTGCAAATAAATTAATTACCTTACCAGAAGCAAGAAATTATGAACCTCAATTCAAACCTAATTGGTGGAATGACAATCATTTTTGCAATTATCATCGAAACAAAGGACACCAAACCAATGATTGTCAAAGATTGAAGCACCTTATTCAAGATATAATTAATAATGTAACTATCACAGTGGATGGTCATAAGAAGAATGAATCACATCTAGCATTCAAAACTCCACTTTCAAACTATGAAAAAGGTGAATAATCCAAACCAAAGGATGACAAAGGCAAAGCTAAAGTAAATTACACTTACACATATGATGATATGGTAAATGTCATCATTGTAAAAGAGAAAGCACCTTCAGAACCAATCAACGTTATTATAAGAAGCAAAGCGAAGGTTACATTTTTGGGCATAACAAACGAATCAACATCCACGTCAAGACAATACAACTTAGTGGAATGATTGTAAAATATACCCACTCAAATATCAATTTTGGAGCTCCTAAAAGTTTCACCTATGCATAAGGAAATATTGGAAAAATCTATAACGGAAACAACAATTTCAAAAGACTTGGATGTGGATCAATTCCAAAACATGGTGGGACACCACATAACCCTACATTTCTTTTCCTTTTCTGAAAAATGATGACGCATCCTTGCAACACCCTCACAATTCTCCCTTACATGATGAAGTCACCATTCATAAAACTTGTGTCAAAAGCGTAC
This sequence comes from Cryptomeria japonica, assembly GCF_030272615.1. Taxonomy (NCBI): domain Eukaryota; kingdom Viridiplantae; phylum Streptophyta; class Pinopsida; order Cupressales; family Cupressaceae; genus Cryptomeria; species Cryptomeria japonica. The sequence continues at coordinate 153,804,563 of NC_081406.1, read as the reverse complement.
TCATAGATGGTGGAGATGGCTTAAACATTTGTGCATTAAATTTAATAAAGGCTTTGGGATATTTAGAAAATGCAGTAGATCCAAAGAAGAAAATAATTGTCAAGGCTTATGATGACAAAGATCGTTCTTCTAAAGGGACTATGGTGTTGCCAATAAAAATAGGACTCGTGGAAAGAGATACATTGTGCTAGGTTCTGGACTTGAATTTATCTTATAATATTCTTCTGGGAAGACCATGGATTCATGACATGCAAGCAGTTCCTTCCACCTATCATCAGTGTGTTAAATTTCCTCATAATGGACAAGAAATCACTATAGCAGCAGATTCCAGTCAATATTGCAATAATCTGAAACCAACACAAGATGCAAGAGTTCCACATAACAGAGAAGTAGTCTATCCCACTAAAAAAATTCAAGAAAAATTATGGGAAAACTTTGAGAAAAAGCTCAAATTAAATGATGAAGGAATGGGAAGGTATTCTTTACAAAACTTACCACTTTCACCTAAATCATATGAAAAAACTACAAAGGCTCAACCAAGAATCCCACAGAAATCAATTGAAATATTTGATGGAGCATTTGTTAGAGCTAGGACACTTGCAGAAGAAACTGAAGACAAAGACATTCTTAGTTGGTTGTACAGAGATGAAAATAAAACCATAGCAATAGTTGTAGGAGTTGATATTCCCACAAGACAATATGGCAATGGTTACAAGATCATGCAAAAGATGGGATATGAAGTAAAATGACCAATTGGCAAGCAACAATAAGGTATTTCAGAACCTGTTTGTCCTCACACACAATCTAAAGAAGATAAATCAGGACTTGGGTATCCCAAATAAAAAAAGGCAACATAATTATCAACATCCAAAGTGGTGAAGGAAAGCAATTCCTAAAGAAGAACCATGGCAAGAAAGGCTACATCAAGCAACAAAGACAATAGCTAATAAACAGAAACAAGAAGAATATGAGAAACAATAGGAAGATCTTTCTATCAAAAGAGAAGAAGCATCTTGTAAACAAGTTCAAGGAATACAAGCAAGCATGGAACCTGATAAAGATATTCCAGATGCAGTGAAAGAATAGATGGCCAAAATCAAAGAACTTTGCTAACCATATAGCATTCATGTCAGGTATAGTGGTGTGATTCTAGACAATGATTAAGAAACAGATTCAAACGAATATGAATGGGGTCCAGATCCACCATTTGATGTATCAGGTGAAGAAAAGGATGAAGAACAAGTAGTTGTTACAAATCAAGACTCATCCTTAACAAAACAAAGAATAGAGTTGGAAAGAAGACAAGAAGAAATCATAATTCAAAGGAAAGTAGCATATGCTAGACAACAAAGAAAAGAAGATGAGAAAGATCAAGAAATGACAACACGAGAAACACAAAATATCAAATCTATATCAAATATTGAGCAAGAAATACTAAGGTATGGAAGAACCATAGAAGAACTAATAGAAAGTCAAGAAGGAATGACTATTAGTCCAGAAGAAGCTGAGTTTGAGAGAAGACAAAAGATAGAAAAACAATCCTCTATGTCAAGTACACAAGTATGCCAACTTTAAGCCATAAATGAATTTATTTAAGTTAATCAAGAAGGAACCTATAGTATCAAAGATGTATGCATTGATATAATTCATTCATTTGAGGGATAAATGTCAGATGATGAGTCACTTGAGAGCGAATCACAAAATACCAATCCTGATTTCGTTAGAACTAATTGGAGAGCACTTGGTAGAGACTATCCTCAAGAGAGTTATATCTATGATATTACCTAATCTATGCCAAACTATGAATATTATGTCATGAACCTTGAAACACCCAACAATGACGATGACTATGGCCTACCTCTAATTCATCTAGAGTGGATCGATTTGGATAACCTGGAAAACCCTGAATTGAATGTCTTTTCCAATGATCATGATTTATCCGTATATATTAATGTTGTTGAACCATTAACACCTAAGATATCTTCCATCGGTGAATCGAGTAACGCTTCTTGCAGTCAGGAGAGTGACAACATTTCCAGTCGTAAAATTGAAATAAAACAAGGAAAAAGACTCAGTGTTGAAAACCATTTTATGACAACACTAGATCAATCAAGAGGAAAAATAAAGGATGTATTTGATGGTGAAAACCTCCTTGAGGCACTAGAAGATGGAAAGTTTGACACCCTCCTTGCATATTTTTAGGAGAGATCCGCTATTTTAATGGTGCCAACAGAAGAAATAAACATTGGTACATCAAAGGAACCCAAGGTCCTTCATCATGTTGCATCATTATCAGATGAAGAGAGGGAAGAATACATAGAATTCTTCAAACAAAGACATAAAATTTTATTGGTCCTATGCAAACATGCCTGTTGGAAAATACACACTCCAATGAGAAATTGTAGGTGATTTAAGGTATTGTCATTGACGGCAACCTTACAATCACATGACACCAGCACTGGTAGACTCTACATCAACATACAGATCACCGACACCAAAAGGAAGATTACCAGCACCCTGGCCGACAAGAATTTTGTGTATATATATTTTTGTAATTAATTATAAAATCTTTTGTAAGCCGACTTGGTGGATTGCAACATGACTCATCTAAGTATGAGATCATTGTAGATCATTTAGAAGAGAGAGATAGAGAGAGATATGAAAAGATAATAGAAGACCTAATATGCAAATTATTGGGATAAGGGTTTATGTATATTGCAGAGCTTAAATCGGTACTGAATCTGGCATAGTAGATATGTCGATCTGAAGCAGTACAAGACATTGGATTTGTATAATCCAATTTTGTAAGTCAGTGCGACTTCTTTGTAACTGAGCAGTGAGCTCTAGGCACTTGGCCTTCCTGCATGTGCAAGCCCCTATTGTAAACAATAATATTCCCTTATTGACCAGTAATCGAATATTGTGGGTCACAAATCCCACCAAAGTTTTTCCCACGCCGAGTTTCCTCGTTAAAATATTGTGTTATGGTGTCTTTTATGTTGCGGTTATTGTTCTTCTTTACTGCATTAATTTTAGTTTACCAGTACACAGTTTTGAAGTGTTTTTCATGTTATAAGTCAAGTAAATTATTTTATCGGTTAGATACTGATTCACACCCCCCCCCTTTCAGTATCTTTGGGAATCCTAACAATTGGCATCAGAGCCTAGTCCTCTATTTTCAAAAGCCTAACAACTTGAGGAAGATCTTGACACCGGAAGAGATGGAAAACTTAAGAAAGCAATTGGAAACAACTGTTTTAGACTATGATGCAAAAAAGTAAAGAATATCAAACTTGAGGATGATCTGAAGGTTGCTTAGGATATTACTCGAGGAATTAAAGAAAACTTCACTATAGCAAGGAACAAAAGAAGATAACTTTGTGAAAAGATGCATAAAGATAAAGATGAAAAGGAAACTCTTAATGATTTGGTAAACAAGTTGAGACAAGATAACAATACAATGAAGAATGAGATGCAAGATATGACTATGAGATTTTGTAAAGAAATTGAAGATAGAAAGAAGAATGAAGATGATTTGGTTAGAAGACTAAATGATGCTAGAAATGAAAACATAAGAATCAGTCATGAAAATGATATGTTGAAAAGAGATTTGATGCATACACAAAATGACACAAATGAACTTATGAGACAGAAAGGAATCTTGGAAAGTGAACTGGCTGTTGCAAATCAACATAAGGAGAAATTCAAGAAAAGTTTAGAAGAACTTGTTGACATGATGAAGAATCAGAAACCTAATGGCGATACAAATGGCCTTGGCTTTGAAATTGGTGAAAGCTCCGGTACTGCAAACAATCATGATCATAGTAAACCGGTAAGACAACCTAATGCTTACAAATTCAATGGGAAATGCTTTAACTATAACAAGTATGGTCATAGAACAAATAAGTGTAGATCTAGAAATTATCATAATACTAATACACCCACCGGTCAATATTCTAAATGCAACAAAGTTGGTCATAATTCAGAAAATTACAGAATGAATGTAAGATGTTATGTTTGTGGAAGATTTGGACACTTATCTAATCAATGCAGAACACATACCGGCATAGGATATGGGAAAGCTATTTAGGAAAAAACAATATGACTTGTTATGCTTGCAATGAAATTGGATATATTGCAAAATTTTGTAGAAGCAAGACTTCACCGGCAAATAACAAAGGTCCTAGTTTGAAAGGTAAAGAAAAGGTTGAAGAGGTAAAGCAAGAATTATCAAAGCAATGGATCAGAAAGTCAGACAGAATGTTGATGGGAATACTCCTCCACCAACAGAACAGAGTATCACTCCACCTGCCGGAGACTCTTCATCTAACTGAAGGAAAATCCTTTGGGGGTTTAGCAACAAACTAAAAAATATGCTAATATACCCTCGATTAATGGTGAGAAGTTGAATTACTTCTTTACCAACAGATAAGTTAAGTTGTGACTTAACCGACAGGCATTAAATGTGGTAAGTGGAGAAAATAACATTATAAAGAAAGTGTTTTGGCTCCTTTTTCATTCACCGAGCATTCAAATCTTCGAGAGCATGGAAATTCTCGAGCAAAGGCATCCTTAGCGAAGAAGTGAAGCAGTTCACCCAAGCACTCATCCCTAAGGCAGATTGAGGTATCTATAACTATGGCTACTTCATCCACTCCTAAATTTATTGCAAACCCTATTGTGATTGAAGTTATCAAGCGCCCTAGACCTGTATTTAAGCTTGTTCCCGAAATAGCAAAGAAAGATGATACTATAGGTGCATTTTCAAAAATACCTAAGGGAGTAGTATATGCTGAAGACCCTAGGATATACATACATTGTCATATAGAAGAATTAGGAGATGATGAAATCAAGAACATTTATCGAACTGTGATTTGTGATGAATCTGGAAATATCAAACCGGAACATAAGATAGTGGAAACCCTAGGTTTTACTGAAATCCTTAGTGTCCTAGATTTTCCCAAGGATATTATAAGGATTGTGCTTAGCAGAGTTCATGGGGAATTCTTTTGGTTGGATTCAATCCATAAGATCACCAAAGAAGCAGTAAAGGCAATAACAGGGTTACCTTCCACCAGTAGCAAGCCTGACAGAACTAAAAAGGTCTCTAACGACATAGTAATGGACCTAACCGGTGCAACATTTGAAAAAAGGTCTCTAAGGGTAAATGATGTGAAAGATATCAATGCCACATTTGTCAATATGATTTTAGGCTACAAGGTTACACATGCAAATACGTTAAACTCAATATCAATCCTATGTATCAAAAGTGCATATGATATGGTTAACAACAATGCTAGAATAGATGTGTGTGAATGGCTCAAAGATGAATTGATTGACAATATGAAGAAGATAAAGGGAGATAAGAAAGGAACCTTTAGATTTGGAAATTTGCTTGTATGTTTAATGTTGTACATTACTAAACAAGTACCCGGTATTGGTAGGAGAGATTTTGGTTTTGACATACTGCTATGAAAGCAACTTTTGGATTCACTAAACAACATGGGAGATAACAGGGAGAAAAATATAAATGAACATTTTCAGGCACTGAAAGCTCAAATGGAGACTAGAACAAGATTGTCACAGGCAATTGTGGATAAATATCAAAAGGAAATATGTTTTGTAATAAAGAAAGATGAAATCTGGATGGAGGCAGTTGTCCCTAGGACTATCGAGGTAACAGAAATGGGCTATGAAACAGATGATAACATCATAGAAACTTATGCAAAAGCCCTCCTCGAAGCACCAAAGGAACCCACTGAGAAAGTCTTTGGAAATGTAGAAACAATTGAAAGTGGAATTCAATCAAGGAAAAGGGTTAAGAAAGTTGAACAAACTGTGAAGAAAGGAACCCGACAAGCAAAAACAATTAAGGAAGATGTTTTGAAACAAACTGGTATCAAGGAAAGTGAGCTGGAAGGACTTCAACTGGAAGCTCATCTTTCACCGGTTGGAACTTCTTCTGAGAGTGATATACTGGCAATATTTAAAAGGGTAGAAAGGAAAAGAAAACCCTCACCGATACCCTCACCCACACCCAAGAGAACAAGACAAAAGCAATAGGTAGTGAGGCCCCCAGCAAGGAAGTTGACTCTAAAGAAGAAAAAGGTAAAACAAGACATTGCTCCACTAGATAAGCTCCTTAGTGAAATAACAGAGGATGGAAAGTTGAATAATATTAGAAAACTATACAATACACTTTCAACTGATGACAAAGAGAGCATAGAAAATACTGTAATTTTACACTTGGATATTTACAAGAAATTCTTGATGGAAATTGTCGATGAGATACCCACTGATCTCTATAGAAGGCTTGAAGCTAGAAGGATAGGTATTGTTGAGCTGGACATGAAAATAAAAATTGAGAAATTACTTGCAGTTCACCCAGTGAACTCACCTGAAGAAATTGATCAATTAATCAGTGAGGCCAACCGAACTGTATTTTCAATCGGTCACCGACATGTAGCACTGATGGCAGGGAGAATGAATGAAATTCCAAAAGAGACTGCGGACCAATGAGACATATTCTTTGTTGGAAAAGAAAAACAAGAAGAACTCAAAAGACCCAAGACTATTAGAGTATATCAAAAGGACAGGGATAAGGGGAAAGGTAAGGTAGGTGGACCTCCTAACCTGAAAATAACAGACAACTTACCCCCACCTCTTTTTGATACTCCACTGACATATATTGCTGATCAACCTACTATTGAGAGTATGGAGACTCCTCTAGAGGATACAAATCCTGAGTCTGCAATTTTGCATACCATGAATATTGATACACAAGAGGTGAATATTGTAGTAGATAAAGAAACTACTGAGGATGAGAAGAAATATGTGACTACTGAGTCACTAGTTGCAGATGTGGATATCAATGTTAGCATAGAGACAGAGAAACCGACAGAGGACTCGACTGAGAAACAATCAGAGAAATTGAAAATGGATAGTGCAGAGGCAAATACACACAAAGAGGAAGTACATTCAGAGACTACATCTGAGAAACCGACAGTTGAGAGCTCAAAGAAACCATCTGAGGCACCAAAACAGTAACAGGTTGATGTACAAGTTCAAACTGAGATAGTGCCACCGACAAAAACTGAAAAGCATAAACCTTTGTTGATAGAAATGCATGCTCAAACATATCCTCCTGAGAAAGAGGAAAGCAAGGCTATCACTACAACCGGCAACATAGAAATGGTAACAACAGTTGGACAGACATCCGATACTTCTATAGCAGAATTCCGGCCTACAAATGTAACAGAGGTCTTATTGGACTCAATAAAGAAAATCACACAGTGTAATGCACAAGCCTATAAGGCTATTGATGATACAATTCCCATTCTTAAATTGATAGCACTGAAGTGCATTGTGGATAATAAAGATTCTTTAGGTCAACTAGACACATTGTCTAAGTTCATCACCGACAATATTTTGATAGTTGATCAAATAAATGAGGACACATTTAAGGAGAAAATGAATAAAGAGAAAGAGAAATTCTTTGATGAAACAATAAAGAAGTGCATGGGACACATTGGCACTCTTTTACCAGCACTAAATAAAACAATAATAGAGTTTAAGGAACTTTACAAAGATACAGGCAAGACAAATTAACTGACAATAGATATAGACAAGGAAATAAGCAAGGTACAAAAGGAGATCGACAATATAGCTAATAACCTCATCGGTTCATCTAAACCATTATCAGTTACAGAGAAGAAGATATACAATCTAGAAGAAAAACTTGAGAAATTTGAAAAAGAGAAAGATAAAATAAAAGGGAAGGCAAAAGACCTTAAATGCAAACTCAACCCCAAATTGGACTACCTCATCTCTTTGAGAAAAGAGATCTCCGAGGAACTTGTTCAAGGACTGAAGACATCGGAGGAACAAATGCATCACCTCACTGGTACTATTCAAAGGACAGAGGTTGCACTGAAAGACAGTGAAAAGTTCACTGGGAGTCTAAATTTGGTAATAGCTGAACTCCTTCAGATTGTAACCCACCGGATACAAGGATCCAGGCAGGAAACCCACTCCACTAACACCGAATGACAACCTTTGTCATTGATGTCAAAGTGGGCATAGTGAGATGAGAAAAAAATGAACAGAACAGGACATCATCAGCTTAGGGGGAGCATACAGTTTTGGTAAGATATTTTGGAGATTCTTTTTGGACACTTTTTGATTTTTCTCATAAGTGTTGCCATCAATGCCAAAGGGGGAGATTGTTGGCAAATACACACTCCAATGAGAAATTGTAGGTTACTTAAGGTAATGTCATTGATGAAAACCTTACAATCATATGACACTGACACCAACAGACTCTACACTGACATACACATCACCGACACCAAAAGGAAGATTACTGGCACCCTAGCCGACAAGAATTTTGTGTGTATATATTTTTGTAATTAATTATAAAATCTTTTGTAAGCCGACTTGGCAGATTGTAACATGAATCATATAAGTATGAGATCATTGTAGATCATTTAGAAGAGAGAGATAGAGCGAGATATGAAAAGATAATAGCAAACCTACTATGCGAATTATTGGGATAAGGATTTATGTATATTGCAGAGCTTAAACCGATACTGAATCTAGCATAGTAGATGCTGATCTGAAGCAGTGCAAGACATTGGATTTGTATAATCCAATTTTGTAAGTCAGTGTAACTTCTTTGTAATTGAGCAGTGAACTCTAGGCACTTGGCCTTCTTGCATGTGCAGGCCCCTATTGCAAACAGTAATATTCCCTTATTGGCCAGTAAGCGAATATTGTGGGTCACAAATCCCACTGAGGTTTTTCCCACACCGGGTTTCCTCATTAAAATATTGTGTTATGGTGTGTCTCTTATGTTGTGGTTATTGTTCTTCTTTATTGCATTAATTTTAGTTTACCGGTACATAGTTTTGAAGTGCTTTTCATGTTATAAGTCAAGTAAATTCTTTTATCGGTTAGATATTGATTCACCCCCCCTCTCAGTATCTTTGGGAATCCTAACAATGCCAGGACTTGATCTGGATCTTATCATACATCATCTCAATGTAGATCCAAAAGCAAAAGCAGTTAAATAAAAGCTAAGGAAGATGCATCCACACATTGCTCTCCTTGTCAAAGTAGAGCTAAAGAAACTATTGGATGTGGGTTTCACAAGACTTGTTACCTATCCAAAATGGGTCTCAAGCATTGTGCCTGTGTCAAAGCCAGATAAAAGCATAAGAGTTTGCACTAATTCTCAAAATACAATCAAATAAGAAGCACCCTCAAAGATCAAGAAAAGATAACATTCACTTGTGCACAAGGTACTTACTGTTGGAATGCCATGCCATTCAGGCTTAAGAATGCAAGAGCAACTTATCAGAGAGCCATGACAATAATTTTCTATGACATGATGCATACATTTATGGAAGACTATGTAGATGACATACTAGCAAAATCTCATACAAGGAAAGAATATTTGAACATCTTGGGAAAGATCATTGACAGGCTTGAACAATATCAGTTAAGATTGAATCCAAAGAAATGTGAATTTGGAGTAACCTCTTGGGTACATTATATCAGCTCGTGGAATTGAAGTAGATCCTGAAAAAGTCAAAGCTATCATGGAAATGGAGTCACCTAAGAACATAAGTCAATTGCATTCTCTACAAGGGAGATTGCAATCAATCAGAAGATTTGTCTCTCAATTAGCAGATAAATGTCATCCCTTCACTCACCTATTACCCAAGAATGTTCATTCAAATGGGATCATAAGTGTGAGGAAGCCTTTATGCAAATCAAAGAATATTTGGTGAATCATCCAGTATTGGTATCACCAATCAAAGGAAAACCATTGCTTCTTTATATCTCAACAACAAATGCATCACTAGGAGCTCTCTTAGCACAACATGATGAAGAAGGAAAAGAAAGAGCAGTGTATTACATCAACAAAACACTTGTAGGCTATGAATTGAACTATACGTTAGTTGAGAAGGCATGCCTATAAGTTGTATTTGCAACTCAAAAATTACGACACTATATGCTTACTCATTCTCTCAAATTAATAGCAAAAATAGATCCACTAAAGTATTTGCTGAGCAAGTCAACTTTGATAGACAAATTGGCTAAATGGGTCATGATACTAAGTGAGTTTGATATAGAATAGATTGATCGAAAATCTATCAAAGGACAAGTCATTGCTGATCAATTGGATGGAGTACCCCTACAAGATGACATACCATTGCACATCAAATTTCCTGATGCAGATATTCTGATAGTTAGCACAAATTTTTGGGAGTTGTATTTTGATGGCTCCTCTACACAACATGGATCAGGTGCTGGGATTTTGTTCATCACACCTCAAGGACATACAATTCCAAAATCATATAGATTGTGGTTCCCTTGCACAAATAACACTGCAGAATATGAGGCATTGGTTATTGTAATCAAAATGGCTATTGAATGGAACATCAAAGAATTGCATGTGTTATGGGGATTCACAACTCATAATCAATCAAATAAATGATGATTATCAAACTAAAGATGACAAGTTAATGCCTTATAAACAACTAGTTGAATAATTTAAGGTGCACTTTGAAGAAATATCATTCACTTAGATCTCAAGAAATGAGAACAAAGCAACAAATGCAATGGCTACAACAACATCTCTTTTACAGAATCAAGAAAATCAACAACATTACGAATTCCTGGTGGAAGATATCTTGAATCCTACCATTGAATCCAAAAATACCCACATGATTTTCCATATATATGGAACCAATCAATCCTTATACAACCAAACTTATTGATACCTAAAGGAGAATATCCTTCCTCCTGACCTATCCCGCAATCAGAAAATAAATTTTATCCATCAGTCATCCCGCTATACTATCATTGCTGATACCTTATATAGAAGAGGTCTAGATAGTACTTTATTGAGGAGTCTTGAACAAGAAGCATCTGAGAAAGTTCTTAACGAAGTCTACACAGGTATTTGTGGCACACACTCAAGTGGTTTAACACTGGCCAAGAAACTTATTCGCTTGGGTTACTATTGGCCTACTATGGAGAGAGATTCATTTACATATGCTAAGAAATGCAAACAATGTCATATCCATGGGAATCTCATTCATGCACCAGCATAAGAACCACATCCTATGGTAGGATCATGACCATTCTCTCAATGGGGACTTGACCTAGTGGGTAAAATAAATCCTTCATCTTCTAATGGACATAAGTTTATTTTGATTGCTACTAAGTATTTCACTAAATGGATTGAATCAGTGCCTTTGACAAAGATGATAGGAAAACAAATATCATCATTCATCTTGAAATATATAATTTGTCGCTATGGAGTCCCTATGACCATCATCACTGATAATCGGAGATCATTTAAGAATCAAGATGTAAAGGAACTATGTGAGTGATTTCATAGCGAATATAGGTTTTCTACACCATATTATCCATAGGGAAATGGTCAAGCTGAGGCATTGAACAAGACAATCCTAAAAATCCTCAAGAAAAAAGTCAATGAAGCTGGTAAAGACTAGCATATTAAGCTAAATCTTGCACTTTGGGCATACAGAACCAGCATCCGCACACCAACTGGGGCAACTATGTATTGCTTAGTCTATGGATCAAAAGCCATATTACCAGTAGAAGTAGAGATACCTTCTCTATGAGTATCCTTGAAAGGTCTTATTCCAAAAGAAGAGTAGCAAGTCTCTAGACTTCAAGAACTTGAGCTGATTCAGGAGCGTCCCCAAAATGCTTCAGATCACTTGAAGGCATATCAATAGAGAATCGCGAGAATTTATAACCATAGAGTTAAGCCAAGAATTTTCCACATTGGAGATTTAGTCTTAAGAGAAAATCCATGAAATCAACAAGATCGAGAAAAGAAAGGTAAATTTGAGCCAAACTGGTTAGGTCCTTTTGTCGTGGTAGTAGCATATGGTTCTGTAGGTGATTGGTTCGATGATCCTATCAATACTATGCATCTGAAGAAATTCTATGCTTAAAAGTATCAGGAGAAACGTACCAAAAACAATGAAAAAGCCTAAAAATAAGAAAAACAACAAAAATCCCTTAAAAAAAAACAGTGTAAAACAGCAAAAATAGTTTTAAAAAAATGCAATAAATTTAGATGGTGAAAACCTGGTAAACATGCGCTATCTAAAAGTGGTTTCTTCCATCTATGAGATCACTTTGCGCATATATCTATCCTATCGCATATATCCATCCTATCGCATCCATCTAGCCTCACATATTCATTCCATCTTTTGCATCCATTGCTCTAGATCATTAGTAAGAAATATGCAGCTTATCAAACAAGTCATTAATATTTGACATACTTAGCGTAGTCATTGTCTTATATTTTATTAGAATTAATCATATCTGCATTACATCCCACCATGGTTTCGTACATCCGTAATAAAGTTTGTTTCTACTTGGGACAAAATCCTAAAATCCTTTTGTTAAGGTGATCTTTTAAATATTTGAAAATCCAAAAACATTCAAAAAATTTAGAAAAACTAAAAACACTTAGGGTTTTGAAACAGATGATGAACAACAAGAAATGAAGATCAAGGCATTTGTAACAACTGGATTGTGACATTCAAAATATGAATATTTAAAGTAGCAACAAAGGATTATTAATGATCATTTATCAAGATGATTATATCAGTTAATGACCACGAGAACATATGTATGACATATAAGATTCAGTGTTTATATCTTTATTTTTTCGTTAATCATGTACTCTATGCAACTCGATGATGTCCATGACTACAGAAGCTATGATGGGGCATGATTATTTTCTTTGTTTGCTATCTGTGGTTTATCTCTTACTAAGGTATGTACTTGTCTAAGGATATGATTGGCAAAAGATCATGGAGGACATTCTGAGTCATGCATGAAAGGGGATAATCCTTTTCTATTCTACAAGAAATACTCAGGTCAGCTTGATTCATTATATCAAGTTTCTTGTATAAACTTGCTATATCAAAATCCATGTAAGAAGCACTCAGGTCAGCTTGAATCATTATGTCAAGTTGCTTGTATTTTCTTACAACATTTAAAAAGCTCAATGCTGAAATCAAGCACTATTACAAGAAAGCATGTGAAGAATGGAAGTATCATTTTAGATAGATCATTTAGATTAATTATCATTTTCATTATAAGAATTTATCCCATTTCATTCAGAGATCAATAGTCATAAATAAAGGTTGAGTATACTTGGACAAACAAAAACAATTTGCATTGATCATTTTAGGTTCATTTATCTTTAAAATCATTAGGTTTGCATATTAATCATCGTCATTCATTTCATTAGTTTGCATTCAATCATAACAAAACAATCATTTGCATTTCATTACTACATTTCATTGATCATTTGTCATTATTAGTTGCATTAAGTTCATCATCAATTTGCATCTAGTAATCATTAGTTCATTATATCCATTAAAGATCATTTAATTGCGTCCTTTTCATTATTATATCATCATAAACATGTCATTTATAAGCATCACAATATCATCTCATTAACATATGCATATACATTATAATAGGCATCCATCACATGAGTCTCATCAAGCATATCATTTAAGTTATCATTATAACATTTGCATACATGATTATCAAATCAAAAATCAAATGCAGTTCATTTCATCATCATATCATCACATGAATATTTATAATAACATCCATAATTTGCATATATAAGCATTTTTCCATAACCATTTTCATATAGGTAAAGCAAATCACATTACATCATATAGATCATCATCATATCATCAAGAGAACATCATGAAATATAAAGGAAAGGAAAAATCATCATAACATCATCCATCTAATCACTGCATATATAATCTTTGTAATCAATGCATATAAGTCATTATCATATAGAGTAGCATGCATAATAAATAATGAATCATTAGCATCATATAGGGTCCATGTCTTCATATCATCATAAAACAATAAAAAGTCCAAGTATACAATGATATCACTATAATCAATAAAGTACAAATGTCTCAATGGTACAAATACAAGATAAGATCAAGTCTCAAATCAAGGCTATCTTGTACCACTACCACCTAAATTTGTCCGTCTCTATGGCTATGGGTGAGATGATCCTCTAGATGGCCATGCTCCTTGATCCCTACTCCTCTGAAGAGGTCCCATAACCCCACTACTGTTGGTATCCATCTTGTCAGATACAGGAGTAGTCGCATAGCTCCCAACTCTCTCGCTCTTTGAAACTAGATCCTCATATCACCAACGCTAGTACGTTGTCTCCTTCCCAGCCCAATATAGTGCTCTAACAATATCAACTAAGAGAGTGATAGATCCAACCTGTTGAATATGATCAAGGAAATTCTGCGTATCCTACTGTCTCCTCACAACTCTATCCCTCTCAACAGTGAGTGCTTGTACCTGTGCCCTGAGCTGCTCTATCTGTGCTCTGAAGTTGTCTATGGTCTCCTGCTGGGGTACACCCTGTATGCCCTCATCCCCACCTCCATCTCCACCTACTGGAGTCTCCATCCGAGTAGCTCTCATGATCTGTCGTTGAATGAGAGGCACATGATCCTCTGAATCCTCCTCTCCCTCATCCCAACTTCCCTAAGATGCAATAACCCCTAGATTTGGACGAATCTAACCAAAATCAATACCTCTCCCTCGACCCCTGTCCAATCCTCCGCCTCTACCTAATCATGGAGAGGGTAATCCTCTCGTTTCTCTAAGCTCTCCTCTACCTATAACCCGATTGATCTTCTTTGCATCTCTGCCAGCTGGAGGAAGTACTCCTCCTACCCTCTCAACCCTACCTGCATCCCTCCCTATCATGGGAAGTGGTTTCCCAACCCTGCAACCTATGCAAAAGGTCCTCCCTGGACTCTCACCTGGCCTCCCCTCCATCCTCGTCTCTCTCCTCTCCCATCTCCACCCTCATCTCCTCCATCTTCCCCGGTCTCTTGTGCAACTCTCAACTCTCATTTGCATCTCTGTTTTTGAACAAGATGATCATTTGAATCATCCTCCTCATCTCCTAAGATGGGAGGAGGGTCTGTTGGATCAGTGATGTGAGGAAAAGGGTGTGCAAGCATATACTAAGAAGAATCTATTGTAATCTCGACATCCAAAATGTGCAATCTCAAATCATAAGCTACCATTGGCACAACCAAAAACTCTGCATGTGCTATCTCAAAAGATAAAGAAGGGCCCCAATCTCACATATCCTTATATCACCGTGCATACATGGCGACACTAGAAGGCATGTACTGAATAATCACAAACTGTCTCAAAATGCGACCAAACAACTGTCGCTCAATAATATAAGGAGTGCGACCAATCAAATACCTACTCTACAAAATCAATGGCAAAGTTCATGCATCCTCCATCCAAGGCTCACAATCAATATATGGTCTCCAAATCATAGTGTCCATGGAGTCTAAAACACATTGCCAATACTCCATCTTACCCAGCTTTGACTGAGTAAGGGTACCTCTATACAAATATACATATGGTTGGCCCTCACTACGAACTCTATCATGAATAGGCCGGGTAACAACAATGTGCTCCCAACACCAGACCTGTAGTAGTGTACATCTAGTCGAAAGACTAGCACTCTCATCATAAAAAAGATGATGTAGATCATGATATAAGTGTGCAAGCATACACACACCCCATGCATAACAAGTTTGATGCTGCATCATGCTCAACAAGATCCCACCCCAACCAACAACAAAACCTCAAGATCTCCCATCAGGACAAATGAATCCACCAATCAAGCCTGCAAGAATCATTGGGAGAGTCTCGTAGTGCATAATCATGTCCTCCCATCTAATCTCTCCTCCATCAATGTTGTCATCTACAAACACGGCTCTGCAAGCCTTTGTCCCTCCAAGATCTTGGTAATCGTACTGGACTAACTCACCAATCACAGGGATGTGTAAGATCCGGTAGACATCCTCGAGCGTCACACTAATCTCACCAGTGGGTAAGTGAAACATGTTATTCTCGCTATGCCATCTCTTGGCTAATGAAGTCAATAACCCCATGTTATGCGTAATGTTAGGCATATACAAGAGGTGACACAATCCACACATTTCTATATGTCTAATCTCATCCCGTGTCAGCTCTGGAACTAAATGGCACATGGCCGGGAATTTCTCCCGACACTGGAGAACATCAAGTTTCTCATGTTTATACAAGAGAATTTATCCTCTATCAATCATCTATCTATCAAATCTAAGAGATCACTAATCTATCAAATAATCAAATCAAATGATCAATCACACAATCAATCAATGCATTCAATCAAATCTATCATGCTCTTCATCAGAGACTAAATCGGCCTCTTAGAGCTATCAAATCAATCATTCATCTATCCCATTGATCAAATTTATCAAATCCTCTATCAATCAGACATCAATCGTCTATCAATCTATCCAATTACACATCAATCATCTAATCAAATTTCATAAAATTGAATTTTAACATTGTTAAAATCAAACAAATTCAATTTTAAGTAAATGCGCCATCATATCAAACAAACGTGCTATCCTATTCAACACAAGTGCCAAACCAAGTGAAAGCGCTAACCAATCAAGCATTTGTGTGAAACTAACACACAAAAGCGCTAAATTAGTTAAATGCGCTAACAAATTAGTCAAATGCGTGAACACATTACACACGGGCGCTAAACAAGCATTTGCGCTAACATTCCTAGCAAATGTGAGACTAAACAAAGCATATACGCTAAACTTACAAAAGAGTTAACCTACCTAATGAATGCACTAATCTAAAGTGCAAAAGCGCCTAATCTAAGTGCAAAAATCGAAATTTTTTCAAAATGCCCTAAATCATGCGTGAATCACGGAAAATCGTACGAGAAGTTCAAAACAAGATCAGGATAGACCACTCACTGGTGGGCCCGTACTCAGGAGGTCTCTGGTAACATCTCACGCGATCCAATCAATGACTCTCGAATGGGATCACCATTTTGCCAGCTCAGCACTAATTTCTTTTCTCTCCCAAAAGCTGACAAGAATGCAAATGAGGATAAAATTACCTTAGGATAATTTTATTAATACCCTTTTTGATTTTGAAGGGGTAATTAATGTTTCGAGTGGGGCAATTTTATTTTTCAAAAATGAATTTAGTTGAGAGGCCTATTTTCAAATCTTTTCAATCAATTATCGTGAGATCAATCGTTCAATCCAAAATTTTCAACAATTTCATGATCAATCTCCTGAGGGGGCACACAATCAGGATTTTTATCTTCGTCAAGCGCATTATCAAGACTTGATTTAATCTTTCAAGCAATGTTGTCTCAACATTATTTTGAAGAGGGGCAAAATGTATACACATAAAATTGGCTATGAGCAATTGAATAAATATTTTATATTTATTTAATAATTATTCTTCTATTAAATAGTTAATTTGAAAAGATTAATTTATTTAATTCATTCTTCTATTAATTAATTCATTTAGCCTTTCTTCTAATTAAATAAATATCTAATATTTAATGATTGTGCGACTATCCACTATCCTATAGTCTTCTTAATTAAATAATTTCTTAATTATTTAATCTCCATTTTCCAACTCTCCCTCATCTCCACATCACTTCTTCTTTGCCAACTCATCAATCATGTGGCTAAAGATATTAATATATCATTATCTTCAACATTCATTTCATTCTCCAAATAATGTGTAGGTACACACATTCCTCAACCTCCCTATATTCTCTCCAACCTTCCTATATATTTGGAGGAAGTTGAGTCCACTTGTCCTCTTATCCCTAAATCTTCTCCAACTATCCTATATTCTCTCAGTGTTCATCCGCAGTCAAGGTAAGATGAATGACGCTTGCCTTTTCTTTCCACCTTTTCCTCCATCTTGTAGGAGTAGGAGGAACATATTCCACCTTTCTCTCTCACATCTCAACCTCTTGCTCATATCCATCCAAAATTGCAAAATTTGATCATGATCATTGATCTCTGCCACCTAAGCTTATGCACTCAAAAATCTATAAATAGAGGTCTCCTAAGCCATTTTTGAAACTAATAGTCTAATAGCTAATCTTACAGTCATTCTAGGAGTCTTTATCTTGCATCCATGAGTTTGAGTTTGAAGCAAATAACATTTTTAGAGTTTTGAGCATAAATCATTTTCATAGCATGTTAGCATAATATCATTTGCATATCATAGTATCAGTTAACTATCAGTCCATTCTTCATATGCCATCTTGGAAGCTACCGGTGCTTGTCTGAGAGCAAAATCATCTGCAACCAAGAACAATGGAGTTAGGACACAATGAGGTGTAAATCATGGAAGGTATAATCTTGTTTATTTTGTTTATTTCATGTGTTACTTCATTGGTTGAAGCTAAGTTTCTTGTAGCTTTCTTTTATACTTTATGATGAACTAATAAGTTTCAGGATACTTCTTTGGAGTTCAACTTTAGCCTCAACACTGAAATCCAAGTGGGTAATGGATATACGACATAGGTGCATAGATAAACATAACTAATGTGGAATCTAGATGAATGCATTAGAACATGTGCATATAAACACGAGATCCAAGATAAATGTGTAGGAACAAGTGTAAGGGGATGAAAAAATATCACGAGGAAGGGGTTTCACTTTATACAAAATTATACTTTGTGTCAATGTATAAATGTAAGAATGCACTTCCTTAAAATAAGCTCATAACTAAATAAAAAATGATATGGCCTGCAAATTTCTCCATTAGAATTATAAATCAAGGTATAAAATTTATAAATCTTATTATAATTTCAAAGAAATAACATACTATTACAATAAGAGTGCAAATATATTTTTTCAAAAAATACACAACACATAATCATCTTATTTTTAGTTTTTTATTTGACTTAAAAATATATAAATTAATAAATGTATCAATGAACTTTTTAGATATTGGTGAAGTTGAATAGTTTTAAATGAGCCTATAGAAAATCAGATCTTGTAGAATGTAAGGCCTCAACACTAAATTAATGATATTAAATAACAAGATGTTCTTATGATTGCATTATTATTTTATATAATTTATGAGGATCATTGACATATGCTGAAGTTAAAATCTGATCATTCCCTTGAAGATGTGGAAAATAAATGTGACAGGAAGGAGTGAGGCTTTTTGAAGATGTATCTTGAATGCCAAACATTCATCATCGTAAGCGAATGTTTTCTCATGCATGGTTTGTACGGCCAATTAGAATCGAAGAAATAATGGGTTGAGTAAGATGAAGCAGAAGCAGATCCACTGCTTCTTATCTTTCAAATCAATACAACAAAATAAACATATTCAGTATTTCTCAGCTGCAGCACAATCCCATCTAGTTGAGTCGGGAAAGTTGAATAATGTATTAAATGATAGTACGCAAGGGAGAATTGAAGTTGACGTTCGTACAAGCAGGAAAATCCTCGAGGAAGGAAGAAGTCTGCACGCTGCCATTATTAAAATTGGTTTCGAATTGGAGATTCTTTGGCAAAATCATATTCTCAACGTATATGCCAAATGCAGAAGAATAAGAGATGCACGGCAAGTGTTTGACAAAATGCCGGAGAGAAATCTGGTGTCGTGGTCTGCAATGGTTACAGGATATGCCCAGAATGGATGTGGTGAGGAAGCTGTGAAGGTTTTTCGTGAAATGCAGCGAGAGGGTATAAATCCAAGCGAGTTCGCTTACGCGAGTGTTAGCAGGGCATGTGCCAGTCTTGCAATTGCTGAAGAGGGCGATGAAATTCATGCTCAAGCAATCAAAACTGGATATAACTTGAATGTTTTTGTGGGAAGTGCACTTGTTGACATGTATGCTAAATGTGGCATCATGGAGAACGCAAGAAAACTGTTTGATAGACTCCCTCAACGAAATGTTGTTTCATGGACTGGGATAATTGCAGGATATTTACAAGATAGAAATGAGATAGAGGTGCTGAACCTATTTTGGCAAATGCAGAAGGCTGGTACAAAACCAAACCAATTTACAAGCTCTTGTGTTCTTAGTGCGTGTGCCAACCTGCAAGCTTTGGAAGAGGGAAAGCAGGTACATAGTGATGTTATAAAATCTGGACTTGAGTTGGATATTTTTGTTGGGAATTCCCTTATTGACATGTACGCAAAATGTACTAGGCTAGAAGATGCACGGCAAGTATTCGAAATGATGCCTGAAAAAGATGTCATTTCGTGGAATGCAATGATTGCTGCCTATTCGCAGAACAATCAAGGGGAGGAAGCCATGAAAATGTTTCGAAGGATGCAATGGGCAGTAGTGAAGCAAGACGAAATCAGATTCTCTGCTGTTCTGGGGGCTTGTGCGAGCTTAGCAGCTTTACGATATGGCAAGCAAATTCATTCCAATATCATTAAAAGTGGCCTCGAATCAGACCTGTATGCCGGGAATGCCCTTGTTGACATGTATGCAAAATGTGGGGGAGTAGAAGATGCATGCCAAGTATTTAACTTGATGCAAGAACATGACGTGGTCTCATGGAATGCAGTCATTTTAGGATGTGCACAGCATGGGCATGGGAAGAAAGCAATTCAACTTTTTGGGGAAATGCAAGAAGCCGGCGTAGAGCCGGATCATGTTACTTTTATCTCTGTGCTTTCTGCATGTAATCATTCCGGCCTGGTGGATGAAGGTCGTCGTTACTTTAATTCCATGACTCAAGAATATGGCATTGCACGAAGAATAGAACACCATGCTTGCATGATTGATCTTCTTGGTAGAGCAAGGCACTTGGATGAAGCCTACAATCTGATAGTCTCAATGCCCTTTGAACCCGATAGTCGCATGTGGGGATCTTTGATTGGAGCATGCAGAATCCACAGAAATATAGAGCTTGGAATAATTGCTGCAGAATCTCTGCTAGACTTGGAGCCACAGAATGCTGGTATACGTGTGTTGCTTTCAAACATATATGCTGAAGCTGGCAGGTGGGATGATGTAAGAAAAGTGCGAAAAATGATGAAAGACACTAGGGTTGTAAAGGAACCAGGACAAAGCTGGATTGAGATCAAGGAATCTGTGCATGTATTCTATGCAGAAGACCAATCACTTTTGCAAACATAAGAAATATATACAATGTTGAAGAGATTTTTGGACATATAAGTACAGAGGGCTATGATCCAGACACAAACATGATCTAAGAAATGAAGTTTAAAAGAGGTAAAATATGAAAACAGCAAAGTATATGAGAGGATTCTCATTCCTCAAATGTATGAAGATGATGTTTAATTTTATATGATATGCTCTGGTCTAACATTGAGAAGCCATGATTTGTAATGAGATTCTCCATTCTAAGGATGTCATACACAGATGTATGTTATTGGATTGGCTCAAATTCTGTTACCCATGTTTTCAGTTGTCATCTCGAAAAATTTGCAGGACTAGTGGTCAAGTTTGTAGGTTGGCCTTAAATAACACTTGAACGACCACTAAATCATTACCACAAAAATTCTGTTTTGCAATTTTAAAGTTACCTCCCCTTTGAAAGGGAAATTAGAATTTATACTTCGTTTGCTGGCCAGAGACCCTTTTGAAGGGCATTATAGGATGTAAATTTGACCAAAGTGCAAAACCTTTGTGGATTCCTGAAACCTACGGAATCCTTGCTGATTCGTTAAAATATGCAGCAGCTGCAGGTTTCAGTGATTAAAATCTTTGGGCTCTTAGATGCAGGATGCTCCTAGGTGAATTTTAATCAACATCAACCAAAACGATTTACATTTTATGCTTTGTTGGATTTTTGGCTTCAGGTGAATTTTTGGTATTTAATAAGTCAAATATTTTTATAAACTATTTTGGCATGGGTTGAAGTAAACGTATGGTTATATTTTCATGTATTTTGGTGGCATTTGAATTGTCATAAATTCAAAAATTGTCTTAAGTTGGGGTTGGGAACTTGTGGATCCCACATACACCTCAAATGGAGCCAATTTTAATTCAAATTCAAATTCTTGAAAAATTTAATTGTATGACAAAGCATTTCCTTCAAAAGTGGGCGTAGCAAAGGAGCAATTCTGGGTTTCTAAGTTTGGGAGTCAAGTGGGAGTGTAAGTGGTCTTACATGGACAGCTAATTTTAGCATGTTGTAAGAGGTGTTGTAGGAACTATTAATGGAGATTCCAAATGGAAATTCAAATCAAAATTTGAATCCGAGGCAAGTGGGACGTACTTTTCTGGGTCCCTAAATTGGGGGAAATGAAATGAAGTTGAATTTGGGGAGGAAAAAAAAGGGTGTTACAGCATGTTCCCATGCGGCTGCTTAGCTTATTTTTGCTAGCAATAGCTGCTCAACTTTTTTAGGAAATATCTGTGGAGCTGGTGGCCCCATGAGTATTTATTTTTCTGCTTATTTTTAAGAGAAATCTTAAAATTGGTATTAATAATATCAGTAATAATTTGTGCACAAGAAAAAATAGAAATAAAATGAAAAAAAAAAAGAGGGAAACAAATTTGTGGAGCCATGTGGCATTTTTGGCAATATGCAGTTGCTGCTTATTTCCAGCCCCCCCTTTTTTCCCATAGCTTATTTTCAATTCCTAAATAATAGCTGCTCCACTTAAATAGCAAAAGATTGTTAATTATCCTTTAACAACAATTTTAAATTTGCATGGGAACACTCCAACTACTTAAAATTAAGCAGAAAATAGAGTTAAGTAGCCTCATGGGAACATGATGTTAGGGTTTCATTTGTAATTCACAGGTTTGAAGTTGGAGGAGGAGAGTTTGGGAAGGCATGTAGAAGCCATTTGCTGCTGTAATTCACCATTGTTGCAGGTCTATGATCAGACCCAAATCAGATTGGGAAGGTGTATTGTGAAGCCAATAGGTTCACCTAGTTGTATTGCAAGATTGCTTGAAGTTTTAATGAGAAATTCTTAATTTTTATTGCATCAATTTGCTGTTCTTTTCCATCTATTTTTCTGTCATATTTTAGATTTGTATGTGTGTTCAGAGTGTTTGTTTGAGAAAGGTTTGAAGTGATTTACACCCCTTTACATCAGATCTACAGGTTTCTTGAAATCTACCGGGTTTTTTTTTCTTAATTTATGAATGGGCTTTAGAGCCTCATTTGTGGATTGCAGTTTATATAGAAGGCATTATCTACAGCTTCGATTGCTTTCTACAACAACAAAAAAATGGGTCTTTTCTGAAAAATATGAGTGGGTAGTCCTCAAAGTGATGAATTTGTGGTTTAGAAGGGGTTACAAGTTGAAATCTAGAGGAAAGGGTTTAGGGTATTACAACCCATATGATGGTAGCCCAGGTATGTGCGTCCCTGCCCATGAAGAGTAGATCCATGGGTGGTCTGATATGGATGTGTGGACATTAAAAGGTTTTCCTTGCATTTTCTGAGAAAAACAACGTGCAGAAGTGAAACAAGCCAGGGTCTATAGCTGAAATGGGCACAATCAGTACCACATTAAAAGCACCTTTCTTTTCCTCTTCTTGTATGCTTTAACCAGTACAGTGCTCTCACAATCAGGTGGCTTTCTATGTAATGAAATTACTTGCACAAGAGAAGAATACAATAGGAAATAAGATACAAATCCTTGAAAATAATAAGCCACTTTGAGGGAGCAACCTCCAAAAGTCATCAATAAGAACAAATCTTATAAGATGATGTTCAACAATTACCTACTTAAATTACCTACTTAAAGGAATCATTAACATAATATTAGTACATTAATCCCAATAAGGCTGACCTAGCATACACTAGTTATAATTAGGGACTCATAAATGACTCAATATATTACAGAATATGTGAGCCATGGTTATAACTTATCCCAATAGAATCAATTGGTTAAGGGCGTAGCATGCCCGCCTCCCTTTAGAAAAGCATTGTCCTCAACATGGATCAACTGTGGATGCTTTTGCATGAAATCTACATCTTTCCATTTAGCATCTTCAATAGGCCAATTCTTCTTCTTGATGAGGTAATGTATGATTGTCCTAATCCTCAACTTCTTTGTGCACGTTGGTAAAATTAATTTAAGATTTAAGATGAATATTTTCTCTTTATTGAGCTTAGGTAACATTGTCTATCTTGGACACATGCTCCCAACATCATCCTTCTTATGAACCATAAGCACTCGAGAAGAATTAACACTTGGAATGGGACAAATTATATTTGCCTCCAACATCTCCTGTACCAATTTATTAATCCCAATCTTTTGGATTTGAGGAGTTATATTTGCAGTTAGCTCCCAAGTAGTAGTTGAATGGCATGATCATGATCTACAATTGCTTGAAATTTGGCATTTTAGGAAACTTTGACCATTGTCCTTTAATGAAAATAATTGTGCCACAAACTGATTTACACCTTTTTTAAGCATCTTGTTGTTTGATGTGCTTACCATCTATGGGGCCTTTGCATGCAACTCTCTTAGTTCAAATGTTACACCTTCTTAATGAAAATGCATGAATCCCTTGTTGAAGTTCATCTTAATCATTCCTGAGCTACGAAACCTGGGGATGCGTCCCTTACCTGAAAACCCCCATCCCAGTCCCGGGGACGTTTTGGGGACTTGGGGACGGCCAGGGGACGTCCCCCCCCATCCCCAAATTGTCAGAATTTTGAGGGGACGCCCCCGAAACGGGGGGACGGCTTCCCTAGCTGTGGGGGACGTCCGTACGTCCCAGGGATGGCTGGGGACGGATTGGGGACGTCCCAGCCGTCCCGGGGATGGCTAGACGTCCCCCACATCTAGGGCTAGGGAAAAATATTAAAATAAAAAAAGTCGTATTTTCAATTTTTTTTTAATGATGTTTTTTTCGTAATTGAGGGAGTGAAATATCTCATGAAGGGTTTTTTGCCAATAGAAAAATAACACCCGGCGTTGCCCCTTGACCCCAACTTGGGGGCGCTGCCCCCAAACCCCCGTCGAAAAATATAGGGGGAAATTGCGCTGATGGAAGTAGTGAAAATTTAACCTCCGAGTCTGATTAGGCTCCATTATGTATGTTATTTCTTTAATATCTATTATGATATGCATATTGACAATGTGAATGAATTGAAATTCTGAATTATGAGTGCATATTGAGTATTGAGTCTATTGATAATGTTGTATGTTTGATGTTTGCATTCTAAAATGTTTTCATAGTATTATACACATGCTATATCCATGTTTTCATATGAATATAATGTATAGATGCATGCTTTATCCATGTTTTCATATGAACATTTAGAATTTTCCTATATATTTTGAATTTTTCATATATTTTATATAGCCGTCCCCTTTGCTGTCCCCCTGTCCCCAAATTTGGCAAAAAAATTTGCCGTCCCAGAAACTCATCCCCCTGTCCCCTCGTCCCCCATCCCGGAAACTTGGGGTAACGTAGTTCCTGAGGCTGTGAGCTATTGGACTTCCCAAATAATATTTGCTATGTCTATGAGAATATCAAATGTAGGGTAATATTATGGCATTTTTTTGAACAATTAATTTGTCACCATCTGCAATTATAACCCAAAATTTTGGAGCAGGGTAAATGAAACAGTTTAACCATGTCACCAACTTATTGTTGATAAAGTTGTGAGTACATCCTGAGTTGATCAGAACACTGTCACCTTATGGATTTTTAGGAAACCCACTACCTTGAGGCTTTGTGCGGTACTAATATTTGAAGTGCACAACAAGAGACAATTGGGATTTTTTTGACTCCCTGACTCTATTTGTTCTCCCAGATAAGACGTGACCCTTTTGCCATTTTTTGAATTTTTCTTCAATTTGTTGAAGTGTTAACCTAGTAGGTGGAAGAAATGACAGTGCAGCGGTGCTGCAATCTTTGTTGCTAGTGAATTCCTACCACTTTTTGGACTAGAATTTTTCCTCTACTTTATTTGCCGTAACAATAGAATCAAATACACTAATTCGATTATACATGTGTATCTCATGTTGAATGCGGTCTTTGTGCCTGCCAAGAAATAGGTTGTTCAAGTTCTTCTCCATAATCTCCACTAGCAAGGATAGATTTTGGAATTGATGAATAAAATTCTTAGCTGAAAATGTTTGTTGTCACTCTGCCAATTTATTGAGGTAATTCCGCATCACTCTATTGTTATAATGCATTTGTAGCTCCTCTATAAAAAATGACCAGGTGACAGTAAGAGTTTTTTACTTCTTTTGAAGACATAAACATTGATACCAAATGAATTGTTAAGATGACAAGGAAGCCATTGTAACCTTTGTCCAGTTGGGACTCGATGTACATCAAAACAATTCTTCATTTGATTTATCCAAGTAAGTTGATCCTTACCATCAAAATTATGCATATCCACCTTTGGTAGTAGGTTTCAAGCTCTGGAACTAGTGCTAGCCATTGGTCGACATTACACAACATTTGGATCTAGTTTAGGTTGTCTCATAGATCCACCTTGGCGTTGCTGAATTAGCTGTGAAATTAATACTTACTAGAAAGTTTGAGAGAATATCCAATTTCTTACTAATGTTAACCAAATTGCTTTTCCTGTCCATGCCAAACTTGATATTTTGCATATTCTCCTCTAGTACGTACACCTTGTTATCTAGTGAAAAAAAATAGTATGTCTGAAGTCCCATTAAACCGCATCTCTAGCTCTGTCACATCTTTGTTAGGAGACTTTCTTAGTGTGATTGGATTCATTGCCTTGCTTCTTGTTGAAGCCCTTAGATAATGCCACCAAAATAATTTTCACAATAACAAAATAGATTAAAATATGCTGAAATTTATGCTATAATATACTTGAGCTTAATCGTCACTTTGTTATTTTTTTCCCAAGAATCTCAATGTTTTGCGGCCTTACAAGCCAATTTGGTAAAAAAGCGAATTTCATAATAACTCTAACAATACTTACTTCAAATCTAGAATGTGTTTGCTTCAATGTGTCCTTGATCAATCCTCTAGATTTCAGGGAAAAAGTCACAATAATCAGAGAGATAAGTACTTACAACACAACTTAAATAAAAAAAATGCCCTATTTCTTTCTTTCCAGGTTATAACAGCATCCTTGGACACTACTTATAATGAAATTACTTGCATTTTAAACAAGAAACAAATGCTTAATAATAATAAGCCATTTCAAAGGGGCAACCTCTAAAAGTCTTCAATAAGAATATAACTTACAATACAATGGTCAACAACTACTCACTGCTTCCTATATATAGGCATCATTAGATAATATTGATACTTTACTTCCCATGGGGCCAAACAAGCATACAATATTTACACACATGAATTCATAAATGAATCAATAAAGGTTTATGTGAGCTATAGCTGGTTATTGCATATTCAATACAATCAATGGGTTAAGGGTGTAGCACTCTGCCTAGAATTATCGAACCCATGGAGTAGTTTCATATGTTTGTATGCTCGTGGACCTTAAAACGGCCATGGCGGCCATGGATTTTCTTGTATTTATTCGAGGAAACCTGATAGGCTAGAGCCATGCCCAAAGCAGGCACATTTAGCATCAGCCTCACTTTTGTGCTCATTTCTGAAATATTACATTTTCTTCTTAAGTGACAACTCCTCAAGGCTCGCTTTGCATTTTAGTCCATGGACTCCATACATTATAAAAGCTACACATAGCACACAATATCCCTCAGATACAAGGATCCAATTCATTGAATTTTCTTACAAACCCAGTTAATTTTTATTTTCAAAGGTTGGTGCATTTAACACTTCAGTAAAAGTACAAAACAAAGTAAAAGCTTAATTCCATGGGCCAAATTCAATGCAACCTAAGGCCTTCCAAGGGAAATTGTTACATTAAAACATTAATTACTCTCTGTAGGCAGTATGTCCGATTGCTCAGTTACAACACAACTAGCAGCATGTTGCAAAATTTAGCGACATTCCCCACTCCATGCTTTGAAACAGTCTTTTATAAGCATTGTAAAACTGTCCTAGGAAATAAACAAAGGTTATTGCAGTGAAAAAGCTCTTTAAATGTTTTTATGGAGTGCAATCAAACACGGTCTCCATTTCATTTTAATGGCTAGGTAGAAATTGAGCACTCTTGTCTGCCTACCCATTTGTGTACCGTAAATATAAAAAAGCCAAATGAAAGTTACAATGCTTTTAATTGACATGAAAGTTTAATAATTGACATGAAAGTTTAATTCTTGACACAAGCAAAATCCAAACAAGAAAATCTACAAAAATCATTTTGTCCTCATCCAATCAAAACAAAAAACAAACGCGTACAGTTCCATCAAAATATGTAAACTCGGACATAAATTTGGGGAGCAAAAAGGCATTTTTGAGAGGATAAGTATCAAGGGATAGCCATATTTTTATTGTTTTTGCAATCTGCTAATATGTTTGCTTCTGCAAATCCAAAACATTTCTCTACATAAATGTGTAAATTCACCAATGGAAGTAAAGGAAACACAATAATTTTTCCTCATATAGTTGATTCCATCTACTCAACAGAAATTAAGGACTCCAAGGGAACAGCTCCTAGGGATTTACTGTTTACTAAGTAAACTGAGATTATCTTCTCTCCATGTAGTTGTGTACTGAAAACAAAAAGTACCAAGCCATCATGGACACATGGTGTGACTGGACTTATCCAGACAAAGAGTCTTGGTTTGATATATTATAAAGGAAGATCAGGGACCATCTGCAGGTACATTCCTTTCAGCTCACTCCATTGCACTGCAATTCTAACCAAGCTTATGATCGTGAAGATTAATACAGATTTGTTGGAAGACTATAAAGTAGTAAAGGAAGTAATCATGAAGTAGACAAGCCCTAGTCCCGAAGTAATTAAGGAATAAAGGGGCCAAATAGGTCTTTTATTCTGTGCCATGCAAACTCTGCTATTCCATTAAGTTGCAAAGGATAAAATTAATGATGCCGATAAAATGAAACACCATAGTCTTTGCATTATTTGCATATTCAGGTAGCATTACATTCGTTTGATCTGAACAGACTTCTCTTCTAATGATCTTGCGCTATTTTTTGCAGATTCTCTGTATTGAATATGTGATTTGGACTTTGCAGAATATTACATGTTTAAGTGAATCAGAATTGAAAATATGTATATCTTATGCAAATGCAATTCCATTTTTCATGGGATGCATTGTTGTATCATGGTGATTATGCACCTTTATTAAACAATGTAAATTTGGCTTTGTTTACATTTATTAGAAATATGGTAGGCCCTTAGAAGTGAATTCTCACACTTATAATCTTTCCTTGTTATAGAGACTGAGATGTATGTATAACATCAGAATTTGTCAATGGATCCCTTCAATGATAGTATGACCCTTTCCTAATGGAAAGAGAAAAAAGGGGATAACATGTACGAAAAACCAGATGGAACAAGTTGTTCCCCTCTGCCCAGCCTAAATGTCATGCATGTTTGCAGTCACAGAGTTTATTGACTGCATACCAGTCCAAAAAGGTGACAATGCACCTACTTATACATAATGCATTGTCATTCATGAATTGAATACTTTAAAGTTTAAACATTTAAAAAAACTGTACAGGTTTTTATTTTTATTTTTTTATTGTAGAAGTATTGAACTTAATACTATCTAGGTGTTTACAACATGGACTTTGTCATTAAACCAAGTGTCCTTTGGCTCACAGGTTTACATTTGACCGATAACAACATAATACATTCTTAACATTAACTGCAAATGTATATGATAGTTAAGTCCAGCTGTTTCCCTCTCTGTTTGAGAGTGTCAACTCCTTCGTAAGATTTGTTTTATTTAAATTTTTATAAAATTTTCATTTAAATTGTGAAAGAGACAAAGACATGTATGCAACTTGAAAATGCATCAAACACAATAAACACAATAATCTCTTCACAAAGCTTTAAAAGTATTATGAAATGGTGAATAGATCTTACAATAAACACAATAAATACAACACATGGAAAAGGAATGCAATAGCACCTCCATAGCAGGAAAAGGCTATATTATTTATTTAGTTATTTTGTTTTGACATATATTCTTGAAATTTTATGGTTACAACTTATAAGAGTTAGACTCAACACCAACCCAGCAAACTGATTTTTGATTTGGACTTGGACCTAGCCAAAACTACAGCAAATTGAAAAACCTTTGAAATACAATTTTTTTTTTAGGATTTAAGATTTTTTAGTCTGAACCTTTCATTAAATCAACTTTAAAGATATAATAAACTAACCAATTAAAAACTATTTTGATTACATACACAAACATGCATCAAGTAAATATGCACAAAAGAAGATCTGAGCTACAAGAAGAAACATTTTTAAATATATAAATATTTTTTAAGTGTTTGAGGTGTATAAAATAAATGGATTATGATATCCATAGCATCAAAAACAAAAATGAAAAATTACAACAATGGATGAGAGGAGCTTACATCATTCAATCTAACATTTATAACACAGTAGTGTGTCCTTCATTCATGACTAAGATAAATCCTCAATGTTGAAGCAACCATGATATTCAAGTGCATGTTAGCAACATCAGCATTCAAAAGAAGAGTTCATGCACTTCCCTCTACCATAACTATTGCCTCTATCTCAAGATTATCTTAATCAACCCATGCAAGGTCATTTTAAGTGAAGGCAGTGTTGTGACTTTTTCACACATCGCCCCATTGCAAATGGGGACCCCCACTTTTTTTTCTGTTTTCTAGGTTGGTAGAGTCTTGGCTATTAGCCTTTCCATCGAGGAGGGGTAGTTTCTCAAAGGCTAGTATGAGACGATTCCTTCGTATGGTCATCATCTTTGAAATAGAAAAAATTTGAGATGAAATGTCAAGTCGAGCGTAGAAGGTAAGGAAGGTAAGTTGGGCAAAATTTGACTAAGTATGAGAAAATTTCCTTTGCCCCCTGGCAGGAGCGATCTTCACTTCCTTTGCTCCCTCCTAGGAGCGATTTGGACTTCCTTTGCCCTCTTAGGGGAGTGAAGTGACTTCCTTTGCTCTTCTATGTCATTAGTAGTCACTTCCTTTGACTTCATAGGAGCAATATGTGAGATTAGGTGGAAAAGGTCAAGTAAGGTGTCAATTTAAGCAAGATTAGAAGAAAGGGGTTTGATAAGTGAAACCCTTGGATGAAATTCCACTAGATATTGAATAATTTCCTTTGCCATCCAAGAGGTTTGATGGCACTTGACTGAGAGGCAGGATGCAAGGGTGAAAATTTGGTTAAGTACATGAAGATTTCCTTTGCTCCCTTGGAGGAGTGAACTTCACTTCCATTGCTCCCTCATATGAGCAAATTTCCTTCCCTTGCCATCTAGGGGGTCCAAGATACTCTTGATCATCATGAATTGCAATGCGGAGCCTTGCTCGAGCAACGAGTTTGATCTTTTAACCTGGCCTAATGCAAAATTTGGTTAAGTATGAATGACTTCCTTTGCTCCTTCTTAGGAGCGAATTTGACTTCCATTGCTCCCCTGCTGGAGTGAACTTGACTTCCCTTGCTATTGTGATACCCGATATGACTCCCATTACATTCTAGAGGTCTAAAATGGATGCAATGAATCCATTTGGAATCGATGAAGAAATTGATAGAAAAAGCTGAGGATGGTAGGTTTGCTACACTTCCATTGCCCCTTCCTAGGAGTGAACTGCACTTCCATTGCTCCTTTCTTGGAGCGAAGTGCACTTCCCTTGCTCCTTCTTAGGAGCAATATTCCTCCCATTGCCTTCTAAGGAGCCTAAGGTCATCATATGTTGCCAAGCAAAGAATCCAATTTTCAGTCAACAACCTAGAAATTTGACTAAGTCTGAGCAAACTTTCTTTGCTCCTCAATTGGAGCGAATGCGACTTCCTTTGCTCCTCAATTGGAGCGAATGTGACTTCCTTTTCTCCTCAATTGGAGCGAATTTTACTTCCTTTGCTTCTCCTTAGGAGTGAACTTCCCTCCATTGCATTCTAAAAGGTGAGTTAATGAACTTCGATGCATGGAGAACAAACCTTGAGCATTTCCTATGCTTCACCTTGTATATTGCCATGGCATGAGCAAGTGAAAGGATCAAATTGATGGAATGATGCTGAAAGTTTAAACCTCAAGTCACTTCCATTGCTCCCTCTCAGGAGAGAATTTAACATCCTTTGCTCCTCCTTAGGAGTGAATTTTACTGCCTTTGATCCTTCCTAGGAGCGAACTCCGCTTCCTTTGCATGCTTAAGGGTAATTTGATGAATTTTGACCAATGGAAGAACACATCTAGAACCTTCACCCTCGCTTTTGATCATTGAAAGGACAAAGTTAATGGAAATTTTGATGAGGAACTACTGGAGATGTTGAAGTTTAAAGCACTTCCTTTTCTCCCCAATTGGAGTGAACTTGACTTCCTTTGCTCCTTAATTGGAGCGATTTTGTCTTCTTTTGCTCTTTCATGGGAGCAAAATAGCCTCTAAGACCCTCCTTAATGATAACTTGATGCATCCACACACATGTATAGCAAAACACCAAGATATGCGTTGATGAAAAGAAGGCAAATTGATGTAATCAAGCTAAGTGGCGTCATTAAGGTTACTTCCTTTGCTCCCCTTTAGGAATGAAATTTACTTCCATTGCTCCTCATTTGGAGCAAATTTCTCTTCCTTTGCTCCTTCATGAGAGCGAAATGACTTCTAAGGCATACTTTAGAGATCATTTGAAGCATTTTCATGCAAGGAGGATGAGAAACCTTGAGGCATGATTGATAAAAGAGAGACAAATTGATGAAATAGGGCTAAGAGCAATCTAGATGGTGATTTGAAGTCACTTCCATTGCTTCTCAATTGGAGCGAAGTACACTTCCTTTGCTCCATTATTGGAGTGAATTCCACTTCCAGAGCTAAGAAGACACATCTTTTCCCTCTCACACCTATAAAGGCTAATCCAAAATCAGTCATTTGTTCACTTAAAGAAAGCATATTCCTTCTCCACATGAGCAAGACAATGAACCTCACTTCCTTCACCAATAGAAAGGAGAAACCTCCCTTATAAATGCGCTTATCATACCCGCAACGCATAAAAATCAGATATCTCATATCAAATTAAGAGGGTGTGTAAAGGTTATATATCATGTGTGTTTAATACCAAATTTGTTTTGTTTTGTAGATGTGAAAGGATGATGATACAAATTGCAAAGCAACACCTTGAAGGAATAAGAGAGGGAGGATTGCAAGACCCTGCCACCATGCAACTTCAAGGGGGAAAACTTCATCAGCAAGCACAAGGGCATCAAGGAAGGTGATTACACAAGAAGGATCTCAAGGTATTCAAAAAATCTTACAACATCGGCATGACATGAAGAGGTCAAGACCTTGCAGTGTAAAGGAGAGATCATACATCTATCTCAAGGCAAGATAAACAAGCAAAAATGGAGGGTCGACTCAACCATAACTATGCTTCTCATCGTCATCACCGCATTGAACAAGCTTGAGATGTTGAGTATCAAGAGATATTGCTCAACATTATTTCATGACGATGAATAAAGTCTACAAGTGCAAATTGAGGTGGCATCCTAGTCACCACACCATCAATCAGAAGGTTCCACATCAGCATGTCCAGATTCAATAAACCAAGCTCATCCATGGGGGCACAAACTCCAATGTACCTACCCCCACTATCTATTGGTCAAATATTCAAGAGAAGACATGTGTCTCAATGTTGTAATTATTTCATTGGCCAGGATAAAGTTTGTTGTAACAAACCCTAATTAGGGTTTCATTGTAAAATCTCAGCCATTGATCTCAAATCGATCTAAGCCTTTGAATCATAATGAGATCTCTATATAAGGCTCAAACTTCTCATTTGTAAAGGATAATAGTGAATAGGAGAAGAATAGAAAATAGAGAATAGTTAGTAGTTCGATAGCAAATATTAGTTAGATTAGAATAGGAGGAGGAATTGTTGCTAAGACTTGTAAGTGGAGACACTCTTTTCATTGAAGATATGCTGAAATGTATTATTTCAACAAGTCACATGGTTTCTACTTCTCATTTTCTTTCATATTAATTATATTGAATGGAGGAATTTGTTGAATGCGTTTGTGTGGAATTCATTTAGTCCCTACCACTAGCCTCTTGCTGATTGTAAGTGTGCCTTGTGCGGTTATCTGGAATTATATGAGCTTAAATTCAATTGTTATATGTCCATTGTTTATGCATTAAATTGGATGGTAATCAATGTTTGATGGTAATGATTTGAACATCTTTGAATTATACCTTAGATGATTGCACTGAGCTTGTGTCAGATTGTTCGATTTGATGGTGAGACCTTGCCGAGTAGGATTCCATCGAGTCATTCACCCTTTTTGGCATTCTAAACCTTAGAATAGAATTCCTCAACCCTTTCCCTTTTGTCATTTTTTTCAATTCAACTTAGTTTAGGAAATAAAGTATCACAAAATTGCAATATCAGATGATCAAGCTCCAGTAGTATTCAATCATTCATGTACAACGTAAGTTCCCTTGTGATTCCAACATAATCACATCAAACCATTGAGTTTATCCACACGTTGAGACCCGACAGTAGGAACCTTGGAGTTGTTGCATTTGATCATGAAGCATAGCATTTGAGAGAATTTGTTCAAGAGAGGATAAGATACCTTGGTATTTTATTCTGTGTTTGCATGTGCCTAAAAAACACATCAACAAGGATGATCCTTAGTCTTGATGATTCAATGTAATTTTGCATCAACCTCCTCTAATGTGATGGGGTTAAGTCAAAAGATGAAGGTGGAATGCACAAAAAGAAGGGAAAGAAATGGCTTAAAAGTGAAAGATTCCAAGGTTGCGACAACCTTGTCAGATGTCGACATGCTGTCATAGCCACAGACGGAGCAACCCTCTCCCTCTGGCGCCCTCCTTGCCAAGGATCAAATTCTCGATCTTTTTCAAAAGTGTATAATTTACTTGTGAATAAGATGAAGGTTATAATGAATATAGACAAAGATCATTCAACCTTTGCATTGACAATCTATTGTGTCTCTTGCAATTTATGTGCTCAAACATATTCCAATTGTGTTTGTATCCTAGGAGTATTGCATAGTGCCCATAAAGTACTATATTAGCATGGGAAAAATCAACAAAACACCACTAACATTTTTATAGAAATTAAATGTATAACATTAGTGGCAACACGACATGCACATAATAGGTTTTGTTGCCATCTACTTTATATCGATAATTCATAGAGGAGGCATATTGACCAATGTGTAAGAAGAGATAAAAATGAATACAAAGAAGGGATTGGTGCACAACTCCATATCTAGAAATCTCTATGTTATGGAAGGTCGGAGATAGAAGAGCTTAAGAATCAATGATTGTGATGTCTTAGCAGCGATCCATGAGGCATTCCACTCCACAAGATATCTAGATGAAAAGTAAAAGGCAACACCATCAAAATAGTAACTAAAAGAACAAGGAGACACCAATTTAAACATGCATAAATTAACTTTCTTTCTTCATCTATGTTAATTTAATAAATAACAAGATTTAATTAATTTAACCTTTCAACAAAGGCATTACATAATGAAGAGAAAATAAACTCATAAATATTAATTGCATTCCTTTTGTGTGTGGGAAAAGCGGGTCTATGAAACTTAAAAAGTGAAAATGTGGTCTCAAAGAGCTTGCTCACACACCCACAAGACTTCTTGGTGCAAGTTATGGAGTCATGAAGAATGACTCAACTTCCCAAGGTAGGTTCCATAGTTCTCTATCTCACAAGGTCCCTCAAGCCAATGCCTTTGTTGTCAGATCATTGAGCAAAGTGGCTTAGGGATGACGAATGCAAGAAAGAGGGATGCTTTGGATTGACGTGTATATGAAATGCATCCTATCTATGCATGATTATACAAATGCAATAAACTACATTATAAGATGACAAGGTTAGTAACAATACTATCCTAACATAATATACTAGTTAATGATTTAAGCTAATGATAAAGGAAATAGTCTAAAATGCTTATTAGATTAATTCCTATTACAAAGAGAAGCTAGATATATTGATAAATTTGAGCATAAATGAGATACTAAAAGCTTGCATGGATCCTTAAAATGGAGGAATGAGAGCTCTATTTATAGTGAAAATAGGGCAATGGATGGTCAAGATTGAAGGAGTTAATCAAGGGTCAGGATTGAAAGTTATCAATCCATGTTTACAATTTTCACCAATGAAATGGTGACAATTATCAACATAAGACTGCTTGAGAGGAGATGAAAGAAGCATTAAATGCTTGAGAAGACCTCATGGTTACCTTAGAAGGTAAGGGTTAAGGTTAGGTTAGGGTTATCCAATGGATAAATCTTTTACCCAAGGGATAAACTCTTGTGCAAAGGTTAAAGGGATAACCATGGTCAAAGAAATGAATGCTTGATGAGACCCCTAGGTTAGATGAGGGTTAGGTTAGTCAAAAAGTCTCTAACCATGCCAAAAGGGTGAGTTAACCATTAATGGTTTAGAAGACTTTGGGAGCAAATTTGTAAGAGTCCTTCCAAATTTGGGGGAACTCAACAAGTTAGCTTGTTGAAGACATAAAGGCTTTATTGCTTTTGGAAGACTCTCCTCCAAATTTGAGAAGTGACATCCTCAAATTTAGGGAAAGGGGATGATTGAAGGGTTTAGGCTTAATTGATTAGGATTAGATAGGTTATAGAAGAATTTAGAAAGGGGGTTTAGGAGGCAAGTGGGAGATGTAGGATTTTGCAAGTGGGTGGGGAAAACATAATTTAATTAAAATAAAATTAATTTATTTCAATTTTGGTTGCAAATTGGGAAATTAAATAAATTAGATTTATTCAATTTGGGGTAAACTATTAATTAAATGTAAATTTAATTAAAAGTAAGAAGAAGGGATTTAATTAAATAAAATGATTTATTCAATTAAATGATGTAAAAGGCTTAAGTGAATTTAACTAAATAAATTGAATAATTTATTTAATTTAAATAGAAAATGTGGGTGATTTAATTAAATTAGATTTAACTAAAATAGAGGAATGAGAATAAAATGAACATTGAATATTCATTTAGGAATATGGTCATTTTTATACATCTACATTTTGCCCCTCTTTGAAGTGACGTGTGTGCACATGTTGATTCAAAGAAAATGATGTGTCGTCATGATTTGGTTATGACCAGTATGATGTTATGTCGAAATGTTCATGTCATGCCCCAGATTTGATAAATGATGTTGATAATGCCCCCTCGGGAGATGAATCAAATTTTTTTGAACATTTGATTTGATTTGGATAAATTTGATAAATTTTATGGCATTTTTAAATTCTTGTCTATGTTGAATGCGATAAATTGATTCATCTCCCAATAATAATGTTTGGTAGGGTTGTATGAGACACCACGAGCAATTTACATGTTCCTCCACATAACCCTAATTTCGATTTACCCTATAAAAGGGAAAAAGTGATTTCTTTTTGTCTCATTTGTGCTTGTTGACTTTAGAGAAATTGACACTTGGAGAAAAGTTAACATGCCGGTTCCTTATGCTTCTCATCGATTCGAGCGTGTGCGGAGGTATCAGAGACCCATTGTGTATGGACCACCGGTAAGTCAACCTTTTTGACCCCTTTTGGATTTTTTATTTTGTCATTTTTTATCATGTTTTCAATTTTGTCACGCGAATTTGTCGGTTTAGCGCATCGGGGTCAAAGCGTAGCGCATACGATAGGTTTCGTAGCGCGTAGGGGTCAATAAAATAGGGTAGTGTCTGAAAAGATTAGGGTAGCACAGTGGTAAGTTAGGGTAGCACTTAGGATTAGGTTAGCGCACTGAGATCATAGGGTAGCGAATAGGATAGAATGGGTAGCGCATAGGTTAGACCTAGCGCATAGGGATCCTAGGGGGTCGCATGGGTAGGCATAGGTAGTGCGTAGGTATACCCTAGCGCATAGGGTTAGGTTTGCAGTGCCAGCGCAAGATAAGATAGCGCATAGGGTAGTTTAGCGCTTGGGGCAGGTTAGGTGGCGCCTTGGAGAAAAGGGATAGCGCGTAGGTGTTGGCTAGCGCATAGGGTGAATTGGGTAGCGCTTTGTGAGGACAGGGTAGCACATAGTAAGCAGTTTAGCGCATAGGGGAAAAATTTTGGTCAAGTGTAATTTCTGGATGAAGAAAATTGGTAGGTTGATGCCAGTTCTACCAGGATAGGTGCAAATTGTCAGTCTGTGTGTCTGTTGTCATTGTTTTGATAAGTTGTCCAATATGAGTTCCGATATAACTTGATTTGATTTGCAATGTTTCAAGTTGATATTGATTTGATGCTGATGTGATATGATGTGGTTTTTGATATGGATGTTTTTGATATGAACTTGATTTGATTTGCATTGTTTCAAGTTGATATATATGTGGAGTTTGAGTTGTTTTACAAGCTGCATTGCATGTGGAACTTGAGTTGTGTTACAAGTTGGTGTGAGTGTGAAACTTGAGTTGTGTTACAAGCTGATATGATTGTGAAACTTGAGTTGTGTTACAAGTTGATATGATTTGATATGAAAATGGATTGATATGATGTGGAACTTGATTAGATTTTCAAAGTTTAAAGTTTTGATATGAATTTGATTTTGATATCAATGGTTTTGATGAGGAAACTGATATTGGACTTGTTTTTCTTTTTGGCAGGAGCGCCTTGGAGTGGTTCAGTCACGAGAGCGATTTTCGAGACCGTGGTCATTGATACCACGATTGACACAAGCTGATAGGGATATTATTGAGAGGTGTGGCCTGTCCTCGTTGTTAGAGATGCCTCGGTTTATCATTAACCAGGGTTTATTGACAACATTGCGGAGAGGTGGCATAGTGATACAAACACCTTTCATTTGGTGACAGGTGAGATCACAGTGACACCTGAGGATTGCTACCGGATTCTGTGGATTCTTGTGGTAGGTGCATTGCTACCCTATGAGCAGACTGAGGAGGGTAGGACAGAGGCACTTCGTCAGATTCTGCAAGATGATACAGTTTGTGGATACGAGATCCCCTGGCAGGAGTTCTTAGATTTGGATTATGCTCCTCTACCATTAATGCTGATAGGTTTTATAGGTGGTTTCCTATGTCCCGACCGTAGGTTGAAGGGACTGGCAGTAGGGTGGGGGTTGGTTCTAGAGGACATGGTGACACAGGGTCGTCGCTTTGCATGGGGGTCGGCTATGCTGGCCCACTTATATAGGGATTTGCATCAGGTGGTATATTTGAGATATGGTAGTCTATCTGCTGGAGTCACATTGCTACAGGTATGGGCATGAGAGCATATTCCCGCAGCTAGGCCACTGGCGGATAGAGATAGGCCTGTTGGGTGTGCGTATGCATATAGATATCGAGGGATAGTTGTCCAACGTAAGCTAGGAAAACTAGAGCACTGGAGGAGAGTTTTGGATGATATTGATACGGTTGTCTGGCGACCATATATAGGTTTTGAGGTATGGGTAGAGGATGGGATGGAGATTCCCTATGTATACATGTCCAGGTATCTGATAGGGCGGACACTCTTTGTTATTGAGAGGTTTCTACATAGCCGGGTGTTGCGGCAGTATGGTCGACAATAGGGTATTCCACACGGAGCATGCCTATATGCTCGACGGAGACAGGATATTCTAGAGTGGGGACCCACGATGGATAGCGCATCGGCCGTGGAGGAGTTCTTTCACTTAGCCGACCAGATATGGGACTATGCCCCTGAGATAGTGGATGCAGGGATGACTGATGAGTTTGCAAGACTCTTCGCAGCGTGTGCACTGGCTAGGATATCGGATCTAGCTGAGATGATTCTCGCTTTTGATGATGATGAGGATGATCAGCTTGAGAGGCTAGGGAGACGGGGAGAGGCTGGTGAGGAGGTAGATGAGGGAGGTGGTGATGGAGAAGGAGGCGATGGCGGAGATGGTGGAGGAGGTGGCTGAGGTCGGGCGAGGGAATAGGGGGAGATTGGATCAGGGGAAGAGAGGAGATAGGGGTGGAGATGGTGGTGATAGAGGGATATGGGTGGATAGAGCAGTGCGGCGGGCTATGGTGGATAGAGGGAGAGGAGGTTTGGCTATCAGAGCTGGGGGTGAGGAGAGGGTTGTAGAGGTGATAGCGGTAGTGGGAGGGCATGAAGATTTCAGACGACCGACCCAAAGGAGGAGGTCAGATGTTTTACCTCCACCAGCACCGAGGACAGGTAGAGGGACAGGGGGTACCCCTGTAGATGCGGATTCCGATGCATTTGGAGGACGTGCAAATTAGATCTCTATAGTTGTCAATGCAACATTTGCAGACACAGTTGTTGGTGCATCAACATCAAATTATTCAGTTGACCACAGAGCAGGATACAAAGATAGAGCGTCGGGGTTGAGCAAAGGAGCTCATAGTGAGTTTGCAAAGAGCGACAACAGGTGGCCCGATGAGAGACACTTTGAGAGAGATGGCTTTGAGAGCCAAGGAGGCGAAGTACTGCTAGAGACATTATGATGATTTGGTGCCCAGGGAGCGTCGAGTATAGAGTTTCACAATGTCGAGATCCAGTTGATCTCGAGAGACTTGGTTGAGGACAGAGAGTAGAGGCGTGACATGGCCTCTTAGATAGGATCCACTTGGAGATCTAGGTGCTAGGACATCTACAGTTAGACCGTCTCCCTCAGGAGATGGTCATACCTAAGAGACGTTGTCTCCATTGTATTTTGAGCATTTTGTTGTACAAACATGACATATTTTGTACATTGATCATTTTTGTGATATATATATATATATATATATATATATATATATATATATATATATATATATATATATATATATATATATATATATATATATATATATATATATATATATATATATATATATATATATGACAACATTTTCTTTGATCTTTATGTGATGTGTTATGGATTATGCTTTCTATATGATTTTGATTTTTCTATGATGATGATGCAATGCTTAGATGTATGTGATGTGATATGTGATGAATATGATGTGTTTAATACATGATGTTGTGAGATGTATCTTGAAAATGAGATGTATGATATGATATGCTATGAGATGTATCTTGAAAATGAGATGTATGATATGATATGAAACTAATTGTAAAATGATATGCAACTAATTGATTTGAGCATCCTCATTCTGCATTGGTCATCCCTATATAGCTACATGTTGTTTGCTTTCTTTGTAGGTATCATCATCGAGCATTGATTTGTTTGGGATATGTTGAAAATTTATACAAGTATAATGGTATAATTGAACCATAATGACCTAAGAAAAATTTATATGATTTTTGATTTTGCAAGATAGCACAAGTGTCAAGGTATAATTGAACCAGGATGCCCTGAGTGCGGATTGCGTATAAACATACAAGATTAAACTATTTGTATGCGCAATGTTGGATCGCATCTTCAGTGATATGCTATGATTCACGTCTCAAGAGAAGTATCTACACAGTACAAATGATCGCCTCACGGACAAAAAACTAAAAAAAATATTGGAGTCCCCACAACTTTCTCTAGCTTTGAAGCTTTTGTTGAGAAAATGTAGAGGATCCAATAATTGAAAAAGTTCAAGTGCAAAAATAGTCAAAAATTTATGCAGGATGCAACTTTTGATACTTCAGAAAATCGTCCATCATATTTTGTGAATTGCGTTAATCGACCAATGTGTGGTTTTTGTGATTGTTGAGTTTTGTTTGTTGGATATGATGCTCTGAACTTGCTACAAGTTTTGACGTCTTGAACTTGCTGCAAGTTTTGATTGATACTGCCCCTAGTCGAGTGTGCTTCTGAATGTGGATATGTATAGTGATAACCAAGCCATGGTGAGATGTGGTGAAAGGATATGATGATAAATTAGGATAGTGACTATGCTAAGTAAGTCCTGGATGGATATTGTGATAAAAATGTCGGGCGATGGTCAATAGTGTTTAACTATGGGTATAACGGTAAAAGATAGAAAGAGGAGTCATCCTCTCACAATAGTGCCTGTTGCCAGGTTTTCACCAGTTGCTTTTATTGTACCTTGTTATTTGCTTTTTCTTGATTTTTGATATTTTTGACTTTTCCGTGCATTAGACTACTCAAGTATAGTATTTCTTTAGATGGATGCTGTTAGTTGGTTCATCAAGCACATCTCCTTCTGAAGTTGTTAGCTGATAAGCACCTGATCCATAGGATGATATGATGACTTAGGGACCTAACCAGTTAGGTTCAAATTTCCCTTTCTTTTCCCGATCTTGCTGATTCCTAGGATTTTCCTTGAGTACTAGGTCACCAATTTTAAAATTCTGGGAATGACCTTGTGGTTGTAGCTTCTGCACATGCATTGCTGATATGCTTTGAGATGAGTGTAGGCACGTTGATGTCTTTCATCTAGCAGTTCGAGCTCATGCAGTCAATTAACTCGATATTCTTCATCTGGAATTAGGCCTTTCAAAGAGACTCTAAGAGATGAAATTTCTACCTCTAATGGTAAAATTGCTTCTGATCCATATACCAATGAATATGGTGTAGCTCCCGTAGGTGTGCAGATGCTAGTTCTGTATGCCCAAAGTACTGGAGTGAGTTGTATATGCCAATCTTTGCCTGCATCATTCACTGTTTTCTTTAGGATTTTCAATATTGTTTTGTTGGATGCTTTTTCCTGACCATTCCCCTGTGGGTAGTAAGATATAGATAAACGGTGTTGGATTTTGAATTTTTCACATAGTTCTCGTACATCTTGGTTTCTGAAAGGTCATCCATTATCTGTGATGATGGAACTTGGAATGCCATATCTGCAGATCAGATAATTAAGGATAAAAGAGGCTATTTGTTTCCCAGTTACTGTGGTCATGGGGACCGCTTCAATCCACTTGGTAAAGTATTATGTTGTAGTTATAATGAACTTGTGTCCATTTGAAGATGAAGGATGAATTTTGCCGACTAATCCAGTCCCCACTGGAAAAAGGGCCAGGATATTATGAATGGATGTAGTTCTTGTGCTGGTGCATGTATAAGATTGCCATGGATTTGGCATTTAGGACACTTCTTTGCAAAGTGATGAGTCTTTTTCCATTGTCAGCCAGTAATATCCCATTCTTAGAAGCTTTTTAGCAAGAGTAGGACCACTTAAATGTGTGCCATAGATACCTTCGTGAAGCTATTTTAGAGCGAAATCAGATTCATTACGATCAAGGAAACGAAGAAGAGTACCATCTAGACCTCAATGGTACAAAGTATCAGTAGTGAGAGTATAACGGGCGACTTGCCAGATAAAGTTTCATTTTTGGTTTCGGGATAGGTCA
Organism: Cryptomeria japonica; assembly: GCF_030272615.1. Classification (NCBI taxonomy): domain Eukaryota; kingdom Viridiplantae; phylum Streptophyta; class Pinopsida; order Cupressales; family Cupressaceae; genus Cryptomeria; species Cryptomeria japonica. The sequence goes on along the minus strand of NC_081406.1, from coordinate 153,761,363 downwards.
ATGGGTAGGATATTGCTCTTAAGATAGTCGTATATCGGTCCATATAATGGAGAGTCCAAATTGGTCAAGGCATAGATAACATGGGAATCGGAATGGTCATAGGCTGGGGTGAGCAGTTGCTCTACCAGAAACTCATAACGATTCTGTTGCTCTGGAATTTTCAGTAGTGAAGCGATAGTAGCCATTGCATCAGCTGCTCTGTTGTCCAATCTTGGTATTTGCTCGAAGGTGATGTGTACAAAATATTATTTGAAATCATCCACCATTCGCTTGTTGTCCTTTGTCTGATAGTCATTATTGATTTGATTGATGACTAGTTGTGAATCTCCGTAGACTTTTAATTTTGTGATTCTCCATTCTACGACCATTTTGATGCCTATAACCAGTGCCTCATATTCAACAACATTATTTGTGCATGGAAACATAAGCTTATATTATCTTGGTATGGTGTGCCCTTTAGGAGTGATGAAAAAAATGCCAACACTTAAGCCATGTTGTGTATAGGATCCATCAAAGTATAAGATCCATTGTTTGGTGGAGATAGCAAGAACGTCTCTGTTTGGAAATTCAATCTCCATAGGTTTTTTTCCAGGTAGTGGTGCTTTAGCCATTTGATCTGTAATTGCTTGTCCTTTGATAGCTCATCACTCTGTGTAGTGGATATCAAATTCACTGAGAATCATGACCCATTTAGCCAATCTGCCTGTAAGAGCTGCCCTGCTGAGTAAATATTTGAGAGGATCAATTTTTGCAACTAGCTTAATTGTGTGAGCTAGCATGTAATGTTGAAACTTTTGAGAGGCAAATACCACTGTTAGACAAGCCTTCTCAATGAATGTATAGTTTAGTTCATATCCATTCAATGTCTTGCTGATGAAGTAGCTCGTTCCTTGCCCTGTTGATCTTCTTGTGCTATCAATGCCCCCAGTGATATATCTATTGTTGAAATGTAGAGAATGAGTGGCTTCCCTGCTATTGGTGGTACTAGAACTGGTGGGTTTATTAGATATTGCTTGATTTGATAGAATGAATCTGCACATTTGGCTTCCCATCTGAATGGTACATTTTTATGTAGAAAATGATTGAACAAGAGACTTTTATTTGCTAATTGAGCGATGAATCGCCTGATTGATTGGAGCCATCCTTGTAGAGATCTGAGCTGGCTGATGTTATTTGGCGGTGGCATCTCGATAATGGCTTGTACCTTTGCTGGATCCACTTCAATACCCTTAGCGAAAACTATGTAGCCTAGTAACTTGCCTGATGTAACCTCGAAGACACACTTCTTAGGATTGAGCCTGACTTGGAATTTTTCCAATCTATCAAATTTTTTTTCTAAGATGCTTAAATGTTCTTTTCTGGTGAATGATTTAGCTAGTAAATCATCCACATAGTCCTCCATGAAGGTATGCATCATGTCATGAAAGATTGTTGTCATTGCTCGTTGATAAGTTGCTCCTGCATTCTTTAAGCCAAAAGGCATGACATTCCAACAGTATTTTCCCTAGGGACAGGTAAATGCCATTCTATCTTGATCCTCCAGGGCTATCTTAATTTGATTATAGCCTGAAAAACCATCTATTAGTGATAGCATTGCATGGCCTGCTGTGAGGTCTACAATTATGTCGATACTGGGTAAAGGAAAGTCATCCTTGGGACATGCTTTGTTGACATCTCTAAAATCAGTGCATATTCTAATGCTGCCATCTGGTTTTGATACTGGTACAATGTTGGAAATCCATTCAGCATAGTCGATAGGTTGAATGAATCCGACATCTAATAGTTTCTTTAGCTCAGCTTTAACCATGAGTGCCACCTGTGGATTCATCTTTCGCAGTTTTTGTTTGACTGGCTTAGCTCCTGGAGTAATGGATAGGTGTTGCATGATCAATTGTGGATCAATCTTGAGCATATCTGCATATGACCAAGCAAAGTTGATTTTCTTTTCTTTGAAAAATTTCATAAACTCTGATCTTTCTTCCTCTATCAAAGATTTTGCCAGGTGTATATTTTTGGCTACTTTTGTAGTACCAATTGTGTGTGTGAAAAGTGGACCTATATCTGTAAGCACAACACTTCAATTAAGTCATTATATGTATGGTTAGATAGATATAAATATGAATATGAAAACCATAACAAACCGACCCATTGCCTTCTAAAAATGCGAGTATAAGATTGCTCTCAGATTTGTATAAGCAATCCAGTGACTAGACTACACCAAGACGAAGGATTTAATCTATATGAGCATGATATTAGCTAGATGGATGTAAGATTAATCTAACAAGATTTAAGCAATAAATGAGATAAATGATCTAAATATGAAATAACTAATATGTAATATTCTCAATGAACCTAGAGCAAAAACAGTATAATAACAATATATTCTCCAAGATTTTTTTTTGAATGAGAGATGAGAGCCTGAATTTATAGAAAATTCAGAAAGAAACCAAAGGCTGAGATCAACTAATGATGAGTGGTCAAGATTTTCCAAGAGGAAGCACCAGGTGAATTGATGTGATTGGATGCTTTTCTCAGTTTTAAAGGAAATTGAACTAAAATTAAGATAAAATCAAGAAAAATTGATTTATTCTCTATTTCATTCAATTTTAATATTTAATTATTTTAATTGCTTTCTTTGAGATTATTTATCAGTTTTAAATTTGTTTTTCAAGATTGTCTCCAATTGATTTTTTTTCTTAATTTTTAATTCTTTTTTGGTCAATTAATTCCTTTTTTGATTTATTTCCTTTTTTGAAGATTTGTGCTCATAATTTCCAATTCCTCTTTCTTGATTTGTTTCCTTTTTTGAAGATTTGATAGCAAATTGATTTATTTTTCAAATTAATTCCTCTTTTTGATGATTTAATTGCAAATTGATTTATTTAATTAAATATGATAGGATATTTAATAAAATAAATTAGATAATTGTTTAAAATGATTTACTTGGAATGATCAATTAATTAAATAAATATTTAATTAATATTGGTTGATTAATTTGCCATGTGACATTTGATGATTTCAGAAATTAATTGTGTGCTCAAGATTGATTTAATTGCCTTTGGTTAGGACCTTGGTGACGTTGTCGAGATTAGGGGCTCATGGTTTAGATGACCATTTTTTAGGGTATTACATTTGCCCCTCTTTGAATTAATGTGTGAGCAACGCATTGGTTCAAAGAAAATTTGATGTCTAGGAGATGCCAGTTTTGAACTTGATTGATCACAAACTAGATGAAAAGCGAGGTGTTTAGCTTGATTCGAAGCGACAAAGCTTAATGAAGTCTGATTAAAGTGATACCGATCCCGAACTTGATTGAACTTAGGAACGATAGAAAGCAAAAGATATCGAACTTGAACTTGATTGATCAAGAAGCAGATCTTACTGATCTAGAACTTGATTGAATTTAGATATAGCGAGTGATGATAAAAATCGATCTTGAACTTGATTGATCAAGATACGATGAAGATAAACTGTTCATCTTGATCAAGAAACGAATACTAAACACCTGCTTAGATTGAGTGTGATCAAAGATACCCTTTAAACCCTTGATTGAGTTTAAACGAATAATCAGCTTGATGAAAAGCGATGAAATTGATTAACATTAAGAGATTGATTCAGATAAAAGACAAATATCAGCTTGATTTGAAGCGATGAAATTGATATGCCCCTAGCGATTGATTTGATTTAGATGATCGAGAAATCTCAACTTGATATAAAGCGATGAAGTTGAGATGCCCCTAGCGATGAGGTCTTATTTGATTGGTTTTCTTTAGTTGAAAAATATTTTTGCTTGACTTTTGATGAAGATTTGAAAATTTTCTCAACATTGAAGATGTGAGGTCATAAGGTCACGAGTATGCCCCCTCGAGAGCAAAATCAAAAGATAGTGAGGGTTCATGATTATAGGAAATTTTGAGTGATGATAATGATTTGAGCACAAATTGATTCAGAGGAATTTTTGAAAATTTTGCGTTGATTGATAAGAAATTGAGCGCAATTTGAAAAAAGAATAAGCTTTTGATGAAAAGAGCGCTAAGTGGTCCAAATTTTGTGAAATTGACTAGCAAAATGATCTCGAATTTTGATTTCGATCCCGAAAATGGAATCAGAATGGTCAAATTAGCTAAGGGTACAATTTTCGTGTCCATTGAAGCAAGTTGAAAAATTAGGTTTTTGGCTATATATGGGAGGAAAGTGTCATTTTAAATTCATTTTAATCCTCTATGTTTGAAAATTCAAAAAGCCTTTTGCGAAGAAAATGGTGATCCCTACTCATCAGCATAGATTCAAGCATCATAGAAGACATAATCGACCCCAAAACTATGGGCCATCGGTAAGTGATCGATCTTAAGCCTCTTTATGTTTCCAATTTTGATTTTTTGTGTTCATTTTTCAAGTTTTCCGCATGTGTGGGGTCAGGTTTCACGTTTTATCATGCGAGACAGGATCCTGTCTCATACGAGTAACTATTAAAATTTCTTTCGGCATTTAGGCTCATTAGAATTGTCGTTCAGGATGCACCCTTGTATCGTATGATAGGTTTGTTAAAAGACCATTTTGTCGTGCGGGAGCCAATAGTATGTCATTTGGGGTGGTTTTGTCATGCGAGAGCTAATCTTGGCTTGTACGAGGTTCTGCTTCTCTGTGTTTTGTCATTTGATAGACAGTGAGCATTTTTGAAGGTGTAAACGTGAAATTTTAATTTTGCATTTGACTTAGTTAGATTTGCGTGATGTTTTACTTCTCTTGTAGGCTCACTTGGAATGTTTTCTAATGCTTTGTTGTTGGGTTTTTGCAGGTTCGATTACCTCCTATGCTGTTAGATGTGTTTATCCTCCTACTATGGCACTAGTTCAACATTTATCTGAGGTTGAGCAGGCTCATATTGACTTGTGTGGCTTGACTCGTCTATTGAGATTACCTAATATCCGTGTGAGTCACAGAATGCTCACGACATTGGTTGAGCATTTTCATTCAGAGCAGAACACATTTCATCTGCCAGTGGGGGAGTTGACTATCACTCCTGAGGATGTATATAGGATCCTCCGTATCCCTTTTGCTAGGGATAAGGTGGATTGTGATTCAGGGCACCTTCTAGGATTACAGGCAGTGAGGCATGTCTTCAGTGATCCTGACATTTTGACTCGTTCCATTAGTTGGGAGATACTGATGAGTAGGTACAAAGAGGAGTTTCCTCTGAAATGTGTTCTAGCAGGGCTCATAGGCTATTTTTTGATGCCAGACAGAGGGCAGCAGGGCTTCCAGTGTGGATGGGGTCGGATGCTAGAGAGATTGATAGAGACACCTCAGAGACTTGGCTGGGGTTTGTGTTTATTATCCCACATGCATCGAGAGATGCATGAGATCGTGTATAGAGATGGGCAGAGCATGGCCGCTGGTATATATATTTTGTAGGTGTGGGTTTGGGAGAACCTTCCCGTTTGTCAGCCCATAGTAGATGACAGTAGAGAGCTTGGGCAGCCGATTATATACAAGTATGCCAGATACATTACGCAACCCCATCTGGGCAAGACAAATTTTTAGAGACGATAGCTAGATGACCTGATAGTCATTGTATGGAGACCATACAGAGGCTTGGAGCCGTGGGATGACTGGCGGGTGGTTTGTAGGGACCTTTTTATTACACGCCCATTGATCAGGAGATCACAGACTATTGTGGAGCGATTCATCGTTTCTTGAGTGATGAGGCAGTATGGCTAGCCTTAGGGGATCTTGTAGGAGTACACAACTTATGTGTGTTATGCGGATGAGGAGAGACAGGGATGGTCTCCATGGTTGTCCTATGCTTTGGCGATACAAGAGCTGACTGGTTTACACCGCCTGAGGTGGGATTATATGGATGATGTAGCGGATGCGGGTGTATTGCAGCAATAGGGTGCTAGCTGATGTTGGACAATAGAGGGGCGAGGGCGGATCCCTAGGACATGTAGGAGTGAGTTTGGGTGGGATTGAGGAGGAGCGAACAGCTCCAAGATAGGTCTAGCAGCGGTGGGATGAGCAAGGTGGAGCCATAGGTGGGGGAGCCTGTGAGAGAGCAGGGGATAGATGTTGGACAATCGATGAGGGCATGTTTAGCGGAGTTGCAGTCATAGTTGACAGTGGCTTAGACTTAGCATGTAGAGTGAGACCGACAGCTTGTTGAAGTGAGGGCTGAGCGTGATCGCCAGATCGCATCATTGAGGGCAGAGTCGAGAGCAGAGATAGAGGCTTTACGACAAGAGGTTCTTCTCCAGAGTAGTAGGGCAGCTTATTATGTAGCAGCATATAGTGTCGCAGTTCCTGTTGTGCAACAGGTGATATCCTACTCGCAGTATATGGCATGATCAGAGGGAGCGCAAGAACGTCATTAGGATCTCGGGCATTAGGCTCCTCCTCCTCCACCAGGTGATGAGGGAGAGGGTGCTAGCTAGATTATTTCTTTTTGTAGCTTGGATATTTTTTGTAGACACACCTATTTTTTGTAGCTTATACGATTCTTGCTCCGATGGGAGTTTGTATATGTCATTCGACATCATTTTGTACTCTTAGACTTTGACATGATATATAGATACAAGATCCGATTTGACTTCATCGTACTTGTGTTGATTCGCTTATGAGATATCTTTTATATGCTTTATTCTATATGTATGCATTTTTTTTTTTTCAGTATGAATGTATGTAATGCAAATGATTATGGATGTCTATTTTTGTTTCTTTTCATATGCAAATAAATGAATGTGCAACTAAGTAATGAATAATGCAATATTTTCATTTTTCTATGCAATAAGATGAATGCAGATGAGTGATAATGGAATGTATGAATCTATATTAATTGTGTATGTATGCAGCTAACATCTCAAAACACAAGTGCTCGATCGGAGAAATGATGAAAAGAGACCACTTAGTGAAAAAATGATGAAGCTTCCAGCGCTCATTCAGAAAATAGGGAGATCAATTTTTGCCATACTGACATCACTCTAAATTTACGAGATGCAGAATGAAATGCAAAATGAGATTCAAAACACAACCTAAACCTAGTCACTGTATTTTGAAAAGCTTAATTTTCATTATTGAGCGTTTTACAATTATAGTAGGCAGATTAGAGTTCCTTGCTTTTCATGTGCAATATTAATTATCTTGTCCACAATGACCCTTTTTTCTCATTCATATCCTTGGACAGATTACGCATGGATGTGGATTGCACAATGAAGAAATTCCCTCAAAACATGCAAATAAATGATATGGAACCTCCCTGTAGCATTCAAATAAGCGGAGTCGAGGTATGTGAGGTGATTTCACCTTGATGTGAAGGCTCTTATCACAGACACCTAGCTAATTTAGATGTTTCTAGATCATTGGGATCATTCCTACAAGCAAAAAATAAGAAAATATTATGCCCCCAATCCTTGCTTCTCTTAGTCAAGATAGGCTTCCTCGAGTTACTTAGAGGGATAATAATCAAAAACCAATATAAAAGACAACACACAAAGAAAATTTTCATACATATCTCAAACAACTTAGTGATTGTTTTCCATTATGTTGTTTTGCTTGTTAACTCAGTGATAAAACTCTTCAATAGTCAGGAGATAGGTAACTGACTCGGAGTGGACGACCAAGTTTCATTGACGTAAGGTTGACTTGGTTGACACTGCTTAGGACATGTAATGTGCTCTTGTCGATTAACCTAAGACTATGACAATGATTGGTTTCAAGCCATGAGGGTTCCAACGAACTAAGATGTCATAAAAGTGACTGAAATATGTACAAGAGAAAGCAAAGATGCATGAAAGCGAGAATGCCAACGTTGCGTTGATAGATGGAGTGCTTGAGTACAAGAGGCACTTGTTTGCCAGGTTTTCACTTGCTTGGCAAAGATTCCTTTTTTTTTCTTACCAAGGTGCTTGTTTACCAGGTTTTCACTAAGGCATTTTCTCTCTTTTTTTTCTTTTTTTCTTTTTTTTTTGAATTTCTTCAAGACGTTTTCTGATTTTTAGGATTTTTTCAGGACTTTTTCTGATTTTTAGGATTTTTTCAGGACTTTTTCTGATTTTTAGGATTTTCTTTCAAGACTTTTTCGCTGTATAAGCTGCTGGAGTAGAGAATATTTAGGTGAAGAATTTCTTCAGATGGATGGTGTTGATCATTTCGCGGAGCTCTTCTTCTTCTGATGTTGAGGGTTGATAAGCATCAGAGCCAAAAGCTGCAGTAACGATATAGGGACCCAACCAGTTGGGTTCAAACTTCCCTTTGTTGTCTCGAAAGTGTTGATTTTTAGGATTTTCCCTTAGAACTAAGTCACCAACCTGAAATTCTCAGTGTCGAACCTTTTTGTTATATCCTCTGGACATTCTCTTTTGATACACTCTGAGATGATCAAACGCTACTTGCCGATGCTCATCCAGCATTTCGAGCTCTTGCAATCTAGATATTCTATAGTCTTCATCAGTAACAAGACCTTGCAAGGAAACTCTTAGAGATGGTATTTCTACTTCAATAGGTAATATTGCTTTGGACCCATACACCAAAGAGAAAGGTGTAGCCCCAGTAGGTGTTTTGATACTTGTTCTATAAGCCCATAATGCAGGATTGAGCTGTAGATGCCAATCCTTCCCAGATTTGTTCACTGTTCTATGCAAGATAGTCAGTAGGTTTTTGTTAGATGCCTCTGCTTGTCCATTACCTTAAGGGTAATATACTCAGGATCGGTGTTGTTTGATTTTAAATTTCTCACATAGTTCATCTAGATCTTTGTTCTTGAATTATCCTCCATTGTCAGTTATAATGGATGAAGGTATACCATACCTGCAGATGATATAATTAAGAATAAAAAGAGCCACTTATTTGCTGGTTTCCTTGATGAGTGGAACTGCTTCTACCCACTTAGTAAAGTACTCAGTGACAGTGATAATAAATTTGTGTCCGTTAGATGATGCCGGATATATTTGGCCAATCAGATTAGACACCCACTGTTGAAAGGGCCAGTGTGTCACAAAGGGTAGGAGATCTCTTGCAGGAGCATGGATAAGGTGCTCATGTAGTTGACACTTTTCACAGGTTTTAGCAAATTTTATAGCTTCTTTGTCCATGTTTGGCCAATAGTAGCCAACCCTTAGTAGTTTTTGTGCTAAAGTTAGACTGTTCGAATGGGATCCACAAACACCTTCATGAACCTTGGATAATGCGCATTGGGACTCCTCAGTTTCTAGACATCTAAGCAAAGTATTATCTAAACCTCGCTTGAATAGGTCATTAGCAATGATGACAGACTGTGATGCATTTTGGATTAGGTTCCTTTTTTCATTTCGGGAAAGATTAGTAGGGACAACTTGGTCACGCAGGTAAGAGTAAATGTGGATATACCAAGATGAGTCATTTCCAATAATAGAGTAGACTACCTGGGACTCGAGAGAATCATAGGCAAGGTAATGTAACTCTTCCACCAGGAATTCAAAGTGAAAATTAGACTCCTATAGCTTTGGTATAGATGCCAAAGTGGCCATTGCATCCGCCACTCTATTTGCTGTTCTGGGGATCTGCTGAAATGATACGAAGGTAAAGTATTTCTTGAGATCATCCACCATTCTCTTATAAGGCATCAGTTTCTCATCTTGTTTGATATAGGTCATTGATTTGGTTGATGATGAGTTGCGAATCTCCAAAGATGTGTAATTCAACGATCTTCCACTCGATGGCCAGCTTGATCCCGTTTACCAAAGCTTCATATTCTACTATGTTGTTCATGCAAGGGAAGATAATCTTGTAGGCTTTTGGAATTGAGTATTTTTGGGGAGTAATAAAAAGTATCCTGACACCAGAACCATGTTGAGTGAAAGACCCATCAAAGAACATCTTCCATGATTGTTCAGTAAGGTGCATGATTGATTCATCTAGGAATTCTATATGCAGAGGTTGATTGTCTTCAAGTGGAGCCTCAACAAGTTGGTCTCAATAACCTGTCCTTTGATGGCTTTACGTTCCACATATTCAATATCAAATTCTGTAAGGACCATGACCCATTTGGCCAGTCTCCCTGTAAGCGTTGCTTTATTGAGAAGATATTTGAGCAGATCAATCTTGGCTACCGGCTTAATGGAGTGTGTTAACATATAGTGCCTTAATTTTTGTGATGCAAAGACTAATGCCAAGCATGCTTTCTCTATTATAGTATAGTTAATTTCATACGACACTAATGTTCTACTGATGTAATAGATAACTCATTCCTTTTTATTATCATCCTGTTGTGCCAGAAGTGCCCCCAGTGAAGTATATGTAGCTGATATGTACAGGATTAGTGGCTTACCTTGAATCAGTGGCATTAATATGGGTGGATTAGAAAGATATTCTTTGATTTGTTGTAAATTTTATTCACAATCTTTATCCCACTTGTATTGAATCCCTTTCCTTAATACCTTCGTGAAGGGTTGAGCTTTGTCTGCTAGCTGAGATATAAAATGCCTTATTGACTAAAGACGACCTTGTAAACTTCTCATCTGACTGATATTCTTGGGTGGAGGCATTTCCATTATAGCTTGGACCTTTTCATGGTCAACCTCAATTCCTTTTTTGAAATTATGTAACCAAGCAATTTTCTTGATGTTACTCCAAATGCACACTTTTTAGGATTTAACCGGAGCTTGAATCTTTCCATTCTATCTAATATGAGGCCTAGTTCTTGAATATGCGTAGATCGCTTCGTAGTCTTTACCAGGGTGTCATCAACATAATCTTCCATGTTTTTATGCATCATATCATGGAAGATAGTGGTTACTTCTCTTTGGTAAGTTGCTCCTACGTTCTTCAGACCAAACGGCATAACATTCTAGCAGAAGGTTCCCCATGCACATGTGAAAGCTGCCTTTTCTTGATCTTCAGGTGCTATCTTGATCTAATTGTAACCAGAGAATCCATCCATTAATGAATACATCTCATATACAACAATCATATCTACTATCATGTCAATGTTGGGCAATGGAAAATTGTTTTTTGGACATGCTTTGTTGAGATCCCTGAAGTCTATGCAAACTCTAATAGATTTATCTGCTTTTGATATAGGTACTATATTTGATATCCATTCTGTGTAGTCTATAGCTCTGATAAATCCAGCTTTTAGCAACTTCTCTAGTTTAGCCTTGACTAGCAGTGCCACATGGGGATGCATCTTACGAAGTTTTTGCTTGACAGGTTTAACTCCTGGTGTAATAGAGAGTTGATGCATGATGAGATCAGGATCTAGTCCTGGCATATCTGAGTATGTCCATGCAAAGTTGATCTTCTTTTCTAAAAAAAGGTTGCTGAAATCTTTTAACTCTTCTTCTGATAGTGATTGAGCTAAATGAATGATGTGTGGTGTCTCTTGACCTCCAATGTTCACGGGCTGAGTTGGCTCGATCAATATGGAAGATCTCTCCTAGAAATGACTTGGCAGTATATCAAGTATCTCACCTTCAGGCACCTCAGAGAGGTTTTCACCTTTAGGTACGTCCTTTATTTTCTCTTTTTTAGATTCTGACACCGCCACAATGTGGTTTTCGCTATCAGATCTTTTATTTTTATTTTTCTTGTTTTTACGACTAAGATACTTGATATCCGCTTCAGTCATGTTTTCATTTTGTTTGCTGGTGGAAGAGTACATGGGTTCAACTACATTGAGATAGTAGGCTAATGTATAGTCATTGGCAAAAGTAGGTATATTCAAGGGTTGGTTATAAAGAGTACAATCAATCAGTTCTGGATGCATTAAGGATAAGGTTGGAACAGGCTCAGGGAGTTCATGGTACTATCATCATGGCTTTGGACTGAACAACTGAGTTCCAGAAGACTACCTTACGTATGTGTCTCGAGACCAGGAAGAGTTACAACATGATTATTGAAATTCATGTTAGTATTTATTGGACCTAACCCAACTGACCTACTTCTAGCATTGTCACCTACTTCAGACTGGACTACATACCGTGGTGTGACAGTAGACAGTATCTCATCATTCTTGACAGAGTAGTCATAATGCATTGTTGAATAGTTGTTGTTATAAATAGAGCTCCTGTCTGAGTAATCAGAGTCATAGGATGAAGTTGTTGACTCATCTTCAAGTGGCTTAGTAAAGGTATATATAGTATCAACACCCACATCTTTGATGCTGCAAGTTCCTTCGTGATTTGGTTCATTGATTACTTGTATTTGACACACTTGTGGGCATAACTTTGATGGTTCTGTTAATCCTTGTCATCGGTTCCATTCAACTTCTTTTGGACTGATGACTGGTTCTGTTTCTATAGCTTCTAGTTCTTCTTTTGTAGTTCCATACCTGATTTGTCTTATCTCATTAGGAGGATTGGTAGGTGAAGAAATTGCTTGTGTTCGATCTTTCTCCAGCTGTCATTCATAGTCTTCTTGTCTTTTTAGTCTGATTTCTTCTATTTCCTTTTGCATTCTTAGGCGTATCAGCTCTTGTGCGTCATTTGTGATATCACTGGATTCTTCAAGGGTTTCTGTAGTAGATATATCTAAGATGTGGTCTGGACCCCATTCACACTCATTTGAATCAATTTTTGAATCATCTATTTGTTCTTTGTCAGTATATGTGACTAGAACTTTTAGTGGTGAAAACAAATCTGTAATCCTGTATACTTCGTCTCTCATATCCTTTGTGACTTCTACTTCCTGTGGTATTATAGCTAATATAACTGGAACTTGATTGCCATTGGTTTCCTCTCTAGGTGGGCAATTCTTTTTGTTTATCGTCACACTCTTCCTGAGTTTGGTGAGTATTAATTTCTTGTGTTGTTAAAGGTAGTACCTTTTTCTTCCACTTACGTTGATGGTGAGACATGTGCTTCTGATCTGATTTCTTTCTTGGATCATATCCTAGTCTAGCTTTATCATTGACAGACTTGGTTTGTAATTTAATGGGTTCAACAATACCTTGTTGATGCTTTCCTAGAAGACCAGCACTGGAATATCCCATGTGTTGAAGCATCTTATATCCTGGACCATATTGTGTCGGGGAAATCTCACAATATCATATTTCTTTGTTTGCACTATCTTCTTTGAAAAGTGATTTGAGGACATCATCCTCTTCTATTTCACTTGCAAGAGAAGTAGAGGATTGTATAAAGAGACCATCATAAATAACTTTTGGAGTTGAAATTTGTGGCTTCATAACCTCTGATGGTTTTCCTGACTGTCTTGGTGATGGAGGAAGAGACATTAATGAGAGTATAGGCTCTATCTTGTATCCATCCATGCCAGTGTTTGTGATTTTCAATTTCTTTTGTAAATATTTTAGCAAAGATTCCAAACTTTCAGCTGTGGAGGCTACTCTATTATGAGGAACAAAAGCATCAGCACTCTATGTTAATGCATTGTAGGTATAGCTAGTATCGACAAGAATACTGACTTCAACTCCATTATAAGGAAATTTCAGGTATTGATGATATGTAGATGGTACTGCTTTCATTTCATGAATCCATTGCCTACCCAGTAAGATGTTGTATGGAAGATGAAGATCCAGGACTTAAAAAATGACATCTCTTTCCACAGGTCCTACTCTAATTGGTAATAGTACCAGACCCTTAGAAGTTCTTTCTTCTTCATCATAAGCCTTGATTGTTATCTTCTTTGTTGGATCAATAACATTTTCAGAAAATCCCAGCTATGTCAGTAGATTGTAGGTACAAATATTCAACCCAGCACCTCCATCTATCAAAACACGTTTAATGCGATGTTTATGGATCATGGCTTCACTGTGTAATGGCTGGTTATGTGGGTGACTTAGTGAGTTATCATCTTCTTTAGAGAAAGTGAGGTAATGAGGTGAGGTCAAGTGACCCACCATAGATTGAAACCGATCTATGTCTAAATCTTTAGGGACACTGGTAGTAAGTAAAGCTTTGTCCAGGACCTCTTTATGAGTAGAAGAGATTTTAAGTAGTTCCAAGATGGAGATTTGAGCATTGGTTCTCTTCAATTGTTTGACAATACTATAGCTAGGAGAAGATGATGAAGCTGGTTGTTTTGAGTTAGCCATGATTGTGTCTGTTTGTCTATTTAGTAGATTTGATGTTGTTTGATGGAAAGTTGAGGAACTAGCTCCTGGGAGAGTAATCTTGCTTTGAGCGTGAGTCACGACATTAGCAGTTTGTGTTTGATTTTGGTGATCTGGGACTATGATCACATTGCAATATTCAGGTTGAACAGATTCAATCATGTTGATCACATTATCGTTGTTAGTCTAGGTATAATTGACTCTAGCTCCTCCCTTGGATTTTGAGGAATCTCCTTGTTCATAAGTTGGTAAGGGATCTTTAAAGGCCTTATGATCAACATTAGTTGCATGATTTCCAACAACGATCTTGCCTGTATCAATGAGATCTTGGATTTCATATCGGAGTTTCATGCAGTTGTTTATGTTATGTCCCTCGTTCCGATGGTATTCACAGTATTCGTTTTCTCTCCACCATTTGGGTCTAATTTATGGGTCATATGGTCTAGAATTATCTGGCAATGTTATCAGATTATTTGCCAATAAAGTTTTAAAAGTAGATTCATATGATTCATCCAGAGGAGTAAAATCACGCTTAGGCTTTGAAAGCCCAGATTTTTCTTTAAACCATTCTCTTGTTTTCTTTGGGGGATTCTCTATTGTAGTTTTAGCTGCCTTGAGTGATTACATGCCACTGGCCAAGTTAAATATTGTGGATTTTGTTTTTACTTAGACAGTATCTACCACTCCATCATTAACGATGTTCTTGTTGCTATCTTTGCCATATTTCCAATATTTACTCTTTTCTTTAGAGCTAGAACCTTGCTGTGTTTCCTTCCAAAGTGAGATATCCCCTTTCTTTATGAGCACATCTTCCATCCGAATAACATTATCTACCATTTTGTTAAATGATGGGTGTACTTGCATTTGTATATTGTATTTTAGTTCTGGGACCAGGTTATTGACAAATATATCCATTTTCTTAGAGTCTGGGATAGGTCATGGATACCTAGAGAACATCTTTCTCCAACGTTGGAGGAAAGTGAGAAAAGGCTCCCCTATTTTCTGTTTAGTATTGCAAAGATCTATCATAGTCATAGGATGTCGAATGTTGTATGAGTATTGTTGCAAAAATAATTGGATTAGTTCTTCAAATGTTTTTATCCCTTTGGGTAGACTTGAGAACCATTCCATGGCTTGACCCCCTAAACTCCTTGGGAAAAAGGTGCATGAGGTACATTTGATCGTGCATGAACTCCATACAAGCGGCATAAAACTCTCTGACATGATCTTGAGGATCTGAGGTACCATCATATTTGTCCAATTTTAGGATCTCAACTCATGAAGGAAATGGAGACATGCAAAGGTTTTTGTCAAATGGGAATGGGCATATTGTGTCCAGAGAATATTGCTTTGGCGTTTTATCTTTGTGTTATATTCTTGTGACCGTAGTTTGTAATGCTTGCATCTGTTTACTTATTTTTCCCCATGGTGTCTCTTCCTCTTTAGCGACTAGGGCCTCCACATTATAACTAGTAGGGAGTTTGGCACCTTGCTTTGCTAATTCTAGGAAATAGTCTTCTTTTTCCCTAGCCATAATGACCTTCATCATTTTCCGAAACTCTTTGCTAATTCTAGGAATAGCTGTTAGTGGCATGATTTCTAAAGTCGTCGTGAGTGTCTCATTTACTAGCTTCTCTTTCTTGCCTTTCTCCAGACATGGTGGGAGATAAGGGCCGACCAAAGATTAGTAAATTATAAATTGATATTTGTGACGAGGACAGTTTACTTTGAAAGGGGTTTTCTTTGAAGAATGGATTGTCATTTGATGAAAAGGGTGTTTCTTTTGCTTTGTCTGTTTTGCTGCGAGAGCTTCTAGTTTGAACAGGCATTTGTAACCGATAGGACCGAGAGCGAGATGTGTTGTAGAAGTCAAGATCAAATTGTAGCTAGTAGTTCGTTTAATGTAGTGATTGAGAGAAGTAACTAAGATCTGGTCTGGTTTCAGGAATGATCTATCCTGTGTAAGACGTTATCTAAGTTAACTTAGGTTTGATAAGATGTTTGTTTGAACTAGCTTAAAGAAGATCGACAAAATTGTGCAACGCAATGGTAGAGGTACACTATCAAGGTTGTTTATGCTTAGGAGGATGATAACCAGTTTTAGGCTTGCTGTAGACTGTTTTGGATAGGTTTGACTGTTCTAGACTGGCAAAATCAGAGACTTGTACGACAAAATTTTTGAGACCGTACGACAGTATAACAAGTTCAGGACGACAATAGTATAACAAGTTCATGATGACAACAGTTATGTTTCATACGAGTTGCTGCCTAGTACCATACGAGAAATGGGTAGGTCCCGAATGACAAATGATTCTGAGCAGTTTTGTCTCATAGGACACATGATTTAGCTTTAAATGACATACTGCTAGGTTTTGTACGACAGAGGATTAGCTTCGTGCGACAAATTAGCAGACTCGTATGACACAGAATATGGTGCAAGACGACAAATGACTAGGCTCGTACGACTGTTAACAGGACAGAGACAAAAAATTCTAAATTTTTCAATGGCTGGGTATGACAACTGAGTATGACCAATTTTGAGATGGACTGATTTTTGACCAGGATAGACTAGTTTGTGACACAAACAGAGTTTTGATCACTGAGTTTGTTGATTTTTTTTCTCCAGTTTTAGTATTCCATTTTTAGTTCGAGTGATGAAAACACGCAGTATGAATAGTAACTCCAATCACAACATGCAAACCCTATGGAATTTGGCTTAGAGAAGAAAACCTTTGCTTGCTGATTTAGGTACACACCCAATAGCTAATCAGAATATGGCCACTGAGTCTCACGCAATGGATTCTCAACGCTGTATTAACCGACTCCAAATGCTAATGGGGGCATGATATGACAAGTGTCTTGGGAGAGTTACTATCTCTCTTGCACAAAGATTATGAACCTTTCGAAGGTGAATCAGGTAGCTTCTAATTTTAGTTGGATCTAGTAAGGGTTTCATTCGGTGCATCGAGGTATAAACTCAATTAAGAGGTCTCCCATCCTTGAAAACCAAGGTTCAATATACCCGAAGGCACTGAGGAGAGCTATTCCCGAGCATTGCCGTTGACTTGATTTTCATCAAATCACATTTATTTTATAGTGGGTTGGAGTACTTGGCACTTAGCAGTTCCCACTTAGGTCGTTCCCCTCACACCAGCCGTAATGGCTTTAAGAGTTTTTCAACCCCTCGGGAGGGCAGGCCTGCTAAAGATGTACAAATCTCAAACAAAGAAAAAGCTTCAAGGGTCTAGATTTCTGATTGTTATAAAAAGACAAGAGCATACTCTCCTACCTCTCAGAATTTTCCAAGAAAACACAAAAGACAGATTTGTTCATTACCCAGATAGCAAGTTAGGTGCCTAGAAAAAATTAAAGAATACATTATGTTTGATTGATTTCTCTTTAGGCAACCTGCAAAAACAACATATCAGTAGTCATGTTGTTTTTATTCTTTGACAGGCGTATGTTTGATTGATAAATTCTTTGACAAGCATCTTGCAAGAAATTGGTCAGGCTGTAAAAATACTAGGCAGACATAAGACAATTCAGGGTTAGCGTTAGCATAATCTAAATTTAATTGAAGAAAAACCTCGAAAAGTGAAACTTGCTTTTAATCTAACAAAGAACAGAATCGTACCACAATTCTCATAAATGGAACGATAAATTTTTTTTATTGTACAAGTCAGAAATCAATATAGAACAACAGAAGATAACAGAAGTAGTATGTCGTATGAGTCCATATTCTAATTCGTACAATAATTTACAGGATATAATATTGTGTCGTACGATAAACTGCAGGCTTCAATATAATATCGTACGATGCAGTGAAATTGTGTTGGGATATGTTCAAGAGTACGATGACATAATGATATTGTATGTTGTCATTCATGTCAATATGTTGGAGAGTGAACCAGTAATATGCTGAAGAGTGAATCGGTTATTGTCATTGATGTCAATATGCTGTGAAGTGAACCGATACATTGAAGTTAATTAAAGTTAAGCAATCGACAAATAGAACTGATATGGTGTTGTAAACTGGCATATGAGCAATAGGTGAAGCGATATGTTTGTCCAAGTGAACCGGTATGTTGAAATGTGAACCAGTACATGGAATGTGGTAGGACTACTGATTGGTAGTCTTAGCTTCAGGGTTTCTAGCTGAAGTGTTCCAAGCCTGTGTGATTCAACCGATGACATCGTGTGATGAGTTAGCATTGTAATGAAGATCATATCGTGTTGCCACATCAGCCTTGTGCACGTGAAGGATCTTGCATGAAGGATATTGATCCTATCTACCTCAAGAATGTGCAAAGTCCCTGTAAATGGTGGAGAATGCATGATGGGTTATCACCTCCATGAAGAAGTGAAGAACGAACGATGGAGAATGTCTTGAGATCTGTTCAAGACCGTTGTATTCAAATGCAGAGTGTTCAATGGTCAGGATTGAACCGATTAATTGCTTAACCTAAGTGTTTAGGGCTTAGGGTTCATGCTACCGACCTATCTGTTTCCTATAAGGTCGATGTTGTGTTTCATGCTGAGGTTGTTGGTAAATGGTGTGTGTGTATCTAAGTGTAGAGATACATGATTCTTGCGAGACCAGATAAGAGGATTGATGCTTGCATAGTGTGTGTGCAGAAGGAAAGAACTAAAGTAGATCTGCATTGGCATTGAGTGCTATCACGAGATCATTGTAATACCTGTTGATCTTTAACCACTTCAACAATTGGAAAATCCCTTAACCAGGTAGCTTTAACCAGCTTGGTGTAAATATTTTAACAGGGTGACTCAAAGCCATTGAGTTCATAAAATTCTCTAACAAGGTAACCTCTAACAGGGTTTAACCCTTAACCAGGTATTCTAGCCATCCCTTAACCGGGTGATCCCTAACAGGATTGGTTCCTAACAGAACCTGTTGTAATAGTCTTTAACCGGACTAAGCTACTAACAGAGCAAACTTCTAAAGAGTTCAAAAATAACTTGTGGGTATTCATCCCCACCGTGGTTTTTCCCAGTTTGGGTTTCCACGTGAAAATATGTGTGTCATGTGTGATGCCTCTTTCATGTGATGCTTTGTTATTTTTCGTCAAGCGGTGAATCATGTTATGCTAGTAAATTATTGTATCTCTGATGATAGATTATCTATTTATGCATAAGGGTAAAGTGGAAATGAGGAAGTAGGCTGTATGGAAAACTAAGTGTTGTCGGTTTATGTCTTTCCCAGTAGCATTGTGTTTAATCGGTAGTAATCTGATTCAGACTGGTGCTAGTGATTGCCAATCAAGTTCACTATTTGCAGTCAAACCGGTTCAAGAAAAGTTTTTGTGCTTGCACTGATTTACCCCCCCCTCTCAGTACCGGTTTGGTACACACCATTCATCATTGATTTATCAATTGGTATCAGAGCATCCTCCAAGTCCTCTGTGTTGTAATCTTAACCGCTTGAGGGAAAGATCCTATTGTAATGATGAAGAGGGAAGGTCCAAAGTTCAACAGACATAACTTTAAAATATGGAAGGACAGAATGAAGATATACATCAGAAGCATGGGTGCTCATAACTGGAGCTATGTTTAGAATTCTTATGTTATCCCTACCGGTATTCTCACCGATGATCAAGAGAGAGAGATTAAGGAGAATGGGCAAGTCATGGAAGCCCTAATCAGTAGTTTATCTGACATTGAGTTTATTAATGTCCAGGATAAAGAAAATCCCAAAGAAGTATGGGATACTCTTGAGAATATCTATGGCGGTGATGAGCATGTAAAACAAGCTAAGGAAGAAAGCCTTAGAGGGAAGTTTGAAGACATGCAGATGGTTGAAGGTGAGACCATTCAACAATATGGAATAAGAATCAAGACTATTGTTGGAGACATCAAGAGTGCAGGAGGAAAAATGGAAGATTCTACTGTTATTAGTAAAGTCCTGAGGTCCTTATTACCTATCTATGCAATAAGGGTTGCTTCTATTCAGGAGTTGAGGTCAATAGACAAGACTAAGGAATCCCTAGACTCCATCATTGCAAAATTAACAGCCTATGAGCTAAATAGTTTTGATGACAGTGTTCAAAAGACCGATTCAGCTTTTAGAGCTTCTACTGCACCATCTAGAAAAGGAAAAGAAGCAAGCACCAGCGGTGAACCAAGACAGAGTAGAGAAATGGATGATGAGGAGATTCTGATGGAATTTGAAGCTCTTCTTGCCAAGAGACTTCCTAAGGGAACATGTAAATACAAAGGTAAGCTCCCTTTGAAATGCTTTTCTTGTAACTGAATAGGACATATTGCTGTATACTGTCCTAATAGTGACAACAAGGACAAACCGGAAAGGTTCAAGAAATTCAAAGGAGGAAACCAGAGAAACTATTTTGTAGCCGTTGATGAAGGTGTCACAGATGAGGAATCAAAAGATGAAGAAAATGAAGATATTGTGTTTGTTGCAGTAAAGGAAGATGTGTCAAACAAGAAAGCTCTTGTCTCCCGCTTTGATAATTCCAATGAGTGGATTATTGACAGTGGTTGTTCTCACCATATGACTGGTGACCAGAGCAAGTTTCTATCTTTGGAAGAATATGATGGTGGTGTGGTTCATTTTGCTAATGATTCACCATGTATGGTCAAAGGAAGAGGGTCCATCTCTTTGAATGGAAAGAGAAGTGCTGACAATGTGTATTGGGTGGAAGGTCTTAGACACAATCTATTGAGTGTTGCCTAGCTGAATGACAGTGGACTCACTCTGGAATTCAAAAATGGAGTGTGCAAAATCAAAGGAAAAAATGGTGAATTGTTGGCCACCGGTATGCAGACCGAAGGTAACTTACTTCAGCTAAATGCAAACATAAGTACATGTCTTATGGCTAAGTTTGATGATAGTTGGATATGGCATAGGAGACTCTGCCATGCAAAATTTGATAACATAATAAAGGCTAGTAAGATCAAGGCAGTTAGAGGACTGCCGATGCTGAGCAAACCGAAAAATCCTTTGTGCAGAGAATGTCAACTGGGGAAAATGTCTTCCTCAACCTTCAAAGGTAAACATTTCATTGCTGACAACTTACTTGATCTTGTGCATACTGATTTGTGTGGTCCTATGAAAACTAGGAGTGTGCAGGGAGATAGGTATTTTATGATTCTTATAGATGATTGCTCAAGAATGATGTGGGTCACATTCTTGAAGGACAAGTCTAAAGCCTTTGGAAAGTTCAAAGCTTTCAGAGCACTGGTAGAAAAGGAAAGTGGTAGAAGAATCAAATGCCTTAGAACTGATCAAGGAGGAGAATTCACTTCCGATGAATTCAACAAATATTGCAAAGAGAATGACATCAAGAGGCAACTGTCTACCCCCCGGACTCCATAGTAGAATGGCCTAGCAGAGAGAAACAACCGGATTGTGGTTGAAGCAGCTAGAACTATGTTGATCCAAGGAATGGTCGCTCACACCTTTTGGAGAGAAGCGATGAGCACTACAGTCTACACAATGAACCAAGTACTCATCAAGAAAGGTAAGGATAAGATTCCTTATGAGTACTAGACCGGTAAGACACTAGTGGTAAGCTACTTTATAATGTTTGGTCGCAAATGTTATATCAAGAAGAGTGAACATCAAAGCAAGTTCGATGCAAAATGTGATGAAGGAATATTCCTAAGATATTCCACCAAAAGTAAAGCTCTCAAATGTTTCAACAATAAGACTCAGAGAATTGTTGAAAGCATCAATGTTAGGGTTGATGAAAACTATGGGAAACCTGAGGAAACCGACAGTGAGCAAGTAGGAGATGAATCGGTGGGAACCAGTTGCAAATCAGCCTAGTACTAGTAATTGTGCTCCTACACCAGTGGATGTTGATGCTGATGAAGATGAGGATGAAGAAGAAAAGAAAGAGGAATATTTAAGAACATACCTAGGTATGTCAAACTCAATCATGATCCAAAGCAGATCATAGGAGACAAAGATGCAAGAATTCTTACAAGAAGAAAGGTCAGAGAAAGCTCATGTATGATCTCTGAATTTGAGCCTAAATCATTCAAAGAGGCACATAAAGATGAAGACTGGATCAAGGCAATGGAGGAGGAACTTGACCAGATAGAAAAGAACAGTACATGGTCTTTGGTACCTAGACCAAAGCATAAAAATGTCATTGGAACCAAATGGGTTTTCAGAAACAAGCTAAATGAGGATGGCACAGTGGTAAGGAACAAAGTCAGACTAGTGTGTAAAGGATACGCCCAAGAAGAGGGAGAAGACTATGGAGAAACCTTTGCTCCAGTAGAAAGATTGGAAGGAGTGCGTATGCTTCTTGCATATGCAACTTTTAAAGGATTCAAGGTATACCAAATGGATGTAAAATCTGCATTCCCAATGGAATACTGGAAGAAGAGGTGTATATAGGGAAACTAGATGGGTTTTCCCTATCAGAAGACAATGACATGGTGTGTAGGCTACATAAAGCCTTGTATGGACTAAAGCAGACACCTAGAGCATGGTATGAATGCTTGCACTCCCATCTTGTGAATATTGGATTTGAAAGAACAAGTGAAGATAGCAATATCTACTTGAAATTAGAAGGAGATCAGATTCTAATCTATGAAGTATTTGTTGATGACATCATTTTTGGAGGAGATGACAAGATGAGTCATGATTTTGCATATGAGATGAAAAAGGAATTTGAGATGTCACTTATAGGGGAGATTAAGTTCTTCATTGGACTACAGATTCAACAAATGAAAGATGGAATCTTTACTACTCAGTCCAAGTATGTTAAAGAGGCGTTGAAGACCTTTGGCATGGAAGAAAGTAAACCGGTTGGTACACCAATGGTGACCGGTTGTAAGCTATCAAAAGAGGATGACTCAGCATTGGTAAATGAGAAGGATTACCAATCAACGATTGGTAAGTTGCATTATGTAGTGCATAGTAGACCAGACATTGCACATGCAATGGGTATTACCGTTTGGTTTTAGCAAAGCCCAAGAGAGTCCTACTTGGTAGCAGTCAAGCGGATTCTTAGATATCTGAAGGGAACTATTGACTATGGGTTATGGTATCCATACAATAATGATTTCAACCTGAAAGTGTTCATAGATGTTGATTGGGCTGGCAATGTAGATGATCGAAAGAGCACAAACGGTGGTGCATTCTTTCTCAGTGGTAGACTAGTCTCATGGATGAGTAAAAAGCAGAGTTGTATCTCTCAGTCTGTAGCAGAAGCGGAGTATGTTGCAGCTTTTATGAACTGCACCCAGACTATTTGGATGAAGCATGTATTGAATGGCTTCAAAGTTCCTGTATCTGAACTGGTAAGCATATTTTGTGACAATACAAGTGCAATTAACATATCCAAGAATCTGGTTTTACATGCTAGAACCAAGCACTTTGAACTCAAGTATCATTTCTTGAGGGAAAAGGTTCAGAAAAAAGAAGTGGTATTGGAACATGTTTCCAGTAAGGAGCAGTTAGCAGATATATTCACCAAGCCTCTACCAAAGGCTACATTTACTTATTTGAGAGGTGAATTAGGGGTACTGCCCCTTCAAGAGGTAAACTAAAAGTATGTGCTCCACATCATTTAGGAATTGCAGTGTCCAATATTTTTCAGGATTGATGTGTTGAAGGATGCTACTCCTCAGGGGGAGCAACATAGTGGAACAGGAAAGCTTGTGCCTCCACTTTGGCATTGTTATCAAAGGGGGAGAAGATGTGAAGCAGAGAAGATATCTGCAACAATAGGGAAAAGATGTGATGTTGACTGATATCTTTGTATATTGCCATCAATTCCAAAGGGGGAGATTGTTGGCATATGTGCAAGAGTATGATGACATGATGATATTGTATGTTGTCATTCATGTCAATATGTTGGAGAGTGAACCGGCAATATGCTGAAGAGTGAACTGGTTATTGTCATTGATGTCAATATGCTGTGAAGTGAACTGGTACATTGAAGTTAATTAAAGTTAAGTAACCAACAAATAGAGTCGGTATGGTGTTGTAAACTGGTATATGAGCAATAGGTTAAGTGATATGTTTGTCCAAGTGAACCGATATGTTGAAATGTGAACCGGTACATGGAATGTGGTAGGACTACTAGTTGGTAGTCTTAGCTTCAGGGTTTCCGACTGAAGTGTTCCAAGCTTGTGTGATTCAACCGATGACATCGTGTGATGAGTTAGCAGTGTAATGAAGATCAGATCGTGTTGCCACGTCAGCCTTGTGCGCTTGAAGGATCTTGCATGAAGGAGATTGATCCTATCTACCTCGGGAATGTGTGATCCCTATAAACGGTGGAGAACGCGTGATGGGTTATCGCCTCCATGAAGCGGTGAAGAACGAACAATGGAGAATGTATTGAGATATGTTCAAGACCGTTGCATTCAAATGCAGAGTGTTCAATGGTCAGGATTGAACCGATCAATTGCTTAACCAAAATTTTTAGGGCTTAGGGTTCATGCTACTGACCTATCTATTTCCTATAAGGTCAATGTTGTGTTTCATGCTGAGGTTGTTGGCAAATGGTGTGTGTGTATCTAAGTGCAGAGATACATGATTCTTGCCAGACCACATAAGAAGATTGATGCCTGCATAGTGTATGTGCAGAAGGAAAGAACTAAAGCAGATCTGCATTGGCATTGAGTACTATCACCAGATCATTGTAATACTTATTGATCTTTAACCACTTCAACAGTTGGAAAATCCCTTAACCGGGTAGCTTTAACCAGCTTGCTGTAAATCCTTTAATAGGGTGACTCAAAGCCATTGAGTTCATAAAATCCTCTAACAAGGTAACCTCTAACAGGGTTTAACTGATAACCGGGTATTCTAGCCATTCCTTAATCGGGTGATCCCTAACAGGATCGGTTCCTAACAGAACCTGTTGTAATAGTCTTTAACCGGACTAAGCTCCTAACAGAGCGAACTTCTAAAGAGTTCAAAAACAACTTGTGGGTATTCATCCCCACCATGGTTTTTCCCAGTTTGGGTTTCCACATGAAAAATATGTGTGTCATGTGTGATGCCTCTTTCATGTGATGCTTTGTTATTTTCTGTCAAGCGGTGAATCATGTTATGCTAGTAAATTATTGTATCTCTGATGATAGATTATCTGTTTATGCATAAGGGTAAAGTGGAAATGAGGAAGTAGGTTGTATGGAAAACTAAGTGTTGTTGGTTTATGTCTTTCCCAGTAGCATTGTGTTTAACCAGTAGTAATCTAGTTCAGACCGATGCTAGTGATTGCCAATCAAGTTCACTGTTTGCAGTCAAACCGGTTCAAGAAAAGTTTTTGTGCTTGTACTGATTCACCCCCCCTCTTAGTACCAGTTTGGTACTCACCGTTCATCATTGAGTTATCAAAACTGCTCGTACGATATTTTGCAGAGACTGTACGGACAAAACCTGCATGATAAAAATAATGATTCTGAGGCCGAAAAAGTAGTTTTCTGCCCCACGGTGGGTGCCAAAAATGTGTGTGTGAAAAGTGGACCTGTATCTGTAAGCACAACACTTCAATTAAGTCATTACATGCATGGTTAGACAGATATACATATGAATATGAAAACCATGACAAATCGACCCATTGCCTTCTAAAATATGCGAGTATAAGATTGCTCTCAAATTTGTATAAGCAATCCAGTGACTAGACTACACCAAGACGAAGGATTTAATCTATATGAGCATGATATTAGCTAGATGGATGTAAGATTAATCTAACAAGATTTAAACAATAAATGAGATAAATGATCTAAATATGAAATAACTAATATGTAATATTCTCAATGAACCTAGAGCAAAAACAGTATAATAACAATATATCCTGCAGGATTTTTTTTTTGAATGAGAGATGAGAGCCCGAATTTATAAAAAATTCAGAAAGAAACCAAAGGCTGATATCAATTGATGATGAGCGGTCAAGATTTTCCAAGAGGAAGCACAATCCAGGTGAATTGATGTGATTGGATGCTTTTCTCAGTTTTAAAGGAAATTGAACTTAAATTAAGATAAAATAAAGAAAAACTGATTTATTCTCTATTTCATTAAATTTTAATATTTAATTATTTTAATTGCTTTATTTGAGATTATTTATCAATTTTAAATTTGTTTTTCAAGATTGTCTCCAATTTATTTCTTTTCTCAATTTTTAATTCTTTTTTGGTCAATTAATTCCTTTTTTGAAGATTTGTGCTCATAATTTCCAATTCCTCTTTCTTGATTTGTTTCCTTTTTTGAAGAATTGATAGCAAATTGATTTATTTTTCAAATTAATTCCTCTTTTTGATGATTTAATGGCAAATTGATTTATTTAATTAAATATGCTAGGATATTTAATAAAATAAATAAGATAATTGTTTAAAATGATTTACTTGGAATGATCAATTAATTAAATAAATACTTAATTAATATTGGTTGATTAATTTGCCATGTGACATTTGATGATTTTAGAAATTAATTGTGTGCTCAAGATTGATTTAATTGCCTTTGTTAGGACCTTGGTGACGTTGTTGAGATTAGGGGCTCTTGGTTTAGATGACCATTTTTAAGGTATTACACCAATGTTGATTGATTGAGTGGGCTCAATCAATATGGGTGATCACTCATGATAATTCTTAGGAAGAGTGTCAAGTCTCCCATCTTTATGTGCCTTACAAAGGTTTTCACCCTCAGATGCATCCTTTATTTTTATTTTTTTGTGATCTATTGTTGCCATTGACTGGTTTTCAGTAGTAGATCTTTTATTTTGTTCATTTTTGCGACTGAGAGACTTGGCACTCCCCTGATGGCAGATGTCGTTACTTTGTTCACTGGTAGAGTCTGTTTCTGGGTTAACGGTACAAGTAATGGATAATGGATTCATCATTTGGGAAAATTGGTATAGCATGAGTTTTAGGTTCGTCCCAGTGTATGAGGTCGGGAAAGACATGTGGTAAGGAGCCATTAGGTGGATCAAGTTTAGTTGCTGTAAGTGTCAGGATGGAGGTATCATCGTGGTTGGCCTAGGTGTTAAAGAAGTTAAGGATTTCATCGAGGTCTTCGATGGTATCATTTTCCGTATAGACTTGCTCGTAATGTTGCTGCTCATTTTCCTTGGTGTCATAGATATTTTATGGACCAAATTCAAGTGGTCTAGATTCTGTGCCGCGTTCTTCTTGAGAGATGGGTGTATGGCTGTCATTTGCACAAATATCTTCAGTAACAACTGCCCCATTCATATTCATTAGAACAACTACCCCATTCATATTCATCAAAATCAGTCTCAAAGGTAGTATCCCTGATTCTCGCAGTACTGTGGACTAGTATGTTGTAGGGTGAGAACAAGTCTTTGATGATCGATACAAGTTTGATCATTTTCTTTGATTCTGTGTCAGATTCGGCTTCCACTCTTTGCATTTTTTCATATAGTGTCTCTCCTTGGGGAGGAATGATGTTATCAGGAGGTGATTCCTCTTTTTCGGATATTGGTTCTTGAATATGATGTGCTTCTACAGTAGATGTGTCCTTCTTTTGTTTGAGGGGCTTCTCTTGATGTTGCTTTTGTTCTTGATTTTCACGCTCTTTGCATATTGTCTCCGCTGACTCAAATAGTGTTTCCTACCAGGAGTGCTCCCTGTATTTCTTCTGCCTTCCACTGAGGTTTTTGGTATTTGCTTGGTGTTTTCCTTGGTGGTAGAATAGATTCATAGCCCAATCCTTTTTTGTCTTTACTGAATTATGAAGGAGGATCCAATGGTTCTATGACGCCTTCCCGACGCTTGCCGATAGGTCCTTTGCCATGGCATCCCATTTGTTGTATGATTAGGTAACCTTTTCCATACAAGTGTGTTGGTATAGCTACCTCCATAGTAGCCGCTCTATCTTCTTCCTCATCTTTATACAACCAACTAAGGATGTCTTTCTCTTCTGATTCATGTGCTAGAGTGCCTAGTTGAATAAATTTGCCATCAAACTTGATGATGGGCTGTGTTGCTTGATGTGTTGATGCTGAAGGTAGCCCATGAGATTTAGGTCATACTGGTAAGTTGGCTAAACATAACGGCTCCAAAGAGTATTCTCCCATGCCCTGCTATTTGATTTTCATCTTCTGTTTGAAATCCATAGATAGTGATGTAGACTTTTCTTACTAAAGATCTGGTGTCGAGTTAATTTGTTTTTCTCTATTATGTGGAACCAAGCTATCTTGGGCTGCCCCCATAGCATTACAATGTTGAAAAGGATTGTGATTTGCTGATATAGAAATATCCTGCCCATTGTAGGGGAACTTAACACATTGGTGATAAGTAGAAGTTACTGCTTGCATTACATGTATCCAAGGTCGACCCAATAAGATATTGTATGTGAGGTCTATGTCCAAGACTTGGCACATAGTGTCCTTTTGTATTGGTCCTACTTGAATTGGAAACATTACTATTCCTTTGGATGATCTCTCTTCGTCATCATATGCTTTGATAGTGATATTTTTGCATGCATCAATAGATTGCTCAGAGAAGCCTAATGCACAGATAAGTTTTAAGGTATAGAAATTGAGTCTAGCACCTCCATCTATTAATACTCTTTTGACTCGATGCTTGTAGACCAAGACTTCAATATGGATTGGAGTATTGTGTGGAGGGATCAATGAGATATTATCATGCTCAGAAAAAGTGAGGTTATGAGGCCCTATCATATGAGCTACCATGGCTTGGATTTTGTCAGCATCTAGATCTTGAGGTACATTTGTTTCTAGTAACGCTTGTTCCAATATGTCTTTTTGTTTTGGCAAAAGTTTAAGCAACTCTAGTATAGATATTTGAGCAGGAGTTTTGCACAATTGACTGACTAGATCATATTGAATTTTGGGTAAGGTGTTTGCTGTTGACATATGCCCCTTCAAGACATATTTTTGAGCTCTGGTTGTTACATTGACATATTCATGTTCATGCTTATCTTTGATTGTGATGACGTTTACTTGATTGTCCCAGCTGATATATGATTGATGGTGTTATTGTATACATGATTGATACGAGCCCCATGCGTATCGTTCGAGGTTGAGGCTCCATCCTTGTTGTAGTTTGGAAGAGGATTTTTAAAGGCTTCATGGTCACCATTTGTCTTGAGACCATCGACTGTTAAATCGCCTCTATCAATGATGTCTTGAACATTGTTTTTCAGTCTCATGCAATCATTTGTTTGATGACCTTTGTTACGATGAAAATCACAAAAGTGAGAGTCATTCCACTAGGGTGGTTTGATTTGTGGTTCAAATTTGTTGATTGCTGGTAAAGAAATAATTTTGTTTGCCAGGATTTCTCTGAATGTTGACTCTAGTGATTGCCCCAGTGGTGTGTAAATGCGTTTTGGAAATTTGTTTGCATTACCCCGTGAGTTTGGATTAGGTCCTCGATTGGTATTATTGTTTTGGGTATTATTGGTGTTGTTTGTGTTGAGTTGATCCTGATTGGTATGTGGTGCATAAGTGTTAGTGCCTTGGTTAGCACCTTTGGGATTCTTTATAGCTTGAGAATTACTTGATAATGCTAGCACTGGTTGCTTGGATTTTGGATCATTTGATTCATTTCCTCCTTCATTTCCACTGTTTTTGTTTCTGGTCTAGAATCTGGATTTGTCTAATTTGTTGTTGTTTTGGTTGTTGTAATTGGATGAACTCGTTCCTTCTTTGAAGAATTTTAATGTTCCTTTCTTGACACATGCCTCTTCTACTAGGATGCCATTCTCAATCAACTTGGCAAAAGATGGTATGCACTGAAGTTTGAGTATGTAACTCAGCTCACTATTTAAGTTGTCGATGAAAATCTCCATATTTTCCTTTTCAGGCACATCTCAAGGATATCTCGAAACCATACGCTGCCAACATTGAAGGAATACCATGAATGTTTCATTGTTTTTCTGCTTGGTATTATAGACATATAGCATAGTGATAACATGTTGAATGATATAGGAATATTGAGTTATGAATTTGTTGACTAATTCATTGAATGATCTGATAGGAGGTGTGATTTTGGATAACCATTCCATTGTTTACCCTCCCAAGCTTCTTGGGAATAACCTCATCAAATAGGTATCATCATGGGTGAATTCAAGACTCATTGTACATAATTCTCAAACATGGTCATGGGGATCGCTTTTCCCATCATATTTGTCAAATTTGGGAATGTCTAAGTTTGGGGGAAAAGGAACCATGTTCAATCGTCTGTCAAAAGGATAAGGACAATTTTTAGTTAAGGAGTACCATACTGTTGTCCCTTGTTGCATGTCTTTCATTTGTTAAGTGAGAGCAATCAAAGGTGTATTATTTTGCCGAGGGAAGGGTTCTTCCCTTGTATTAGTTCTCAGTTGAAATGGTGTGTGGAATGGTATGTTTGGTTCGGGGATGTTTTGCTCAGGGATGTCTTGTTCGAGCAAGTTCTGTTCTGGTAGATTTTGCTCATGTATGTTTTGTTCAGGGTCACGGGCTTCTTCCTCTCTTTGTCGTTCTTGATATTCATAATGTCAAGATCTTTTTCTAAAAATGTCAGTGTCCAAATCTTTATGAAGTTTAACTCCCTTGCTTGTGAGCATGAGCAGATATTTTTCTTTGTTATTTTCCATGAGCCTTTCCACAAGCCTTTGAAATGAAGCTCTTTCTTGACACTCTTGAAGGAGTTCCTCAGTAATTTTAGTGTCCTCTAGATGTGGACCCTCGAAAGGATTTGATAATCTCCGATTCATGCTGGATTTCGGTTGCATTTTGCTTTGTTTGTTTCATTGAGAGTGAGTAACATCGAGCATCTAGTAAACAAATTTTGTGACAAAGGGAATGAACTCCTCTTCTATGTGTTGCTTAGGGGTTGGTGGTTTAAATCGGGGTATGTTGTAAGTGATGCACTCTTCAGGAAAGAAGGCCGGATTGATCTTCCCTCCTTGATTTATGCATTGATTGAATGTTGATTTTTGACAGAATGCTCTACTCCTCAATGGTTCCTTGTCAAATTCGTTGGTTTTGTCTTTAAGATACAAGTGTATATGACGAAGGAATGTGCGATGAGATTTGAAGAGTTGGAAATTGATGTATAAAAACTTATTTCTTTTGGCAAGTTTCGAAGAACTGGGTTGTTGTTTCTTCAACTTAGTGTTATGATAAATACTCTTTCTTCTTAGAATATGAGGATTAGTCACGCACAAGCGATCAATGGTTTCCTTTGATTTGTTTTGGATTTAGTTTAGCTTGTTTTGGAAACTCAAGTTTTACTTTATCAAAGTGAAGGTTTAGATGCCCCCCCTCACGACAAAGCATGTCAAATGATATGGAATACGAGCTTTCCCGATATGGAAACTCGATTTGACAACTTGGATTTTTTTTAACAAGTGTGTTTTGGGATAGAAATCCTTTTGATTGAAGGACCTATTTGATACTTGTGATGAGGTTTCCTGATTTTGATAGGAGAGATGTGTTATCCTGTGACTAGTTTCAAATTTTGGACAACTTTGTTTGATGGAAAACTTGCTTTGAGAAGAGTTTTTGATACTCTATTTTTGGTTTTCTATTTGATGAAGTTCAGGCCGAGGAAGAAAAGCTTCTAAAATTGTTTTCAAAATTTTCAAAAATGACCTCTGTTTTTCCCCCCATTTTTCTGGTTTTGGCTATGCGCTAAAGAAAAGATGCAATGCGTTATAGAAAGTTCTGAAAGTGCTAGAGAAAAGACTCCATGCGCTAAGTTGCCCCTTGTTATGTGCTAATTAGATTTTTTTGATTTTGTCTTAGTTCGAAAGGTTACGTGCCAATATGGGCCGCCAATGCGCTAACTGTTAAACCCTACGCACTAAGGTTTGATTTCCATGCGCTAAGCTGATGCTCCAACATGCTAAACTGTTTTCAAAATGCGCTACTTGAAACTGCTAGTTTTGGATTCTGATGAAGCACTAACGTTTACACTTAATGCGCTAAGGTGAAGGTCTAATGCACTAAAAGATGGTTTCTAAGCGCTAAGAGGTTGTTCTTACGTGCTAAACTGCCCTGATAGTTTGACTTGGTTGCTTTTCTCTGATTTTTGGAATTTTGCTTTGAGTTTTCAGTGATGATAGATGATTT
Source organism: Cryptomeria japonica (assembly GCF_030272615.1). NCBI lineage: Eukaryota > Viridiplantae > Streptophyta > Pinopsida > Cupressales > Cupressaceae > Cryptomeria > Cryptomeria japonica. The sequence continues at coordinate 153,729,275 of NC_081406.1, read as the reverse complement.
TCTGAAGTAACAAATGAAGACACAACACCAAAGAGACAACCATTTTTCTTAATCTAAACAATAAGTGTATGTTCTGTGAGGGTGTGTTGAAATTCTCAATGTTTTGACAGGTTTAGATACAACATGCACTTCAATCAGACTCTTTATTCAAGGGTCATAAGTAATATCATAGCCCAATAGTCTCGATACTTCATCAGCTCAAACAACCATGTCACCCCCCAGGGGGCGCCCGATTTTTTGCCTTTTGCCAGAAATTAACCCAAAGTGAATTACTTCACAATTGAGTAGTTATCTCGAGAGATATATGGTGAGAGATCTTGGGGGTGGATTCTTCCCCACCCTTGCACTATGATATTACGAATGTCTGGATATTGACTCAGCTCAAATTTTCTATGCTAAGGTTCGTAATCAGGCTTCCCGTTCGGCCGTTAGTGATAAACTCCCTCAGGAGGCTTCCCAACCTTTAGAACAAATGCTTTACGTATCTCAAGGATACTAGGGGAAGGCTAATCACTGCGTGCAACCGTTGAAAAGGACTTTCGTCACTTTCCACTTTTGATTATAGTGGGTTGGAACACTTGGCTTCAAAGTCGTTTCCCACTTAGGTCGTTCCCTTCACACCGGCCAAAAATAGCTTTAAGAGTTTTTCAACCCCTCGGGAAGGCAAGCCTACTAAAGGATTTAAATGTTGTATGACTGAAAGCGTAAGAGTGGTTTGGCTTTTTGATCACCCAGTTAAGGGGAGAGCATATACCTTCCATTTTCGAGACAAAGCACACAAGTTCTTTTTAGCCCTTTCAAAGTAGTGATTTGCTAACTCTATATGGAGATGTTGCTCCATGAAAACATGATGTTTATTTTATTCTTTCAAGGCAATGATTTTTTGATTTATTGAAAAGGAACCTGGTCAACAAAATAAATGCGATGCTTGGTCAACAAAAGAAATCGATTTGAAAGGGGAAGATCTTCCCTCTTTAGTTGGAAATGACTTTTGGACTTGTGTGATTATTTACTTTGAAAAAACTAAAAATGGATCCTTTTATGCACCAAAGGATGGTGAAGTTCTTTTTAAGCCCTTTGCTTGCAAAACTTGAAAAATTGCTTTTGTTCTTTTTAAAACCCAATTGAAGATTTTGTCTCCCTAGGAAAAGCAAAAAAGATTGTTTTGTGGTTCTTTTTAAAGCCCAAACAAAGTGAGTTCAATTTTATCCAACATGAATTTAAAAAAAAAACTCTAAATTCTAACTAACTTAAATAAGTTAGTAAAAATTTAAACTTTTTAGGATTCTAGAAATAAAACTAAGCTCCCATATGCAATAAACTGTCAAAAAACTTGCAAAATACCAAGTAAAACAGTTAGAAAAATCTGTGGATTTTGTGGACTTCAACAAGTCTAGTTTTAAATTTGGTTACAATTTTTTAATTTTGCCTCTGTCTGTGATGCGTTACAGAACAGACTGTACGCGCTACAGGATAACCGAGATGCGCTATTGAACAGACCTGACGTGTTGAACTGTTTTGCAAATGTTCTACTTTGTTATTCTTCCGCACCGAGACCTACAGGAAAATGTTAGAAATATAATGTGCTAAGATATGGTCTGCACGTGCTGGGGAATGAGTCCCATGCGCTAAACAGTGAGCCGAATGCACTGGAAGATTAACCTGATGTGCTAAGGGATGTTCCCTATGTGTTGATTCCTATTTCCTGCGTACCTACAAAAGTGATTATTTTAAAAACTGATTTGATTAATGGGGTAGTGCCCCACAGTGGGCACCAGAAATGTGTGCGGGAAAAGAGGGTCTATGAAACTTAAAAAGTGAAAATGTGGTCTCAAAGAGCTTGCTCACACACCCACAAGACTTCTTGGTGCAAGTTATGGAGTCATAAAGAATGACTCAACTTCCCAAGGTAGGTTCCATGGTTCTCTATCTCACAAGGTCCCTCAAGCCAATGCCTTTGCTCTCAAATCACTGAGCAAAGTGGCTTAGGGATGACAAATGCAAGAATGAGGGATACTTTGGATTGATGTGTATACGAAATGCATCCTATCTATGCATGATTCTACAAATGCAATAAACTAGATTATAAGATAACAAGGTTAGTAACAATACTATCCTAACATAATATACTAGTTAATGATTTAAGCTAATGATAAAGGAAATAGTCTAAAATGCTTATTAGATTAATTCCTATTACAAAGAGAAGCTAGATATATTGATGAATTTGAGCATAAATGAGATACTAAAAGCTTGCATGGATCCTTAAAATGGAGGAATGAGAGCTCTATTTATAGTGAAAATAGGGCAATGGATGGTCAAGATTGAAGGAGTTAATCAAGGGTCAGGATTGAAAGTTATCAATCCATGTTTACAATTTTCACCAATGAAATGGTGACAATTGTCAACATAAGACTGCTTGAGAGGAGATGAAATAAGCATTAAATGCTTGAGAAGACCTCATGGTTACCTTAGAAGGTAAGGGTTAAGGTTAGGTTAGGGTTATCCAATGGATAAAGCTTTTAACCAAGGGATAAACTCTTGTGCAAAGGTTAAAGGGATAACCATGGTCAAAGCAATGAATTCTTGATGAGACCTGGGTTAGATGAGGGTTAGGTTAGTCAAAAAGTCTCTAACCATGCCGAAAGAGTGAGTTAACCATTAATGGTTTGGAAGACTTTGGGAAAAAATTTGTAAGAGTCCTTCCAAATTTGGGGGAACTCAACAAGTTAGCTTGTTGAAGACATAAAGGCTTTATTGCTTTTGGAAGACTTTCCTCCAAATTTGAGAAGTGACATCCTCAAATTTAGGGAAAGGGGATGATTGAAGGGTTTAGGCTAATTGATTAGGATTAGATGGGTTTTAGAAGAATTTAGAAAGGGGGTTTAGGAGACAAGTGGAAGATGTAGGATTTTGCAAGTGGGTGGGGAAAAAAAATTTAATTAAAATAAAATTAATTTATTTCAAGTGTGGTTGCAAATTGGGAAATTAAATAAATTAGATTTATTCAATTTGGGGTAAACTATTAATTAAATGTAAATTTAATTAAAAGTAAGAAGAAGGGATTTAATTAAATAAAATGATTTATTCAATTAAATGATGTAAAAGGATTAAGTGAATTTAACTAAATAAATCGAATAATTTATTTAATTTAAATAGAAGAATGTGGGTGATTTAATTAAATTAGATCTAACTAAAATAGAGGAATGAGAATAAAATGAACATTGAATATTCATTTAGAAATATGGTCATTTTTATATGTCTACACCTTTAATGCAATGTTCCTTTCTTCAACACTATAACATAGGTTCAAAGAAATCAAATGTTCACTTTCATTCCCTTCTTCTTTCTTTCATCTATCTTCCTACTCTCCTACTTGTGGAATGTTGCTGCTAGCACTCTCCAACCCATCTTTCCCCTCGACCAACCTCTAAAACATCCTCAACATTGGATTGCTAATTTTTTTCTTGGCATTAATGACTCAAATATCTTATATTAAAAAGAAAGGAAAGGATTTTTTATAGTCCACAATGTTATCAATCTATGTATGGGTTTATAGATTGGTTAGAGAAATATGGGACTACCTCGTACTCCTTGCATGAGGCACTTAACTTCTCTACAAACAAGGCATACATGACTTACCCCCTCGTGGGGTTTGAACTTGTGACCTCTCTTTCAAGAGTACAAATTCTCCACCACTAGGCCAACTCAGGTTGTACAAAACCCACCTCAAGATCTCTCATAGCTTATCTTCATCCTTGAACCTCTCCACCTAGAATCTTCTCCTCCCTTCAATCATGTGTCCCTAGACTCTTCTTTGTATGGGAAGGCTCTTAAAATCTTGTCTAGGCACAATAACCCCTCTTTGTACCAACCCCATAAGTCGGACTCGCTCACCCCAATGACCCATTTCCATTCGAATGGCTTGAAGGTGGAAAACATGCACTAGTTATTTGAAGAAGATAGGATTAACCATATAGGAAACCTCCTAGTCAAAATTAATAGTAGGAGGTCTGATGTTGAAAAGAATTTGAAGATAAACTAAAAAAATGCTGATTTCAATCCCTTAGACTATTTAGTCTCATGGATGTCATTAAAATCTTTCATTCATTCCTTCTTGAGCTCACCATCCTATGGTGCTTCCTTAGGTGCCTCACCCAAGCTTTTAGCCATTTGGTCCTCCCCTCTATTCCCACACTCCTTTAGAAATTTGTGATTAGGAAAATAAATTGGTTGTAAACTTGTTTAATGTCATATTTCTTTTTCGTATTGAAGAAGATTTGAATTCAACTCCATCTAGGTACCTACAACATGGACTTTACCATTAAATCAAGTGTCCTAATGTCATCATTGATTCTCTTGCATTTAACTTTCTAAGAAAGGTTTTAGGCTTTGTTATGGCTCCTCAATCCATTCTTCATGTTGATTTTCTTGTTGAAATTGGGAATTACATTCGATCACTTCCTCCAAATTTTGTGAAAGAAGTTAGACAAGATTGCATTGTGGATTTGAAACATGTTAAACCACCCACATGTGAAATTCCTATTCCTAAAGTTGAACTTCGAGCTTTAAAAAAATTAATGAGCAACAATGACTTGGTTATTTCCAAAGCAAAGGCAACACCACAATTATTACGAACAAAAAAGATTACATTTCCAAAATGTATGATCTTCTCTTTCATGTACCAGTAGCTATAAAATGTTAACTTGTAATCTTTGTCCCAAAATTTTAAAAGAGGTTAAGTCTATTGTGTTTAGCTCTTCATTTGATGTTAAGGAAGTTACCCCTCACATTTATGGGGTTCCAAAAAAGTGGCAGTTCCTCTAAGACCCATAGGGGACACTCAAGGTTCTCCCACATACAATCTAGATACTTTCCTTGCCAAGATCATCTCCCCTCTTATAGGAAAAATCGATACCTTTGTCAAGGATTCAACCTATTTCATAGACTTTATCAAGGACATTAAACTAAAAAACAATGACTTATTGGTGATCTTTGATGTGGTTTCATTATTCACTAAGGTCTACATTCCTAATTATAATAATTAAATTTCCTCCTTAATAGAATTGTGCTTAAGGTCCACTTTTTTCAATTTTCAAGGATTAATCTACAAGCAGGTTGACGGTGTATTGATGGGGTCACCTCTCTCACCAATCGTAGCTAACCTTTACATGAAGAATTTTTAAGAGATGACATTTTCTTCCTTTCCCTTCAACCCAAAGTGGTGGAAAAGGTACATGGATGATAACAATGTTTGTTGGCCACATGACCTTGAAAAACTAGAATAATTCTATGTCCACTTCAACAGCTTGGCCCATAGCATCTCTTTCACCAAGAAACTTGAGTCAGATAACTAACTTTCATTCTTACACCAATACAAGGGTTTGACTATAGTAAAACCCTATATAGCACCCCAAACCTTCCGTTTTTAGATTGTAGGTGCAGAAACATGAATCTTGAAGCAGGTACAGATCTGGAATAGGCATCTACATCACTCAAAAACTTCAAAAGTGCAAGAAACTTGTCAAGGACAGGGGTGTGGTGCCCTGGTCCTGCCCGCTATCAGCAGGACTTGGCAAAACAACAACTCACAGGTCTCAGAATCCCTCATGTCAGTCACAACTCCAAAATTATAGAATCAGGATAGTGGCATGGCACCCTGCTCCCCAGCATTTCTCTTAGATTTTAGACATAGGTGCACCTCTAATTTTGCCTCTTGATCTGTACTTTTCAGTAGTGTGTCAGTTATTCTTTGATCTACATTCTCAGATTAGGATTTGCTTGCTTATTTGCTTTCTAGGTTAGTTTGCATTTTGCATCATTCCTCTCTCTCATTTACAACAAAGGAATAGAAAACCTAAGAGGTAATCCATGACTCTCTCTTTCTCATAAGAAGTAGCCAACGTGCGTGACCTCCCTAGGCTCTTTTGTATTCCATGAGTGTGTATGATAGTGGGATTACGGTTTCCATACTTAGTCTCACTTTTTCCCCTACACCATCTTTGGTGAACCCAATGTGAATCTAATTTCATTTACATTGCATTGCATTGTTAGATCTAGATCTAGTTTATTTCATTTTCTTTCAAAATTTAAAAAAAAAAAGAGAAAAGAGAAAAGAAAAAAAATAGGTTTCTTTCATTTTCCTTGCATTGTGTGTTTAAGTTTCATGCAATTTTTATTTAAAAATGTCAGATTTCTATTTGCAATACATTCATGCCTTTGATGATGTATGCAATTTTGTTGATTATGAGTTTAGTAAGGATGAAATTAGATGAAGCTCTAGATGATTTTTTAACCCTAAGCCTTCTAAACCCTCATTTTGCCAAAAAATAATCAACCTTGTTACTATGCTATTTCGTGGTGATGAGAAAGATAAGTTGAATGATCCCTCTCATGGTTACAATCCTATCAGCTCCTCCACTAGATCTAGCAACATAGTTGATTCCCATGATTCCCTCTATGATATTATGTCTCCTTTTGAATTCAAAGATAAGCCTTTCAATCACTATGACTATGCTTTATTGGATGATGCCCTTGATGACTTTATGTCTCTACCTAAACTTCCAAACAAGAATAATGCTTCTAAAAAGTTAATCAACATGATCAATGTGAATGAACATAGAAAACCTCTTTTTGTTGTCTGAGGTGCTTGTCCTTCTCCAACTTCACCTCTTCCTAATCAACCTCTTTTCATGGTTCAAAGTGGATATGGTCATGATTCCTTTAGAAATCCAAAAAAACCCATCATTACAGCTTAAGGAAAGAATCCCACTAAGAGTCCTTATATATATGGTAGACAACTTACTAAGGAGAGTTATAATGCAATTTCCCATACCTATAACACAAGAAACAATAGGCAACCTAAATCTGCTCTGGTTGTTCCAACTCCTCTACCTGATCCTCAACTCATTCTTCCTCAAGCACCTCGTATTTCACAAACCCTTGGTAAGGAATATGATCTGGTCGAACAACTTAAAGCTACTCCTACCAAGATATCCCTTTAGGATTTGCTTCAAACTTCCTCAACTCATCATGAAATGTTACAAGATGCCTTGAAAACATTGAATGTCCCACCAACAGTGACATCTAATAATATGGCTTCCTTGATTCACTCTATTACATCACCTAAGGCTCAGATTGTGTTTACACAAGAAGAGTTGCCTTCTAGTGAAATTCAACAATAAAATGATCCCTTAATGGTTATGGTCATCATAAATGATAGCATGATAAGATGAACATTAGTGGACAATGGTTCTGGCTTTAATATTTGTAGCATTCCCTTGTTGCATAAGATCAATGTTGATACATCTCTTATTAAGCCCTATTCTCTCACTATCCGTGGCTTTGATAATGTTGCTAAATCTTCACTAGGTATCATCACCTTACCTATTAAGGTAGGTCCTGTTACTTTACCTACTCCTATCCATGTTATGTCTCGAGAGTTGACATATAACTTGTTGCTATGATGACCTTGGATTCATAGGATGCAAGCTGTTCCCTCTACATTGCATAGGCAAATAAAATTCATTCACAACAAAACAACATGTACCTTGTTATGAGACACAATATTTCAAGCTTGTTTACAAACATCAAGTTCTAAATCCTCTTCAATCAATTCTTCCTCAACTATCTTAGACAATTCCTCTAAATCTTGTACTCCGATTAGTGTGAATAGTTCATCAAACCTATCTCCTATCTCTGGATCGATTCCCAATGCTTCCTCAAGTGGACCTAAAGTTATTGAGGAAGAATATTCTCAAGATGACTCTGCAATTGAGAATACTTTCTCTCCTGAATAGATTCTTGTAGAAGATGATTGGGGATACCTTGATTTCAATCCTAGTTTCATAGGGGAATACCGAATTCCCCATAGAGAACCTAAGGTCAAAAAGAAGAAAGAAGAAGAAGAACCTAAAAAGCAATCTACTTTATCTGAGCCATTGAGTAATAAATTTGTTACAGCTTCTCAGATTTCATCTCCCTTAGTTTCTGGTTTAGAGGATTTTGATTCGTAAATTTTTGAAAATCCTCCTTCTTCTTCAGAAATGACTAACCTTTATGGTCCTGGTTTTCACATCCTAGCCAGAAATGGATATAATGAAAATGGATGTGGTGCTCAAGAACAAGGGATTAAATTTCCCTTGGAAAACAAATTTTGTGATGTGACATTTGGGCTTGGTTATGATCCTTTCAAGCGTACTAAAGCTGCTAAGAGACCATCTATTAGTGTTAATGTCATTTATGCTTCTCTCTCACTAAAATATCCAAAATATATTGACTTTGACCCTACTTGTGTCTTTGCTTTGGATGTTTTTTCTACCGATGATTCCTTAGCTGAATTCTTGGGAGCTTATGACAACCTTCCTCATTATCACCATAACCGCAGTTTTCCCTATTGTCTAAATGCGGAAGCTTACTTTGGGAGAGAAAGAAATAATGATAGATATATAGTTAAAGAATTTCCTCAATTGAGAGATGCTCCTCAACAAAGCACTCTCCTAATAAATGACACCATTGATATCAAGATGGATCCTTGTATTAAAGATAAGATCATCAAGATAGGGAAATGTCTTGACGAAGAAGAGAAAAAACAATATGTTGAGTTGTTACATGTATTCCCTGAGATCTTTGCTTGGATATATTCTGACATGCCTGGCATAGATCCCAAGATTTTCACTCATAACATTGTTTTAGTTCCTGATGTTAAACCTATGAAGAAAAAGAATCGAAAGATTCACCCTAAAGTGGCATTACTTGTTAAAGCTGAGATTGAAAAATTGTTGGATGTTGGATTCATTTGTTCTATCGATTATTCCCCATGGATTTAGAACATTGTGGCAGTGGCTACAACTGAAAAAAAGATTAGGATGTGTACTAATTTTTGTGATTTGAATAAAGCTTCTTTAAAGAATGATTTTCCCCTCCTGAATATTGATATGATAGTAGATTCGGTAGCAGGGCATGATTTACTATCCTTTATGGATGGTTTTTCAAGATATAATCAAATTTTCATCAATCCCCAAGATCAATATAAAACTGCTTTTACCACTCCTTGGGGTACATTTTGTTGGATTGTGATGCCTTTTGGATTAAAAAACACAAGCTCAACCTATCAACATGCTATAAATCTCATTTTCCATGACTATATGCATAAGACCTTAGAGGATTATGCTGATGAAATCTTAGCCAAATCCATCATTCATACAGATCATGTTAAGATCCTTCGTCAAATCTTTGAGAGAATTCGTAAGTATAACATGCGTTTGAATCCCTGAAAATGTATTTTTGGTGTGGATAGTGGAAAACTATTAGGATTCATAGTTTCACATCATGGTATTGAGGTGGATATGAAAAAGATAGATGTAGTTTTAACATGCCACCTCATAAGAACGTTTCTCAACTAAAAAGTCTGAAAGGAAAGATCCAAGCTATTCATAGGTTTGTCTCTCAACTTGTGGATCGTACCTTTCCTTTCACACAATTGGTTAAAAAGAATATCACTTTCCAATGGAATGAGGATTGTCGTCAAGCATTCAAAGATTTACAAATTTATTTGGCTAATCCTCCCATTCTTCAACCTGCTGATCCTACTAAGCCTTTCCTTCTATACACTGTTGCTTCCCCTCAAGCTCTTGCAGCATTATTGGCACAATGTGATAAGGACGGTAGAGAATGCCCAATTTATTACATAAGCCATACTCTACTCGATCACGAAGTCTGATATTCTGTGATAGAAAGACAGTGCCTTGCTTTAGTCTTTGCAACTCAAAAGTTGAGGCATTATCTCTTGAATGATGAGATTCATGTCATCATTAAATTTGATTCTCTTAAACATCTTTTTTCCAAAACTGGTCTTTCCAGACACTTAGCTAAGTGGGTTATGATGTTGACAAAGTTTGACCTTAAGTTTGTCTCACAAAAGGCAATAAAAGGTCAAGCATTGACTGATCACTTAGTTAATGCTCCTTCACCCTTTTCCCTACCTAATCCAGAGTCTTTTCCCGATGAATGCATTCTTTCCATTGAGGTTGATGAGACATGGGAACTATACTTTGATGGCTCTAAGTGTCGTACATGATCAAGGGCAGGGGTGTTCTTAATTTCTCCTAAAAAGAAGCCTATTCCTTTATCGTATCATCTCAATATCTTATGTACCAACAACATTGCTGAATATGAAGCTCTTATAGATGGAATTAAAGTAGCCTTGGCATTGAGTGTGAAAAATCTACATATTTATGGAGATTCTCAACTAATCTTAAGACAAGTGACAGGAGTTTATCAAGCTAAACAAGACAAATTATCACAATATAAAGATCTATCTTTATCCTTGTTACAAAAATTTGATTCTTACACCATGGAGCCCGTTCCTCGAAAAGATAATCGACATGGTGATGTGATGGCATGAGTTGCCTCTCTTGTGTCTCTAGAGGACCCCATGGTAGATCTTCAATTCACTATTCATAACCTTACTTCCCCGACTATTTCTGATAACCCTGGTGATGTGGCATATTGCTGCATTATAGATTCTGATGAATGGTAGTCATATGTCATAAGATATTTGAGTGATGGTACCTTTCTTGACTCTGTGAATAAGAATTCTAGGGCTAGGGTTCATAAATTGGCTGCTAGATACATTATCCTTTCTAATGTTCTCTATAGGAGGGGTTATAATGGTCTTCTCCTTCGATGCTTAAACAAGGTTGAGGTCCCTATCGCTCTCGAAGAAGCGCATTCAAGTGCTTGCAGGGGGCATTTTGGGGTTAGGTATTTAGTTCAGAGATTGCTTCGAATGGGATATTATTGGCAAACCATGGAAAATGATTCTTTTGAGTTTGTTAAATGATGTCATCAGTGTCAACAACATAGTAATTTAATCCATGCCCCTGCTCAAGGGCTTCGATCACAGGTAGCATCTTGGCCCTTTTCTGCATGGGGTTTGGATCTTGTTGGTAACATATCTCCTCCCTCATCTCAAGGACATACTTCATCATAACTGCCACTGATTAATTTACAAAGTCGGTGGAAGCCATTCCTCTTAGATCCACTACCGCTGAAGTAATTTGTCAATTCATTTTGGAAAAATTCATTTCTCGATTTGGGATACCTTTCGCCTTAGTTTCAGACAATGGAACATCATTCAAAAATAAGGATGTGAAGAAGTCTCTCGAGAAATATCATATTCAACATTAATTTTCTACACCTTATTATCCTCAATCAAATGGTCAAGCTGAGTCTTCTAATAGGATAATTGAACAAATTCTTTTAAAGACTGTAAATAAGCATGGTAAGGATTGGCATACTCAATTAACCTATGCTCTGTGGGCCTATCACACGAGTGTATGTGTTGCTATGGGTTGTACTCCTTATAATCTTGTTTACAGTGCTGATGCCATTATGCCTTTGGAGTTAGAAATTCCTTCTTTGAGATTTTCTCTTAGGGGTATAGTGGATGATGATTCCTATAGAGAGAAAATACTTCAACAACTTGAGATGCTCGATGAATGGCGTATCAATGCCCTCAAACATATTCAAGTGTATCATAAAAATTTACAACAAAGCTACAATGATAAGGTTATTCAATGTTCCTTATCGGTAGGGGATTTAGTCCTTTATGAGAATCAGTGCAATGTGAATGCCTTACCTGAGGAGAAAGGAAAATTCAGTCCTAATTGGCTTGGACCATGCGTCATCATGGAGGTCTATAGATCAAGTGCTTACAAGATAGCAGATCTGGAAGGTACGCCTCTCAAGCAACTCATAAATTCTATGCACCTTCATAGATACTATTGATGAATAAATGATGAACAGTTAGTATCAAACTAGTACTGAGAGGGGGGGGGGTGAATCAGTATAGGCAAAATCCACTTTTACTTAATCCGGTTTGATTGCAAACAGTGCACTTGACAGGAAATCACTAACACCAGTCTAAACCAGATTACTACCAGTTAAACACAGTGAGATGCTGAAGGATCTAAACCGGTAACACTTAGCTTTCCACACAATCTAATCATCTTATTTCCACTTCACCCATATGCATACACTAGTGAAATATCAACTGAAATGTAAAGACTTATTGGTTCAACATGCTTTACCGCTTGACAAAAAATAGAAAAGCATCACATGAAAAGGCATCACACATAACACACATATTTTTTCACGTGGAAACCCAACTAGGAAAAACCACGGTGGGGATGAATACCCACAAGCTGTTCTTTGAACCCTTTTTAAAGTTTGCTATGTTAGGAGCCTAGTCCGGTTAGAGACTTTTACAATAGGTTCTGTTAGGAACCGATCCCGCTAGGGATCACCCAGTTAAGGGATGGCTAAAATACCTAGTTAAGGGTTAAACCCTGTTAAAGGTTACCTGGTTAGAGGATTTTTAAGAACTCAATGATATTGAGCCACCCTGTTAAACGATTTTACAGCAAGCCGGTTAAAGCTACCCTATTAAGGGATTTTCCAACTGTTGAAGTGGTTAGAGGTTAGCAGGTATTACAATGATCTGGTAACAACACTTCAATGCTAATGCAGATCCGCTTTAGTTGCTTTCTTCTGCAATCACACTCTACAGGTATCTATTCTCTTATCTGGTCTGGTAAGAATCACGTATCTCCATACTTAGATACACACACAACATTTTCCAACAACCTCAACATGAAAAACAACACTGACCTTATAGGAAACAGATATGTCAGTAGCATAAACCCTAAACTCTAAACATTTAGGTTAAGCAATTCAGTCGGTTCAATCCTAATCGTTGAACATACTGCATTGATTACAACACTCTTGAATAGATCTCAAGACGTTCTCCATCATTCATTCTTCACCGCTTCTTGGAGGCTGATAACCCATCATGCGTTGTCCACCGTTTAGGGAGACTTCGCACATTCTCGAGGTAGATAGGATCAATCTCCTTCATGCAAGATCCTTCACGCGCACAAGGCTGATGTGGCAACACAATCTGTTCTTCATTATAATGCTAACTCATCCTTGTCACACAGGCATAGAACACTTCAATCGGAAAACCTGAAGCTAAGACTACCAACCGGTAGTCATACCATATGAAGCTTTGATACAAAACATTCCATATACCGGTTCACATTCCAACATACCGGTTCACTAGGACAGACATACCGCTTCACTTTTTCACATATACCGGCTCACAACATCATACCGGTTCTCTTGCAAGTTTCTTTCTTCAATATACTGGTTCACTCTTCATCATATTGACATTAATGACAACATACAATATCATCATGTCATCATACTCTGCACATATGCCAACAACTATGCCTAGTTCTATTTTTCTCCTTCTCTCTCTCTCTAGTCTTTCTGTTCTCTCTTTATATCTTTTTCTTCAAAATTGGGTAATATGTTAGCACGTCTTTATTAAAGTATGTAAGAATTAAATGATGTTATATTTTTTGATCTACATTACTTCATTCTTGACAAGCATGTTTCATTACTGTATTGTTTGTCTTGGATTCTTTTTATGTAAATTGTAATGGATTTACATTTCATATATGCTAGCATGTTATACAATTTCTTATGTGTTAAGTAGAATTATATCATGTTGTGTTTAATTAGAGTTAATTAAATCACATTAGTCATATAGTTATCATGCTTAATACATTATTATTTTACATCATGATGCAGAGTGAGCAACTAGAAGGTAAGAAGACCCAAAATCACCCCTCTATGCCTTATCTAAGGCCTATTACAACCTCACAACTAGGGTTCTACATGCACCAATGCAACCAGTGACCTACTGCACTTCCTAAGGAGGGTTTGTACTATTTGACAACCAATTTCACTCACCCTATCCTTCCAACCAAGTTTGGAAGTCTCCCTTTTGCACCCAGATTCAAGAAACCCTTATTTAGGCCAAGTCCTAGTAGCCCTGCTAGACCGGTATTTCCCAAATAATTCAAAATTATCCCAAAATACTCCACAAAAAAATTACAGATTTGAATACCCTTTTGGGATTTACATCTAATCTGAAGAGATTGAGGTTTTTCTCTTCTCCAACACCCCTAATCACCTACTGAGTTTGCAGATCTAATAGGCCTAATTAGGCCTGTTTTCCGAAACAACTACTTGAAGATGGGGTTGCAAAACAAAAATCACCACTTGGAAATGTTACTTAGGCTTATAATAGATCAAATACACCATTAGAACAATCACCAAACACTCCCTAGGTGGCTCCTTGTTCATTCCTCCTTGTAGGCTAGACTAAACACATTATCTTGTTTAGCCTAGGTTTTGGTGGTAACCACTCCAACCCTCACTCCTAGATTCCACCCTTTGGAAATATCTATGTACACACCCTCAACATACATTTACCAAAATTCCATTGAACTCCTCAATGGGATTTGCAAGTTAGGGCCATGTCTTTGATGAAATCCTATGAACCGGGTCTTAGAATGACAGTTTTTGGCAAATATGCCACAACTAGCTCCAAACTCTATCAATTAGAGTCAGATCACTTGCATTTGATCCTGCACTCACACCACAATTCAAAAAATTCAAACTTCCATGCAATTAAATCCTCTGTTAGATCGTTTAGTACGAAAAACAATGGAAATTGGGTAAAATCTGAGTTTTCTTGTTATTCAGACCACCAAATCTTTACATGCTCCGTCCAACACCAACATGGATGATCTCATAGGAACAAATAAGCCTTTTCCAAACATCTAAAACTATTTTTCAATTGGTTATGGTCATTGGAACCTCTTTTTCCAATTGGTGGAAAATGTTGCTTAGCAACTTTTGCAACTTTTGACAATTTTGCATTTTTTGACATGCCAACATCCCTAATGGACTTTTTAGACCTATCCCAGGCCTAAAAAAACTCAAGACAACTTATCAACATGCCTCGTACACTACATGAAACCCATGGCCTAATTTAGTCTCTAGGTTTATAAATGACCTTAGAGCCAATTGACCTTACAATAGGTTCTTTATTACATTCACAGATCCAAACTAATCCAAAACACCATCCTAGGGTTGAAGACCACCTATCCAACACACAAACAGCAAAAGAAATCCAAAACCAAGAGGGTGCCTTGTACCACATCATCATAGTAGCATTTGATTAAATACTTAGTTATTTAATTAAATCACATATGTATCAATTTAGTCATGAAGTATTGAGAAATCAATCACATGGGAATTAAATTAGATATACATGCTCATTACTGAATATGTTTCTTCTAATCTAAGAAATGTATACTTAAATTACAAATAATATAATCATGAGTATCATCATATACATCAATACATCAAAATAATATCCTATCCCTAGGACTAGCAGCAGGAGGATGGTGGCTAGATGCCCCCTCCTGATCTGGTCATGCGGGTGGCCCATGGGGGTGTATCGTGATACAAACTGCTAGTGACTTCATGATGAGCTCCTACGATTTCTCTCACTAATAAATTTGATCCAAAATTCCGACAGAGGTTTCCAACGGAGAAGATATATTATGACCAAATTTGAATTTTTTTTTGAAAAATTGCCCGCATTCGTCAGAATTCTGACGATAATTCAACATCTGGTTTTGATGGAGAAATAATTGACAATAAAAATTGTTGTTTTTTTAGAAAAATCGCTTGCATTCATCAAAATTCCGATGACTACGGGCATTACTTAAAAAAAAACTAAAATACCAAGACATTTGATAAACATTATTCCCGCCTCTTCGTCCCATCGACCTTTGCAATCACAAAAAAAATTGGGGCGAATTGATAGAAAAAGAACTCAGCCATTCTCACATTGTCGCCCCCAGCAACTTAATAATGGGCGGGTTTGGCTTAAACATACATTCCCATCTGTTCCGTTCAAATGAACAATCGTTAACATTCAAATTCAAATTATTCCCGCCCAGAAGTCTTACCGTATAGAACAAATAGGTTTCCATCCATATCAGTGTTTATTTCCAGTGTAGTCCCTGCCTATGCCAATATGGGAGCTTTTGGACAGGTAGACATCCATTAAACCATAACAAAAGGGTTTATTACCGTCGAACATGCTCTAGGAAATTTTTTCACAGTCGAAAATGCTCTGATAAACATTTATGACAAAATGTGGAACCATCGATGAGGCACGTGAATCGTTTGACCAAATGCCTCCAAGCAATGTCGGCTCATGGAATGCTACGATTGCAGGATATGCACAAAACGAGTTTATTGGAAAAGTGTCTAGATTCTTTCAACCAAATGAAATTAGTATGTGTAAAGATCTATCAACATCCCCCAGCCTATGTGAAAATGGAAGCTTTGGAATAGGGTGTGGATGTCCATCACAAGATAAACAGTAGAGGAATTTTATTAGTTGATGTAGCTGCAATTGCCCTGGCAGTCATGTATGCAACATCCTGGCAGTCATGTATGCAACATGTGTGAGATGAGATAAGGCACGTCGACTGTTTGACATAATGCCCCAGAGAAATTTCTCCCACAGAACACCTGATTACAGGATATGAACAGAATGGGTTTGTGGGAAAGGCTTTAGAGACTTTCAATTAAATGCGATTGTTAGGTATAAATCTTTGCTAGTATCCTCCCAGCCTATGATAAATTGGAAGTTTTGGAACAAGGTATGAACATATATCATAGGATAAATAATAGAGGAATTTTGTCACATGTTGTAGCTGCAATTGCCAGGGTACATATTTTAAAGATGTTTTTTATCATAGATAATTGTAGTTAAAATTCACTGTGCCAACTATTGAAGAATATTTGAGATTAAGAAGGTTTATCATATATGATGAAATGCTTAGGTTGAAATTGATGAAATTTTTATTTTGTCAATGTTTATTATGTGTGAGATTTGTCATGTTATTAAATTGTAATCATCTATGTTCAAGCTAAAGTTATCATTCTAAAGTTATCATTTTATTCATTTAAGTATGTTTATAATGATTTCTTATATCATTTCTCTTGTCATCATATGACAACTCTTCATTTTTAGTGTGATTTTTCCTTCAACTACCATTCCATTCTCTTCCCTCTTACTTATCACCCTCTTTAGACATCCTCTATTATTCCCATGTTTCTCATACCACATCCAAACCTTCAATACACTAATGAAGTAGTTTGATCAACTTAAGAAAAGAATGGATACTATGCTTGTAGCTCTAATTCTATTATATTAAATATGTGTTTCTTATGGACATAAAGATTGAATTTAATAATTAAATCAAAATAATATATGGCAAAGAACCAATAAAAAATTAATAAATAAATAAAATAAGGAGCAAATGAAACCCTCTTCATTGCCTCTTGATTCTCTTAAGCGCAAAAATCCAACTTCTAACTCTTGTTATCTACTAATAATGTAAGAGAAATATGATTTTACCTCCATATATATGAAATCAAGGAAGCTTTCATCTTTATGCTCCAAAAATGAATAAGAGAGCAACTTTCAAGAATCCTAATGCCATCGTATTTGAAGATGGTACTTTCACATGGGTTGCAAAAAAAACTCAAAATATTTTTAGTTGAGGTATTAGAAATAGTTAATTAATCTTGGTCTATTAAAATAGTATTGTAATAATCTATTACATATTAAAGCATCTTTCTACATTTATGTAGTATGCATGGAACATTATTGAATTCACATAATGTGGTGGTTTTTAACTATTCTATCTTGTTATTGGTAATAATCAACAATGTGGTATTTTGGTGCAATTTATATTTTCATTCTTTGGGTGGTATATAGTGTAATAATTACCATGAAAATCAAGCATCATTATTAGAAGGGATCTCTTAAGAACACATCAACTCACAGATACAAGATTGATTTAAACCTTCACTTCTAATGAAATAGTTGCCTCAAGGTTCCTTAAGTTAGTTTAGGGTAATAGTAATTGTGTTAATCATGTCCCCTACATTAGAAGGCTTGCATATGGGAGGCTTTCATATTGATTGGTAGTATTTATCCCCAGTGTAGCTTAGAGTGTAGAGATTATATGTTTTCTATATCCTACACATTTAAAGATATGAATATATTGAAGTTTAAGGAAGAAGTGGTGATAAATATGGAAGAAAATTATTAGTGACATTTGATGTTAAGAGCCATTCAATTCCTTTAGGATTTTTAACTATAAACAATGAATGATTGAAACTAGTGCATTGTAAGTTGCTATTTCTTCATAATTTTTATGTAATTGTATGGTAGGTGTTGACTATTTTCATGGTGATTCATAATAAGTGGTAAGTAGATGTCTCTAGCATCTCCACAATTCTATTACTTTTTAGATATAAGATCCATAGAGCTTGGCATAGGAAGGATTTATTTCATGAAATAGGTTCCATTACTTGATCCCGTAGTTGGTAGTGTCTTGACAAATGTAATGTAGAACCCTAATGCAATAGAGGTTGAATACCTAGTGGATTGTAATGTGGTATAGTGAATTCAAGATTTTGGAATTATTGAGTTTTTATTTATCCCTTGCTATTTATGATTTTTTTGGTTATGGTTGTGGTGTTTGTAGGGAGACATTTACAAATTTATATCTATTTTCACTATTTTATGGTTTATGGGTTTGTAATGGTAATTTAATGTTCTTTCATATTTTTGTATAGATACTTTATAATAGCCTATTATGGTGATTTGTTCTATTATGGATGTAATCTTTATATTATATTCATTTCATGGGAAATATTCCTAATAGAATCCCTAATTAATTAATCTAGAGAAAGATAACACTAAAGAAAGAAATCTAATCATCGCCTTTATTTTTAATTAAAAAAATTGAGATAAAAGACCAATTAGGGAGAATTAAGACATAATATTCTATCATACAATGTAGGATACATTAATGATAGAAAATAACAACTAAATTAGTTAGAGATCTTGAATAAACATTCTAATTAGAAGGTCCTTATCTTCAAACCCATCACTATATGAAGAAACTAATAAAGGATTTATGATCAAGTAAAATTATAATTTCTATCACACTTTATGATAGGTTTTAAAAAAAATATAAAATAATTCATCATTGTAACATATCGATTATGTGACTTAACTAGTTCCAATTCAAAAAGGTCACACTAGAATGTTTTGAATTAGTCTAAAGACTAGGTAATTGGGAGAGGGTCCAAACCCTTATATAACAACCAACTAAGAAAAAAGAGGATCTCATAAGCAGTGAGAAAACCAAAACTAAAAAAGAGAAAACCTTTTTTGAAAGAGATGCTTTTGATTGGAGCATCAAACTGTCAGGAAAAAGGGTCCTAACCCTACATTAGATTAAGAAATTTTAGATCAAAGGGGTTTAGGTAAGAACCCCAAACCAGATTCCAAAAAATGAAACTTAAGCCAAGACAAAAGTAGCTAAGGGAATAGACAACACGCAACGAGTTTTGCAAGGCTCTCTAAAACCTTTTCCCTATAAGAATACCTTGAAAAAAGAATCTCTCATATAAGGAAAGGGATCACCAAGATTTAAAAATAAATTAGGTTTAGCAAGCACATAGAATCCATGAAACAATACAATCACTTAGCCATTCCCAAAAAACATTAAGCACAATGGAAAGTGTAGTCAAGGAATGAACTAGAACATGAATTACCAATGGATTTTGAAAGGCACCCCTAAACCTATTAGTAGCATAAACCCGTACAAACACAACAATTGGGTACATAGGAGCAAGTCGAACCCCACAAACCACCTCAATAGGACCAAGATCACCATAATTGATAGATGCCACCATAATAGTATATGCAAAACTAGCCTCTAACAGGATAATTGCAGCTACACCAACTGGAAAAAATTCCTCTACTATTTATCTTGTGATGGACATCCACAACCTATTAAAAAGATCCCATTTTTGCATAGGCTGGAGGAGCATTTAGTTGAAAGCATCTCAACCTTTCCATTAAAATCATTTTGTGCATACCCGACAATCATACCATTCTATAAACTGACATTTCTTGGAGGCATTCAGTCAAACAATTCACGTACCTCATTGATGCTTCCACATTTTGCATAAATGTCTATCCGAGCATTTTCGACTGATAAAAACTCCTAGAGCATTTGTGATTCTAAGATTACATTCAATAAGAACCCTCCCTTTACCTTGGAACACATTCTCATTCCTTCTCTTCCAAAGAAACCAAAGAATATCAATAGACAATAAAATCCAAAAATAGTTAGACTTTTTACTCAGATTGTAGACATACCTGACAATAATTTCAAACGATGAGAAATTATCAACAATATTCCCGCCTAAAATGTTAGAACGATTGACAATCATGAATTTTTTGCTGATTAATATCTTCCATGGTTCATTCCCTTCTAAAGCCTTGACAATCCATTTGATTTCTAAGGCAATACCTTGTTGCTTGAGGTCTTTGATCCCCAATCCACCTAAGTCCTTACTCAAGCAACACCATTTCCATTTAACAACATGCATCCTTTTCTTACCTCTTCCATCTAGCCACAAAATTGCACCGACGATAATGCTAGGGGTCCAACGGTTTGACCGTCTGTGCATGAAAGCATTGAATGAGTTCTACTTTTAAAAAAATACATAAAACATTTTTTAATTTATTTGATTGAGTCTTATTTAAAAAAAAAGGATTATCAATGATGTTTCCTTTCTCTAAGAATTGGATCTAGGATCTTTCTGTCAGATAATATGTAACATCCAATGACTAAATCTTTTCTTTATACATGCTTATTTTATTTAATCATCTGAGCCTGAATTATAATTTATATCTGTGCAGAAGCAGAAGATACAAGTTGAAGAGTCGTGTACAAGTAAATTTTGTAAAAGAAAGCAAGCAGGCATTATCTTGAATGACATGGAAACAAGCTCATCAGCTTCCCAGAAGAGAGCAATTGGAGTAAAGCAGAGGAAAGTGTTAAAGGGTGATAAATACATAGAGAGTATGCAATACAAACAAACAATTTCTGGAGTGTGTGATGTGATGTCTCTAATTTATGTCCGGAGGGACTAATTGGTTTTGGAGTTCCTGGGAAACCTATTGGGCCACACTTGGAGTAAATCAATGTTGGTATTCTACATTCTTATGAGAATAGTTAATGTTGTCATTGATAGCAACCAACTGGCAACCATATGGCAACCAACTGAAAGATATTGACACCGGCAATAGATTTATACATACACTGGCTGGCACTTCACTGGCATCGACAACAATGCATACCGACACTCAGGCCAACATGGAATAAACTTTTGTTTATTTTATTTTAATATATAAATATCTTTTGTAATCTGGCATGGTACATTGTAAAAGACTCATATATGTATGAGATCTTATAGGTCATTTTATAAGTAGATGGATGAGAGATATAAGGCAATTTTGTATAAGGTAATATATTTGACAACGAAGGTTTTGGCTATTGACTGAGCTTAAACTGACACTCAACCTGGCATATGAGATACTATTTTGAGCAACACATTGTATTGGATTTGATAATCCATTTTGTAGTCAGTGTGACTCTTTATTGAGCAATGAGCTTTAGGCAGTTGGCCTCCTTGCATGTGCAGGCCCCTCATTGTAAGTAGTATTTATTCATTGGAAAATGAGTAAATATTGTGGGTCACAAATCCCACCAATGTTTTTCCCACACCGGGTTTCCTCGTTAAATATATTGTGTTATGGTGTGTTTATATGATGTCTCTAAAATTTATGTTTATTGCAATAATTCTTATTTACCGGTACACTGTTTTGGGATTCAAAGTTATTAATAAGTTTAAATATTCTGCTAACCGGTCAGACACTGATCCCCCCCACTCTCAGTGTCTTTGGGACTGTCATTAAATCTAACAATTAATGTGTTCATGCAAGGGCCACCTTTTTTCTATTATGAGAATGATGATTTTGCACAGAAGGATATTTGGAAGGTAATATCCGAAAATTTCTATAGTGCATGCAACCAGAGTTGGTGGGCTCAAAGTAATTTTCAGCTTTCATAAGGCCAAGAGGTTATGTACACAATCTCCCAATAGAAGGGCAAGCATTACCTCTCCCGCCCATGACTATTTAGGAAGAAATTCCTCAGACAAAGGACTATTGGCCTCCATGGGATCAAAGAAAAAAATTGAATTGCATAGACTCTAGATGATGTGGTAGTGTCCTTCATGAAGAACTCTGTACTATAATTGAAAATTCACAAGGGAAATTGCAAGATAGTGAACATAAATACATTCTCGAAAAGTGAAAAGAATGGAACTTGGCTTGGGTGGGGCCAGGTCAGGTGGCTCCTCTAGAGGTTGATGAGATAAAAATTATATTAGGATTTGAAAAAGTTCACACTCATGGAACTTCTTGTGCGACTGATCGATTGCACTATTTGGGTAATGCATTCCGAATAGATACAGTTGCATACCATTTATCTGTCTTGAAAGCATTTTATCCTAATGACATTAAAGTTCTTTCTATATTTTCAGGTATTGGTGGAGCAGAGGTTACTTTGCATCGACTTGGGATACATTTAAGTTGTGTTGTATCTGCAGAAATATGTGAAAAGAACAAGCTTGTCCTTAATAGTTTGTGGACAAAAACCGAATAGACAGGTAGGTTGATTCAGAGGGAAGATGTCCAAGATTTGAATACAGAAGTACTGGAGTTTTTAATTAGATTTTTTGAAGTCATCTTGAACTAGAGTTGCCATTGCTACATTTGAACTCTTTTACCACTTCAAACTTTGCCTTATGTGATTTACCTGCTTACTCTGCTATAGACGATTCCTATCTCAATCCCTTAATGCCATTATCTTCTCTTTAGTGTTGCTGACTGGAAGACTACGCCACAGACTGAATGAGAGAAGGACAATTTTTCTTTACTATATTTTTAATGCATGTCAAATTCCCTCCTAAGGAAAATGGTTTACCAAAGCTCAGGTTTCCATCAACTCTCCACATTTTCTGCAACTTGTCATTGTTGCTTCTCAAGGAGAGGCAAATGATCTAGGAGGATCTGACACTTTGATGGATTTGAATGAAATGGTAGTACTTAATTACATATATTTCTTCACCACTACCTTTAGCACATTGCCTAAAACACGTGTTCACATTGCAACACTCTTAACTCCATTTCATTTTAATCTCACAACTTTGACAATGATAATGCTAATTTTGTTTACAATTTTTCAAGAAAATGAAAAGACATGGGACATGAATGGACATAAAGTGAGTGGTTGTGGGTCTTATAACTTCCATGACACTCATCTTTACTCTTGTATAATAATGTAATACAATTGTTCCTAGACAAAAGAATATAATACTACAAAATTTAGACACCTGGTAGATACTTTTGCATAAACAATCTTGCAACCTATAGTTTTAGCACAGTGTCCTCTCATTCTTGAATCTCTCTTCATGTTGTGTGACACTAATATGTTCTCTCTAATACATTTGTATTCATTTTTGTGTGTTTTCTCTGGGCACACCTGAGCCCTAGATCACTAACATAGTGTTAACCATTATGTTCTACAACAAGTTTCCATTTCAGAACTTCAAATAAACATCACTTAGAGTGAGTCCAACCTATTATAGCCAGTTACCATTTTCAAACCTTGGTTTGTTGAAACAGTAGCTAGCTTGGATACCTATTGTAGACATTTGGTATATAATGCTCCAAGATGAAGTCATTTGGAGACAAAACACAATTCATATTTCTTCTATCTGTTCTGCTATCGATGATTCTCTCTAATGTGAACTTGTGCAAGGCGATTATGAAAGGTTGAAGATAACAAAGTTGTCAAAGTATCTTGTGCAAATCAGATCAAGACTTTTGGTGCTCCTCTTTATCATCTGTTGTTAAAGGGCTGCCTTTGACACTGATTTCTTGAACTGAAATCTAAGACAAGTCTTGTAAACTATCTACATTTGAGATAATACATAACACATTTAAAGGCTGGGTTTTTCACCTCCAGGAGGGAGGTTTTCCCAAGGTATTGGTGTCTTGTGTCTTGTGTTTTATTGTTGTTACTATTCTTGTGTCTTGTGTTTTATTGCTATTACTATTTATACACAATCTAATTATAATCAAATTGGTTACATTAACTTCCGATTGCTTAAAATTAACATTATAATCAATTGGTAAACCATTGTCCTCATTCTCTCATTTAGTCCGTGGTAGTCTTCTAGTCAACAACATTGAAGAGTAGATAATGACATTAAGGGATTGAGATTGGCATCCTCTATAGCAGAGTAAGCAGGTAAATCACGTAAGGAAAAGTTTGAAGTGTTAAAAGAGTTCAAATGCAGCAATGGCAATTCTAGTTCAAGATGACTTCAAAAACTCTAATAAAAAACTCCAGTACTTTTGTATTCAAATCCTGGACATCTTCCCTTTGAATCAACCTACCTACCTATTGGGTTTTTGTCCACCAACTATTAAGGACAAGCCTGTTCTTTTCACATATTTCTATAGATACAACATAAATTAAATGTATCCCAAGTCGATGCAAAGCAACCTCTGCTCCACCAATACCAGAAAATAGAGAAAGAAATTTAATGCCATAAGGATAAAATGCTTTCAAGATAGATAAATGGTATGCAACTGTATCTATTTGGAATGCATTACCCAAACAGTGCAATTGATCAGTCGCACAAGAAGTTCCACGAGTGTGATCTTTTTCAAATCCTAATATAATTTCTATTTCATCAACCTCTAGAGGAGCCACCTGACCTA
Organism: Cryptomeria japonica; assembly: GCF_030272615.1. Taxonomy (NCBI): domain Eukaryota; kingdom Viridiplantae; phylum Streptophyta; class Pinopsida; order Cupressales; family Cupressaceae; genus Cryptomeria; species Cryptomeria japonica. The sequence continues at coordinate 153,704,614 of NC_081406.1, read as the reverse complement.
GCCCCACCCAAACCAAGTTCCATTCTTTGCACTTTTCAGGAATGTATTTTTGTTCACTATCTTGTAGTTTCCCTCATGAATTTTCAATTATAGTACAAAGTTCTTCACGAAGGACACTACCACATCGTCTAGAGTCTATGCAATTCAATTTTTTTCTTTGATCCCATGGAGGCCAATAGTCCTTTGTCTGAAGAAGTGCTTCTTGAATAGTCATGGGGGGGAGAGGTAATGCTTGCCCTTCTATTGGGAGATTGTGTACATAACCTCTTGGTCTTCTGGAAGTACTTCGAGTCCACCAACTCTGGTTCCACACTACAAAAATTTTCAGATATTGTCTTCCAAATATCCTTCGGTGCAAAAACATCCTTCTCATAGTAGAAAAAAGGTGGCCCTTGCATGAACACATTGATTTCCTCCACGCGTGGCCCAATAGGTTTCCCAAGAACTCCAAAACTAGTTAGTCTCTCTAGACATAAATTAGAGACACCACATCACACACTCCAGACATTGTTTGTTTGTATTGCATACTCTCTATGTATTTATCACCCTTTAACACTTTCCTCTGCTTTTCTCCAATTGCTCTCTTTTGGGCAGCTGATGAGCTTGTTTCCATGTCATTCAAGATAATGCCTGCTTACTTTCTTTTACGTAATTTACTTGCACATGACTCTTCATCTTGTATCTTCTGCTTCTGCACAGATATAAATTATAATTCAAGCTCAAATGATTAAGTTAAATAAGCATTTGTAAAGAAAAGATTTAGTCATTGGATGTTACATATTATCTGACGGAAAGATCCTAGATCCAATTCTTGGAGAAAGGAAACATCATTGATAATCTTTTTTTCAAATAAGACTAAATCAAATAAATTCAAAAATGTTTTATGTAATTTTTAAAAGTAGAACTCATTCAATGCTTTCATGCACCGACAACCAAGACGTCAGACCCACAACATCTGATACCGTCAGAATTCCGATGACAACTAAAGAAACATCCGACAAGGATGTTGTATGTCCAATGTCACTTCCTTATCGGACGATCATCAATGCATGGTAGTGGGGGAGTGGGGGGAGCGTCAAAATTCTAACTGTAATCCGATGACATTTGTGGCCAGAGGAGCAAACATAGCAGCCGTCAGATGAGCTCATACTATCATCAAAATTCTGACACTCAATGGCATCATCAAGAAGCCCAACGATGAGTTTTTGATGACTACATTTGTTGGCAATCCAAAGTATTGTAGTTGGATTTCCGAGGATGGGCCATCAAAAATTAGCCCCGAACGTACTAGTGTCTCCATTATAATCCCTCTGTATGTGGATGTTTCTGTTTGCGCCGCCGCTAGATCATGCTCTATCTGTCATAATCTGTCTCATAGGTCCTCCACCTCTATCTGAATAGGGGAAAAAGGTCCTCATGACGTCCTACATTTGTCTGGGATCTATGCGGTATCTGTACGTGTGGAGTCACAATAAGGTCTGTCACTATATTGTGAATCAGAGAACGCCACTCCTAGATGCTAGCTACAAGATAGAAAATAAGTTTTTCATCAGTAACATTTTACATCATCAAATTTAAAGTAGGTAGAATGCATATGTTAATCAATAACAAAGCACATTACCTGGATCTCCCTCTCACTAGTGAGGATCTTGGACATTGACTGCCTAAGACTGGCACCCACTGGGCTCTCCCCACTCATACTATCTCTATATAGTTAGTGTGGGCTGATGATGATCAGGATCAGGAACCCTCATGGGACCCCTTTCTTCCCACCGTGGGAGACTCGGTGGATCTAGGGCTCTGGTATCCTCTCTGGAGTGATGAAATGCACCTGACTCATCCTCATCCTCATCCTTGTCCTTGTCCTCATCCTCATCCTCCTCGTCTTCTTCGTCCTTGTCCTCATCCTTGTCCTCATCATCATCTCCATCCTAATCTCCCTCTTTGGTATTAGGATCACCTCCATTTCCACCTACCTCCTGCTCCTTTGTTTCATCACCCTGATTATCTGAATCCTCCTCGGATGCATCAAATCCCTCTCCATCGCCTAACTGTCTCCATTGTACAGGGTTCCCTCTAGGGAAGTCTACTAGGAAAATAGCTCCGAGGTATATCCTCCTCCACCATGTGATGTATCATCGGTGCACACTTGAGTCATCTCTGTAATCTGTTGCTATGCCCTGATCTGACCCATCTGAATCTCTGATGTCAATCTCATCACTCGTAGGCCTAGGAATGGCTCCTAGCCTTAGCATCACTCATGAGTGTCAGATGTATACATGCACTTCAATAGGAACATACTACTCAAACCCAAAATTCCGCCGAACTCGGTTGGAGTAGAAAGGAATGACTATGTGGCTATATCATCCCTCTAGTAGATGGTTCCTTTGCATGCCGAACATCTGTCTGTGTAGCCTTGCCCACATGGACATCCTGAGATAGGGTCTCCATATGATCTTTCCCCCTATCAATCTATCCATGCTCAACCTCCAATATAGGAGATCATCAAATCGCCATTCATGGGTAAGAGGATAAGAATATACTTTAGTCTGTTATGGGACTAGCTCTATGGGGCCTCCACTTGTAGTAGTGTGCATGTCATAAGGCTGCATCCCTATCCCAACACATACTCTCCAAGGTCGTGATAGAGATTTGAAAGCATACTCTGACTATAAGAGTATACTATCCTATGTCTCTCCATAGCTTGTATGGCATAGATGAGTCTTCTGTGCATACGTGTGTCGCGCCCATTGGGGAACACAACTAATGCAAGGATCACAATCATGAGTCGCCTTACTAATGGAACCTCACCTATAGGGTGTAGGATCCAACTGACCATAATGTGACCCCTCATCTCGCTGCGTATCACTCTCCCTACAACGTATACCTTCTCTCTCTTGTAATCCTCCTCTGTGTGGTTGGATTGATATCTAACAATGTCTCCTCTAATGGGTAGACGCAAAATACGGTACACATCCTCTAGGGTGACCGTGATCTCCCCCACTGGTAGTGAGAATGTTGAGGTGTCTGCATCCCACCTTTCCATTAGTGCCATCAACATAGTAGAATGGGATCGGATGGCCGACATGGTCATCGCATCCCACAAACCCGCTGCATGTAGCAAATCCATCTCCTCTATTGTCAATCTTGAGATCTGCTCCTGAAGGCTCTAAAAGATAAGACTGGCGGTATGCTCACCGATGTAGATAGTGTCTACAAAATACAAAGAAATATCTCATTAGTAATCGATCAATCATCTATCATCATATAATCAAAGCAATCATTCTATCATTCCTATAATTCATCACCTGATCTAGTGTTACTGCTGGTCACCCTGAACAGGAACCAGGGTGCCCTGAATGGACTAGGGCGCCCTACTGGGACCATGATGCCCAAAGGAGACCATGGTTCCCCCTTGGGACCATGGTGCTCTATGGGGACCAGGGCACCCTAGGACCCCTAGGTGTTCAAAGGGTGGGCCCTAGCCCAGACTAGGTGATGACATCATCACTTCTGAAAACTATGAAAACATGACAAAGTCAAATGCAATTAATGGAAAGTCAACTCACCTGGTTGAGCGGATGATTGTCAAGTATAGACTAGTGCAAGATATCCATCCACGTAGGTTTCTCAGGTCGGCGTTGAGGCATGATAGCTTGTATGTGGGCCCCTCTGCAGTGAATAGTGACAAAAAGTTAGAAAGGGACAAATGAAGGTGTCACTTTCATATTTATGTATATGTTTTTAAGATAAAACCCTAATTTATGCACTTTTTCTTCAATCTATCATATCTTGAGCTAGGAAGCTCTGATTCTCACACCATCAGTGGAGTTGGAATCGTAAGTTTGCCCTCTCACTCCACGTTAATTCCATTATGTGCTTGGATGAGTAATAAAGCCTTGTTGTGAACTTCCTTCATCAAAATATTTATCACAATTTGTTGTGGAAAACATGATACCTTGTTTCACCTCACAAATAAGAAAGTCAAAATAGGGGGGCATATAGCTACCCACGAATTTCATCATCTTCCTTAGTAAACATTAGGTAATTTTGTGATCTAACATGTGGTTTTGTAGGGTGTAGTTCCTAACTGTGTAATGCAGATACCACTGGGGGATTCGTTCGACAACTTATGGATATATCCTTTTTCAAATGATGTTTACTTTTCTGTACTTTAGCTTTCATATGCATGTAGTGTCATATGACCGCTAAAGTGGGGGCCAAATGTAGTGTCATAAATTGTACACCCTTGCTAGGGTGGTACAATTTCACACTTAGGTTAGCACCTGCCTTAGTGTGTTTTGCATCTTCATTTCTCATTCCCCTTTAAGCATTTAATTAATTAATTTAATTAAACCTAAGGTCACATGTCATCACTTTACACATTACAAATTTGGGCCCTTTACCCTAAGTGTACCCCTTTTCATATTATTCCTCCAATAAATCATTTAATCATAAACCCTAATTATGTCTTATTTTGACCGTTTAGCCTTGATTTCACATATCAAAACATCTTGAAATCAGTTGTAACTTTGGGATGCGCTCTAATATCATCATATCTAACGACCTTGAAAATTTGGTGAAAAGTCGGTCGGACCGTGGCAAGAATGCACATGGTCTGCAACTTTTTTCCCAAAATTTCGGGAGCACAATCCTATGATATGATAATGCTTAACCCCAAAATATCAATGGGAAATTAAAATCCTAGGTTGGTCTAAACATGAAATTAAGATCTAGGGTTTCATAATTAAGAGCTCTCTTTCTTCATTTGAAGGGGTCTTCTTCTAAGAATCTAAGAACAAGTTTTTGGAGTATTAGAGCCTTGTTTGTAGTGAAAGAGTAGATCTTTGAATTCTTTAACAACATTCAAAATTCATTCATCAAACATTCATCAAGCATCATTTATTAATTAGGGGATTTTGAAGATGTAGAAGAACAATAGGAGATCACTGATTGATGATTGGCTTGTACCTCTCCCTTGGGGTTGGGTATGGTTTCATGTTGTTTATAGATCTTTGCATAAGCTTCATTTTTATTCATATTCATGCTTTAGATCACTTTGCATTATGGATTTGGAGCATTTACTTTGTCAATTATAAGCAATTAGGGTTTACTCTTTAGGGTTGCTTTAGGTTGTTTACTTTCCTTCTTAGGATCTTGCATATACACAAGGTTCTTGCACACACATTTTCAATACATTATCGGCTAGAGGTGGAAATCACCAACATGGGGGTTTGACTATGACAAAACCCTATATAGCCACCCCAAACCTTCCCTTTTCAGATTGTAGGTGCAAAAACATGAATCTAGAAGCAGGTACAGGTCTGGAACAGGCATCTACATCACTCAAAAAATTTAGAAGTGCAGGAAACCTATCAAGGACAAGGGTGTGACACCCTGGTCCTACCCAGGATAGGGGCGTGGTGCCTTGGTCCTGCCCTCTATCGTCAAGACTAGGAAAAACAACAATTCACAGGTCTCAGAATCCCTCCTGTCAGACACAACTCCAAAATTGCAGAGTCAGGACAGTGGCATGGCACCCTGGTCCCGGACATTTCTACCTATATTTTAGACATAGGTGAACCTTTGATTTTGCCTCATGATCTGTACTTTTCAACAATGTATCAGTTGTTCTTTGATCTACATTCTTAGATTAGGATTCACTTGCTTATTTGCTTTCTAGTTAGATTGCATTTTGCAACATTCCTCTCTCTCATTTACAACAAAGGAATATAAAACCTAAGAGGTAATCTATGACTCTCTCTTTCTCATAAGAGTAGCTGACGTGCCTTACCTCCCTAGGCTCTTTCGTATTCCATGAGTGTGTATGAGAGTGGGATTACAGTTTCCATATTTATTCTCACTTTTTCCCCTACACAATAATTATCTCTTCTATTTTCATATGTTTGCTCATTCTCTTACCTTATCAACACTTAGTAATTGTTATTTTTATTTTCTTTTGTTCTTTCGTGGTTAGGTATTTATTTTAAATTATTTTTTAATATATATTGTATACATATTTATCATTATTTCTTATCAATCATTTGTCAAAATTATTTTATTCTTCTCTTCTTATACATGCATATTATTTTTTCATGTATATATTCTCTCTTTTCTTGTCGGTCACATTTATTCATGCTGTAGACTTCATGTGGTAAGCCTATATTCTATCCTTTATTCTTTTTTCTTTTGCTGGTTCTTATCGTTCTTTTCCATTTAGTATTTTATTAACTTTTATTTTTTCTCCCTCTTACCTCAATCCTTATGTCAGCTTCCTATTTTCTACCCTCTTTTTTTATTTGGTTTAGTTTGCTAGTCACTCATTTTCATCTTTGATACCACTCAATCATCCTAATGATGGATCACTTAGTGTGATTTGAAATGTTGATGAAAAAACTACCACACAATCTAATCTAGAAATAACTCTTCCAAATGGTATTAGATATCAATATATTTTTTCACATGAAAGGTCAAGTTCTTTACCAATCAAATAGCACTTCAATTATGAAACTAAATTGTAATAGCTCTGTAACTCAACCCCATGTCAAATATAGTAACTAATGCCAAATGCTATCCTTATATAGGCTTGAATTAATTTTATATACTTAACCTTTGTAGTGAAAAAATCCACCATAACCTATCTCTTTATCATCCAATTAATTGCACCACCAAACAAGTTAAAACACACTTTCTAGTAGATATTCTATTTTTGACATCATATACCTAATAAAAATCCACAAATATGTGGATATCCATTGAGTTCTAGTTGAGCTCTAGAGTATTTTGAAATATTATCATGATAACAAATGGAGTACTTGAAAGTACCCCACACATACACACATGCCTTTTATCAAATCTCAATGTTCACATCCAAGATTAGCCATATAATGACTCAATATTTCTACTACTTGGGAAATGTTTGGTTTGGAGAAAATCATTACATATAACAAAATGCCAACTACACTGAGATAATAAACATAGGCCATATCCTACATCATTGCAATGTTATTGGATGTTTATCAATTAACAACTTTAGTTCCATAGAAACATGAACACTGCCTAAATTACTATCTATAAATGCTATAAAAGTTTAATATAGAGTTCACATACTTACTCCAACCTAACAAAATATTTGTATTTGCACTATCTCTTCTCATATCCATATCTATTGTCAGAAGCTGAGACCTTAAATCCCTAATCACAATCTCATTGTTATAAAAAGAATAACATATTATCTATGTACATTGTGATAAGAAGGAATACTCATCATCCTATTTGTAAAAGAAAAAAAAATGATCAAACTTGAATCTTTGAAATCCTAGTACCAACACAAAAAAATCAAATTTTGGTATTGCATTCTAAGAAACTATTTGAGACTATACAAAGAATTTTTGAATATGCAAGCCAATGAACCCTTACCTTTTTTAATCTAGCGATTTGGCAATGGCTTATAAATTTTCCCCTTCAAATCACAATGAAATTAAAAAAAATTCAATTTTTTTTTTTCACTCTAATTTTTTTTTTTTCAATAAATACTAAAAATTTAGCATCTCCTCGAGGTCTATCCTTCTACCTAGTCCATGTATCATTTAACAACTAAAGGTGTCTTAAATTTTTTAACACTACCATATGAATCAATCTTTTTTATTAACACTCATATGCAACCAATGTGTTTCCATGTATTGGATAGTTGCACCAAGCCCTATGTACTATTGTTTTTAATTGCAACCATCTCCTTATCCATGAACACTCTCCAAGACTTAGAATCATACATTTCCATTGACTCCTTAATAGTTTTAAGCTCATCAATGCTAGTTGATAAAAAATGCACCCATAATCAATTATGCTATACTTGTTTATTTGCCTTTTTTATCAAGTGGACCTCCTTAAAAGATAAGGTGAAGGTTCTATCTTTTTTTTGAAACTCCTTGACATCCATCTAGTTCTCCATGAACTTATATTTCATTTTCTAGTTTAATCTTCTTATAATTTAGTTGTAGTTGAACAAATAAATTCACATCCTCTTTTTGTTGCACAACTATAGGATAAGATATGATCTCTTATAATATCGCTTGTAGCTATACAAAAATCTATTAGCTATAGGAGCCCAAATTTTGTACTCTTTCACACCAACACTACAACTGATCGAGATACACTTCACTACCTTGTAACCCATCTTTGATTGCTTCTCCCTAGGAACATGAACGTACTCCTTGAAACCCAAAATAGAAAGATGTTGAAGAAAAGGAATATTTCCTATCCATACATCAATATGAGTCTTATCTAGAAATGTTTATGTAGAACTTTTAATCTGGTAACATGCAATAGCTAAACATTATATTCTTGTGCTCAACAATTCCATTTTTCTGAGAGGTGTATGAAGTTGTCTTATATCCTCTATTCTCTTTCTCTTTATAGAATTTGTCAATCTCTACAAAACAAACTCAACATCTTTGTCAATCTTGAAAATCTTAAGCTTTCTCATAGAAGAGCCTTAAAACCCCTAAATTGACTAAAGACCTTGTATTTATTTGTGATATATATATATATATATATATATATATATATATATATATATATATATATATATATATATATATATATATATATATATATATATATATATATGTTATTTTATAATAATAATTAATGAAAAATATATAACACATATATCTAGATAACAAATGAAAATTAATAGGAACAAATTTATCAAAATGAGTTAAGTCCAGAAAATATCTATAGAAGATTTCTAAGAATTGCAAGAAAAGTATTGTATTGGACAATGCTTGCATCAAGCTAAAATAAAATGACAACAAAATACCCTTAGAAATAATTATAGCTTCTCAAGCTACCTTGCACCTTCTACTACTAAAGACTACTTGCACACACACATAATTAAGTTTAATCATCGATAAAAGTTTTCATACCAAACCTAGGATGTAGATTTATCCATTGATTCCCATTACTCTTAGATATTAGGGTGAAAGTAAAATTTCAACATTAATAGTCATTTTCACATATTCCTAAGAGAAAAATATACAAACACATTCATAATCCATAACACAAAATAATTAAAAACATATGATAAATATGTTACAAGATGTATCCTAGGAAAACCCTCAAAGAAAAAAACATAACCTCTAAAAGCACCCAAAAATATAATTTATTATCTAAAAAATATACATATTATAATACATTTGCACTATCTCTGTGTAAAGATTCTAAAACATCAAGCTACATAATTTCACTTGATGTGAATAATCAAAATTAGAACCATTTAATCAAACATCTCAATCCATGCCTCATCTCCTCATATATGCTATCTACAAATGATGCTCAATTCAACATTAGCCAATAAGACAAAGGTAACGCATGCAAACCTCAACAACTAATCATGCACTTGATTTTATAGAAACAGTATTGCACATAACCATTAAGTTCCATGACATAATCATGTGTCTTTAAACCATGATATTACAAAACCATCACCCCCAAAATGATTTTTTGTTGCTAAGTTTTCTCAATATTAAATATTTTACCAATATGCAACCCATATTAAATATTTGTCCCAATGCCACATACCACATACAAAGTGTCTCCAATAATTTTTAACCCATGTGATGCACATATTCCTAAATACTTTATTGCACCACAAATAAATATCAGTTTTATACTACAAGCATTATATAGAGTGTAAATCACACCATTCCTAACATAGGAAATAAAATCAAAACATTACCACAACTAAAAATATCTAGATGAGAGTTACCATTGAGGTAATCCTTACCACCATCATATTTGTTATACATTGAACACAAATCCCAAAGTTAATCATCCATGAACTCTGATATGCATGGGTTCCCAAGGCTATGACAAAGATATCATCTACATCCTTCCAATAAGATCTCTCTAGTCTCCATCGTTTCATGAAGATCTATCATATTTATTGTTACAATTTTTCTTTTTTCTCTTTCTTGTAATCTTCTTTCACACATTTGATCTTTCTATAATTAAAACACTTTGCCTTTGAATTTTGAGTAGACTTCTAGATCTCCCATAATATTTGGATCTACTCTTTTTCATTTTCTTGTTTTCTTCTTAGATTTATCGTCTAGTCTTCCACAAAAAAACAAAACTCCTTTGGTATATTTATAAGCTTTATGACCTCATCAAAAATAATTTATTGGATTTCTTCTAACAACCATTACTAGGTTGTCCCATATATTTAAAAAAGATCATAGAAGGGTCATTCATTAGTTCTCCTCACTTATCTTTACTTCAACTAAGTATAATTGGTTCACAATGGTATTAAACACATTTAAGTGCCCAAATGTATAATAAGAAAGTTGTGGAGGATAATAAGAAGCTTAACCATAGGGTCCAAATTCTGGAAACAATCAGTATTGGTGGAGGCAAATCTATGGCAGAATATGTTGAGGATTTGACTAAAATTGTTGCCAGAGCTGAAGAGATCAAAGATTCTTTCAACCCTAGGTTCAAGCAAATTGAGAAGGACCTGATAGAGAGAAAAAATAATGATAATGTTATGGACCAGAGAATGGCGGAAACTGACAACAAATTCAACAAAATTGAAAAGTACCTCAAAAGTATTGTTGAACAAAGTTTTAACATTTTGAAGGCTTCAGCTGACAATACCAAAATACTCATAAGCAAATTGGAGGATGAGAAGAATTACCTGGAGCTTGAACTAGATATTGAAGGTACGGGAGAAGTACAAGGACCTAGAACAAGAACCAAAGGCAAAAAGAAGGAGAAGAAGCCAAACAAGGACATGGAAGAACTCAAAGTTGCTGCAGCAAACTATGACCAACTGGTCAATAAGGCGACATAACTTCTTAAGTCCTTATAGTTGTTTTGTGTTTTCTCTGGTTGTTTCACTTTGTTGTTCCTTTATTTTGTTGTCCATTCGGTTTACTACCCTTTTTGCCAGTTGTTTTGTAAGTTGTTTCTAGCAGGTCTGGATGCTTTTTGATGAACTATATTATGCTCCTTTGGTAAAGGTTTCAGGTCCTTAAAACCCATTTTTCATATTAATCAGAACATCATTCATTATCGAAGTGTACAAATTCTTATGTAAAAAGTGTTTATTGAATAGGGACCAGTTCTAGTACAAATCTCTTCACTTTTTTAGAGGTCTTAAAGAACAACTATTTCACAAATATTTACTAGCACTTAATCTACCAATAAAAGCTTTATGACGCTCATTTATTTTCTATCTAATACATCCTAGTCATAATGTCACATTGTAACTAGTTTGGATCTAAATGCAATAGAATACAGATCTTGATCTATGAGAAATTCCTCCATCTTGAACTTCTACAAGATTAGAGATTTATATTTCTAGTTTTGACATGCTTGTAAATTTTCTACAACCAAATCTTCTTCTATGCAAGCTCTAACTCAAACTAAAATTAGACAAAAAAATCCTTTCCCTAACATATATATCCTAACTTAAAAGGATATATACTACCCTAAAAGGCATATATTAGAAGATGTATTGAACACAATCAAATGGCATCTAAATAGTGTGGGAATTGGCCTTGCCCTATGAACATCTTATTGGAGGTATTATTTTTTTCTTCTATTACAAATTGAATGATATAATTTCCATTAGATGAATTCACTTTCAAAACAATTGGTAACTAATGAATTGAGTTTTCATTAAGGCTTCTTCTTGTTTGGTCTGCATAACTTGTTCATGCTTTTTCATGGCTCATGCATGCCTTCCTATGCATAGTTTGGCCCAATTTATTCTCCTTTGTGAATGCCTTAACATTTTAAATTGCATTTAATTGATAGAGTCATTATAGTTTGATTCATGAATAATTTAATTCTCTCTTTAGGTTTCAGATTCCCACCAATGGCTGATAAATATGATGTTTAAACTAAAGCTTGTCATTCTTCTAAGCATGAAAATACTTTGCAATCTATTAAAACAATCCTTTCTATGCATTTTAGTCAAATTTCCTATCAATAGACTCTATCAAGTTTATAAATACAAGCAATAGAATTCACAAGACTATGATTACACCCGTGAACCATAACTTTTCTGCTCCTTTTATCTATACTCATTCTTAATAAAGTATAGACTAAGACAAACAAAATCAACTTAAAAAAAATCTTTCGATATTTTTTTCATCAAATTTTAAGGAGATAATCTGTTTAACATCTTGATATAGAATCTATTTATGATACTTGTATTGGACACCTATAGGGCAGTGACATCTATCCCCATAGTTTGACACTTTAGAGCTCAAATTGCAGGCACAAGTTCCCTTTTTAGTCCTATTTTCAAAGATGTTCTCATAGTCTGCATATGTGTTATGTAGCTTACTACTCATGCTAATTACTATTAATTTTGCATCTTTATACCTAGTTCTTGTATTTTCCTATCCCATCTTATTCAATCATATCAAAAGAATAAGAAAAAAATGATCAACCATTGCACTTAGTTCTCCCAAAGATTTGAAGTTGGGCCTATTGATTATTCCTTAATGTATGCTGATGTGAATGGGTTTGATTCCTAGTTTTCATAATTAGACTAGTGAATCCCATTCCACCACATTTCTATTAGGAAATAATGCTTTAAACCCACATTCTAATAATCTATTTCCTACATAACCCATGAGAGAAAAGCATGCATACAAGCTTACAGAATCACCAAAATGCAAAGATCAAAATAGACAAGACACAAGATAACATAAGCGTTGGTGTAATTATTTATTCATATAGGATATAATTACACCTTACTCAAGTTGACTTAGGTAAATGCATAACATCATAGTTTACATATGAGACACTTAGGGATGTGCATACATTGGGAGTGTGTATGTAGGAGAAATTCCACCTTTTATGGTGTGATATTGTTGTTACTTATCATATCCACTTTTTGTGGGATCGTAATTCCACCTTCGGTGGGTGATCGACCTCATGTGGAATATTTTATTATTTCTCCTACCTACCTCTACCTACCCTTGCATCTCATTGAGCCACATGCCATATTTGTTGGCTCTCTTGTCTCTTAGCCTTGCATTTATAAGCAAGCTTATTTACATTGTATGTAATTTGTAATGATCATTTTTATAATATTGAGAATATTATTTATTCTCTATTTTGCCTCTCTTTTGTGCTATTCAATGTGCTCTTGATATTGGCTATTTTCAAAAATTATTACATGGTATTAGAGCCATTAGGGCTTCATTGATTAGTCTTTTTGGAGACATTTTGGAGCATTCAATTTTTCAAATCTGGGGAGATGCACATTTTGGGAGCATCCTATGGTGATTTCAACCTCACCGTTGCGTTTGGGAGGCCATTTCTATGAATTTTGAGTATAAATTTGGCCATATTTGGTGAAAAGTGAATTTTAGGCTTTGGAGGAAAAATTTAGCCTATTAGGCTGTATGGTATGATTTTTCAAAATAAAATTGTTATTTTTGTGGAATTTTTTTTTAACTTTGATTTTTTGTATTCACAATTTTTTTTTTTTTAACAGGCCCATGGATCCGTATTGTCTCTGCCACTTGAGATTCCATCACCGGGAGCCTTCCTTATTGTCATGTGCTTCTCAATGCTTCTTTTATGGCACCCTCTTGAAATCCTCTGGTGCCCCCGCTTAGGTAGCACTACCAGTCACCAGTCAATCGACTTCCAACTTTGTTCGGTGCCATCTCTCGATAGGCACCTCTGCGCTCTGCCAACATAGCACACGTGGTGGATTTGGATTGGCCCATGTGGCATTTTATTTGCCAACTAGACAACAAACACTTGGCGCATTTTGATTCAAAAAACATACACAACCAATAGTAAACACATAGCGACATGTGATTCGACCACATTAGTAGGGTTTTTTGCATAGTCGGTCGCTCAATCAGTGTCGAGTTAGCTCCATGTAGGCAACACTTGTCATAATCTGTATAGTCCACAAGGTACACAATTAGTAGCATATAGGGCCACATGTCATCTCAGTCACTGCCACGTCATATTTTTGTATTGTACGAAACAAATTAGAGCCCACCACGTGTCATAGTTTGTACTATACAGATGCTTATGCAGGGGTGTGATGGTTTGGTGACAGCCAGATGATCGTCAAATTTAACCTCATCAAATGGTGATGTCAGCACTACGTCATCAATTTTTGAAAATTTATCAGCCCCCTCTCCAATGAACTTTTTGATTTTGCAGGCAAAATTCGGAGGGCCATAGCTTGCTCAATTTTTCTCCTTTTTGGGTGCAATTTATTTTGATTTAGGATAATATTTTGTGCTCTTCGCATTGGTGGTGCTATTTTCTAATTTTGGTGGACAGGTTTTTCACAATTTTCAGCTTTTGGGGAGTGTACCTATCCAATCCTCATATTTGCAACTTCAAAGACTCCGTTTGGGCTCATACGACCTCCTTTTCAGGTGCCATTTTTTTGAAAGTGCATAATTTTTCATCTAATTTTGTAATTTACCATCAGTTTGCAGTTATTTTGAGTGGATATTTTACTTTCAGCATTTGATCATTTTTTTGGCCTATTTGTTACTTGTAATTGCTTGGAGATCATTTATATTTTTGATTTGAGTCTATAAGAGTCCAATTGTGGTAGTTGTAAAACACAATCTAAAGTCCACTTTTCCATTTATTGCAAGTGGTCCATTGTATACACACTACACATAGAGTGCCCAAATTATCTTTTTTGGGGGATTTCTTGATTGAGTGAACTTGGGTGGGGGGTGGGGGGTGGGTGGGTCTCTCTTGTGCTCTTGTATTTTGATCTTGTGGTCTTGTATTTTTCTCTTTTGTTTCACCATGGGTTCACCTAAGTTTCCTTTATCAACTGCACATAACTATGCTTCTTGGAAAATTGATGCTTGGAGCAAGTTAATGGAAAAAAGGTTTAATACAATATATTGATGGAACAATAACAACACCTACAGATCCTAAAGTTGATTCTAATGCCCAAGTAGATTGGCTTGTTAGAAAATATATGGCTATTGGTAATTTAAGGAAATATGTTTCAAAAGATCTTATCTTCCAATTGAAAAATGTAAAACAATCAAAGAGGCTTGGTACAAATTTGCTTCTTTGTATGGCAAAGTTGATAAGGTTAAGGGGTACATGCTTGATAGTCAACTCTCTAGTCTTGATCCCAAGAATTTTGATTCCATTGAGGATTATGTAACCAAAGCTAATGAGCTTAGAGAACAACTTATGGATTGTGGTATAAACAAGGATGATGATCAATTGGTTTTCAATTTGGTGCACAAGCTTCCATTAGAATATGTTGCCTTTGTCTCTAGCTTCCATACTCAAAGATTGACAAGAAGTTCATACCAGGAACCATCTTTTTCTACATTGACATAATTGTTGATTCTTGAGCAGGATAAGTTGAGGCAAATGGGGATTCTCAAGTCTTCAAAGTCCATGGCTTTGGTGGCTAATCAAGGGAATCAAGGAAAGGGCTCAAACAAGAAGTAGAAGCACTCTAAGCCAAAGCCACAACAAGAGAAAACAAAACCACCCTCTCCACAACAAAGTGATTCTACATCCTCATCCTCATCTAAAGGGAAATCATCTAAGGAGAAGTATTTTTGTGCATATTGCAAGAAGTCAGGACATGAAGAAATCTATTGTTACAAGAAGGATATTGATGAGTTGAAGCATCTTCTTGATAAGAACAAAATCAGTTTACCTTCTAGAATGTCTACTTCATCTTCTCCTTCATCCTCCAAAGAAAAGGAAATTGATTGTTAGATTCAATGACAGTCCCAAAGACACTGAGAGGGGTGGGGGGGGGGTGAATCAGTGTCTAACCGGTTGAATGAATCTTTAAACTTATTTATAACTTTGCAACCCAAAACAATGTACCGGTAAATAAGAATTAATGCAGTAAACACAAATAATAGAGACAACATAGAAACACACCATAACACAAGATATTTTAACGAGGAAACCCAGTGTGGGAAAAACCTTGGTGGGATTTATGACCCACAATATTTACTCATTGGCCAATGAATAAATACTAGTTACAATAAGGGCCTGCACATGTAGGAAGGCACACACTTCTCAAAAGAGTCTCACTGACTACAATATGGATAATTAAATCCAATACAATGTACTGCTTAGAATAGCATCTCAAATGCCTGGTTTGGTACCAGTTTAAGGTCAGTTAGATACGTTAACCAAAACCTTTGTTGTCCACTATATCACCTTATACAAGAATTAGATTCTTCTATTACTACTTCCTCATTCAAAATGACCTATGAGATCTCATACATATATGAGTCTATACAATATACCAAGTCGGCTTACAAATAGTTAATTACATTTACAAAACAATTCACATAAACAAAACTTTATCCCATGTCGGCCTGAGTGTTGGTATACTTCATTTCTGGTGTAATCTGGATGCCAGTGAAAGTGCCTACCGGTGCCAGTGTCTGTCGATGTATGATATCTGTGATGCCGGTGCATGTGTAGAAACCTGTTGCTAGTCGGTTTCTAGTTGGTTGCCATCAATGACAACATCAACTATTCTCATTAGAGTGTAGAATGCCAACAATCTCCCCCTTTGGCATTGATGGCAACACTCATGAGAAAAATCCAAAACTGCTATTTAAAAATGAAATCCAAAAAGATGTGCTCCCCCTGAGCAAGTGATCTCCTCTGTGCATTTATTTTCTCCATACCACTCCTTATTTTTCTCTATACTACTACTCCCCCTTTGACATCAATGACCAAGGATGTAAAAAAGAATAAAAAAATGCAAAAATGCTACCTCATTGGTTGTAACCGGTTGGTTACAATCTGAAAGATGTTTGCCAAAACTAGATTTAGATTCTGCATGAATTTGTTGCTATCAGAGAGAATGGTCTCAATCTGCTGGATCATGCCAATTAGATAGTGCATTTGTTTCTCCGGTGATCGCTCTCCTTGAACTATTACCTTAGATAATTTAACCCGTTGAGTAATGATACTGTCAAATTTTGGACCAAGTTTACTTTTGAGTTCCCAGGCTTTAGACCTTATCCTTTCTTTCTCTTTCTCAAGTTTCTCTAACTTCTCTTTGAAAACTGCCATTTCCTACTCAAAAAATGAGATAAGTCCCGAAGAACCTATCAAATTATCTACAATATCATCTATTTCTTTTTGTGTCTTCTTGATTTCCTCATCTATATCCTCTGTAAAATAGTGAGGTTTACATGCTTCTCTATATAGCTCCTTGTACTCCAAAATTGTAGAATTAAGTACCGGTAAAAGTGTGTCCAAGTGATCGGTATAATTCTTTATAGTGTTCTCAAAGAATGTATTTTTCTCTTTGTCAACTCTCTCCTTAATGGTATCCTTATTCACCTTTTCCAAAGAGAACATTTTCAGCAATAAATTTGGACAATGTGTCCAATTTACCTAAAGAATCGTTAATGTGATCTATCTTATAGGTAGGTGTAATCATTTTTAAGATAGGTAATTTATTATCAATAGCCTTAAATACTAAGACATTGCCGTCTGTTATCCTCTTGATAGAATCCAAAAGAACATCTGTGATGTTAGTCGGTTTGAATTCTCCTCCTAATGTGCTAGATTCTCCAACTACCTTTATTATTTGTTCCTTATTGCCAAAAATTTGTTGCTCTTTACTTACATTTTCTTTTGGCAGATCTGTCTATGTGTATACCTCTACCTTTGATGGTTTCTCAGTTTGTACAAGTACCTCTACCTTTGATGGTTTCTCAGTATGTACAAATATCTCTTCAACTGTTGGTTTCCTCGATTCATGTTGCTCTGTGTTAGTTGTCTTATCCTCTGTAGGTTTCTCAGTTTTTGGTTCCTCTTCTTGAGCCGGTATCTCAGTGTTCCGAGAGTCAACAGTTTGTGTCGGTTTCTCAATGATCTTTATATTTTCACTATCAGCTGCATGTTCCTTATCTAAAACAATATTTATATCTTGTGTATCTACATTCATTGTGAAAAGTATTTTAGACTCCGAGTTAGTGTCATCATGAGTTGTACCTTCAGTAGCCATATTCGGTGGATTAACTGTGTGTACTAGAGGGGTATCTTGAGGTGGTGGTGGAAGAATATATGTAATCTTTATAGTAGGAACACCACCAACTTTACTTTTTCCCTTATCTTTTTGATATACCTTGAATGTATTGTCCATTTTTGGTCTGTTTCTTTCCTCTTTCTTTTCCTTCTGAACAAAAAATATGTCCTAGCTGTCAGCACTCTCATCTGCAATTTTCTTAACCCTTCCAGCCATTAGGCTTACTTGTTGGTGCCCACTGACAATTACAGAGTGGTTAGCTTCAAATATAAGCTCATCTATCTCTTCCTTAGAGTTTACTGGATGTACAGCCAAAAGTGCTTCAACTTTCAATTTCTTGTCAAGTTCCATTACCGATAGTCGTTTAGCCTCGAGTCTCAGATAGAGATCATTAGGTAAAACATTCACAACCTCAATCAAAACTTTCTTGTAAATATCCAAATGTAGAATAATTCTTTCTTCAATAGTTACTTTGTCAGAATATTTAAAAGAATGATACCATTTATTTACATTTACCAGATTACCTTCTTGTGTTATTTCATTCAGTAGATCATCTAGTGTAGGGGTAACCAATGTCTATTTCTTCTTTGGTGTAAGTTTCTTCTTAGGTTCCCTAACTGTCTACTACTTTTTCCTTAGTGTCCTAGTCCTTTTGGGAGAAGGAAAGGGTACTAGTGGGGTTTTCCTTTTCCTTTCCACTCTCTTAAACTCAGTAGCCTTGCCACTGTCAGTATTAGAAGATGTCACAACTGGTGAAACATGTGCTTCTGGTTGTAGTCCTTTAAGCTCACTAGCTGATATACCATTGATATTCATGACATTTTCCTTAATTTCATTGGCCTTCTTAGAGGCATCTCTGATAAACTTGTCTCTTTTCTTCCTTTCTTTATGCATAGATACATTACTTGCAATAGTTTCAGCATTACCAAATATTCCTTCAGATGGCTCCCTAGGTGCATCAAGTAGAGCTTTTGCATATGTTTCTAGAACAGGTAGGTCTACCTCATAACCCATCTCAGTAACCCAAATAGTTCTAGGGCTTACTGCTTCCATCCAAGTCTCATCACTTTTAATAACAAAATAGATTTTCTTGTCATACTTATCAATTATGCTCTATGGTAACCTCTCTCTTGCTCTCATCTTAGTTTGAAAAGATTTAAAGTAATCTGCAATGTTCTTATCACAGTCAGTGCCCATACCAATGAAAGCTTCCTGCATCTATTTTCCTACCGAGATGTCATAACCAAAATCTTTGTGACCTATGCCAGCTATCTCTTTGGTAAAGTATAGCATTAAGCATACTAGTAGGTTCCCAAAACAGAAATTACCTTTCTTATCTCCCTTAATCTTCTTCAAATTGTCAATTAGTTCATCTTTAAGCCATTCACAAACATCAATCTTAGCATTATTGTTCACCATCTCATATGCACTGTGAATACAAAGGCTAGAAACCAAATTCAATCTATTTGCATGTGTTGATTTATATCCAAGTATCATACTTACCTATCTCACATTTATATCCTTAACATCATTGAATCTAAGTGATCTGCTATCAGATGTGGCTCCGGTTAAACTTGTCACACTCTTGTTAGGTATTTTGTTGGTTTTATCAGGTCTACTACCGATTGAGGGTAAACCAGTAACTGTGTTAATTGCTTCCTTGGTTATCTTACAAACCGACTCTAACCACATGAACTCTCCATGGACTCTGCTCAATACAAGTCGTACGACTTCCTTTGGAAATTTGGGAATGTCCAGTATTTCTACAAAACCTAAGTCTTCCACAATCTTATGTTTATGTTTAATCACACCTTGTTCATCGGTAATAACCTCATTAAACATTTTCTTCAAATCCTCACTCCCTATGTCTTCTATGTTGCAATGGATGTAGATTCTAGGGTCTTCAACAAATGTAACACCCTTTGGAATTTTTGAAAAAGCTCTGACAGAATCATCCTGCTTTGCTATCTCGGGAATAATCTTAAACACGGGTCTAGGGCATTTGATGTTTTCAACAATGATAGGTTTTGCAATAAACTCAGGAACAAAAGATGAAGTTGCAAATTTGATAAATACTTCTTAACTTGAAATTCTCTAAATGTCTGAAAATCACTTCACTGCTTCGCCTTAGAATGCCCTTGCTCAATTTTGCGCTCTCTGAATGCTTGGTGAGTCGAAATGAGGGTTTTCTGGTTCTTTATAGCCAAAAAGGTTCTTTAAACCACATTAAATGCTCTTCGATTAAGTGAAAACTTAACATATCTGCCGGTAAAGAAGAAATGTGTCTTCTTCCCATCAACCAAGGGTAAAATGCATGATTTTCAATTTGCTGCAATACCCCCTAAGGATTATTCCTTAGTTAGATGAATAATCTCCTACTGGTGGAGGGTTGCTCTGTTCTACTGATGAAGAGATAGATTCATCAACTTTCTGATCTCCCTTCTTAATCCATTATTTTGAAAATTCTTGCTTTATTTCATTTACCTTTTCTTTTCCCTTCACACTAGATCCTTTATTGTTTGCCGATATAGTCTTGCTTCTACAAAATTTTGCAATATTCCCAATCTTGTTACATGCATAACAAGTTACATTATTCCTCTGAATAGCTTTTCCATATCCTTGACCAGTTTGTGTTTTGCATTGATTAGATAAATACCCAAATCTACCACAAACATAACATTTCACATTCATTCTGCAATTCTTTGAATTGTGACCAACTTTATTGGTTTTTGAACATTGACCGATGTGTAAGTTTGTATCATGATTATTTCTAAATCAGTACTGATTTTCTCTATGACCAAATTTATTGCAATTAAAACATTTCCCATTGAATTTATAAGCATTAGGTTGTCTTACTGATTTACTGTGATCTTGATTGTTTGCAGTCCAAGAACTTTCTCCATGTTCAAATCTGAGTCCAATTGTATCTCCATCAGGTTTTTGTCTTTTCAACATGTCATCAAAATTCTTGGACACATAAAGGACAAGCTTTTTATGCTACTACAAGTCATGATTCAAGGAGATGGCTTCTAAATTCAGGGGCTTCGAGTATTATATGGCATATTCGTAGTCCATGCTCTCTTCATTTGAGCGTTGCCACATGCCACCGATTTTGATGGGCAATCATACTTACATGAATATGATTGGAAAAGGATCTATTGCCATTGGGGATAACTCCTTCAATGATGTTTTGTGTGTACCTCATTTGACAAATAATCTTCTTTCCATCTATCAGATCACTCATGGGGCAACAAGGAGAACTATGGAGTTCACACCTGACTTAGTTATCATTAGAGACTTGGAGAGTAGAGATATCCTTGCAGCTGGGGTGGTGGATCATGCATCTTGGTTGTACTCTTTTTCATATTTTGGTCCTTTTGATGATGTCTATTCTTCACATGATGACCACACTTGTTCTGATTTAGACATCGAGGAGAATTTTGGTTACTTGAACTTGGGGATTCTCACATGTGAACCCATTCTTGAGACTAGCATTTCATCTCCTCCTCTTGCACCTGATGACGTAGATGATGCTACAATTGTGTCTTCTTGTGATTTAGTGCAGCATGATATATCTTGTTTTCAAATTCAGTTCATTGGGATGACTACTTGACAAACATTGCAGGTTTGTTTGTGGAGTCCTACATTGCATATTCAGGAGACATCATTGATGATATTCACTTTCTCTTTGATGAAGATGATCCTTCTTTGATTGTTGCGAGGGAACACTCTGACCCTCTTATTCATTCTCAACATGATAATTATTTTGAGTTTGACATGATGGTGGATTGTTATGTACAATACTTGGAGGTGGTCTCTTTATCTTTAGAGGAGACATATGGATATGTGCACCAAGTTGTGGTACCAAAAGGGGGTCTTAAGATGCCACTTTTTTCTGAAATCAACAAAATCTGAACTTCAACGACAAATTGAAGATAGTTACACTCCAAATTTGAAGATGCAACAAGAACAAGTGTCAGATTGCTTCAAGTCTACTTTTTAAACTACTAATTTTTTTTGAAAATGGTGGAGATTAAGGGCTTCAAAAAGGGGGGCCACAAAAAGTGGTCCTGTTTTTATGCAAAAAACATAACATAGTGTATGTTGTGGCTCCCCTAAAATGTTAACTTCTTTTTTGAATTTTTAAAATCGCTTCAGTGAGAAATTAGCTAACACCTTGTAGTTTATGCCAAATTTTTCGGCTAATTTTTTAATGAGTATATGATTTTTTACTAATTTTCGAAGTGGACACATCCTAAAAAACAGAAATTTGAGCGTGCTCTCCCCTAAAATCATTGATAACTAATCAAAAATCAAAACTTTTTTTTTTGAAGTTGTGTAGAATGGAGTCTAGTTTCTAAAAATGTAAGTATCTTCAAAATCTGATGAACGTGTAAAAAACTATACCCAAAATAGTGCATGTTGGTTTTTGACAAAAAACAGACACACTAACAAAAGAAATTATAGATGAAAGCCTTAACAAAATCAAAATGTGAAAATAATTACATGCTTGGATAGCTAAGAGAGAGATAGAGGTCTCTATGGTGGTTTTTTTTTTTTTATTGAAACACGTGCAAACCTGATGGAGAGCACGACCAAAAATATGTGAAATTTTTCTAATCTTCTGTTAAAAGCACGTCTCAGGCTTTAAATGGTCGTCCAACTATTTGGGTTGGACACCCAAGCATAATCCAACCCAAAGGGTTGGTGGTTTCCAATGCAGGAAATTTGGCGAGTGCCAAATATGGTGCACGCCCTATTTGGCGATTGCCAAATGAAAAAAAATGACTTTTCCCATTTGGCGTGCACCAAATGAGAAAAGTCAACTTTTTTCATTTGGCGAGTGCCAAATTTGGCATGCACCAAATGTCCTGCATTGTCCAGTTTGAAGGTTTTGTGATGCAAATTTTTCAACTTGGGCACAAGTTATACCCATCCCGAGAGGAGAATATATACATGAAATATAACATTTAAGTATAAGTCACTTTAAGTTATATTTCATGTATATATTAGCAGGATGTTTGAGAGTGGTTTCAACTCTATAGGAGTTATAATGTAGATTCTATTTTTTATAGGATCATATTGAATTTCATAGTTAGTCAAATTTCAGTAATCAACATGCTCCTATTAGCATTCTTTAGATCTGTATCTCACTATCTTTATGTTCCCTAAACTCTACACCTATCTCTCTCCCTCTCTTGTCACTCTCACTTCTCTCTCCCCTCTCTAGGTATATCCCACCCTCTCTACCTTTAATCTCTTCCTTGTACCCTAATTTATATCATTGACTCCCTTCCTCTCTCTTCTCTCTCTCACTCTCTTATTATTTCTCTCCCCTCCCACTCGTTTCTCTTGCTCACTACTGATCCCTTCTATCCTCTCTCTCCCCATATATAGGGCTCTTCTTCCCTCCCTATTCACCTCACTACCTCTCCCTCCCTATATTATTACCCACCTCTCTCTCCCCCTCTATTTTTCTCACTTATATAATTGTCCACTATCTAGTTCTCTCCCTCCCTCTCCACCTTTATCTCCCTTTCCCTTGCCCCGATCTATTTAAGAACACTCTCCCTCTCTTCTCTCTCTCCAAACGTAGATCCATCTCCTCATTCTCTAGGTCTATCTCTCCCTCCATTTCTACCTCTCCATCTATCCCCTCTTACTCATCTATTTGTTCTTCTATCTCTTCTCTTCTCTCTCCCCTCCCTCTCTAGATCTCTCCATTCCTTTCTACCCCTCTCCATTTATATCTCCTTCCCCAACTCTCTCATTATCTCTCTTCCTTTGTTATTCTATATCTCCATTGTCTAGTTCATTAACTCTCCAACCTGCCCTCTCTCCCCTCTCTAAGTTTCTCCCTCCCTTCCTCTCCACCTATCTACCTTTACATATAGGTCTCGTTACCCACGTCTCTTTATCCCCCTTTATCTATCTCACTCCTCTCTCGCAATCTAGGTCTCTCACCTATCTATATGTCCCCTCTATAGTTCTCTCTCTCTCTCCCTCTCCATATCTCTCTCCCTCCTCCTTAACCCTATCCCTTTATGAACTCCCTCCTCTTCTCTTCCTCCCCTAACCTCTTTATCTCTTCCTTCCATAGGTCTCTCACTTCATGTCTTCCTCTCCATCCGTCCCCTCTTACTCCTCTCTTTTTTCTTCTATCTCTTATCTTCTCCCTCCCTTCCCTCTCTAGGTATCTCTCTTCCTTTCTTCCCCTCTCCCTCTCTATATCCCCATCCATACATACCCCTACATATATCTCACTCCCCCACCTTTTTTATTCTCTCTTCCTCTTGTATTCTCTCTCTACATTCTATGTCATCAACTTTCTCTCTCCCCTCTCTAGGTTTCTCACTTCCTTCTTCTCCACCTATCTACCTCTACATCAAGTATCATTACTCACCTCTCTCTCACCCCCTCTATCTATCTCAATCCTCTCTCTTGTCATTGAGGTCTCTCATCTCTCTTTCCCCATATATTATGACCCCTAATGACATGTAATGGGTCATATGGTGTCCTAAGGGGTCATAGGACACCATATGACCCCTTAGGACACCATACGACCCATAATGACACCATATGGTGTCCTAAGGGGTCATAGGACACCACATGACCCCTTAGGACACAATATGACCCCTAACGACACCTAAGGGGTCATATGGTGTCCTAAGGGGTCATAGGACACCATATGACCCATGACGACACCATATGGTGTCCTAAGTGGTCAGGACACCATATGACCCCTTAGGACACCATACGACCGATAACGACACCATATGGTGGCATAATAGGTCATAGGACACCATATGACCCCTTAGGTGTTGTTAGGGGTAATATTGTGTCCTAAGGGGTCATATGGTGTCCTATGACTCCTTAGGACACCATATGACCCCTTAATACACCATATGGTGTCGGTATGATTCGTATGGTGTCCTATGACCCCTTAGGAAACTATATGACCCCCTAGTACACCATATGGTGTAAGTATGGTCCTATGGTGTCCTATGATCCCTTAAGACACCATATGACCCCTTAGGAATCCATATGACCCATAATGACAACATAAGGTGTCCTAAGGGGTCATAATACACCATATGACCTGTTAGGACACAATATGATCCCTAATAATACATAAGGGGTCATAGGACACCATATGACCCCTTAGGACACCATACAACCCATAACAACACCATATTGTGTCCTAAGGGGTCATATGGTGTCCTAAGGGGTCATAGGACACCATATGACCCCTTAGGACACCATACGACCCATAACAACAACATATTGTATTCTAAGGGGTCACATGGTGTTATAAGGGATCATAGGACACAATATGACCCCTTAGGACACTATGACCCTTAACAACCCCTTACGAGGTCATAGGACACCATATGACCATTTATCATACCAAACAACTTATAATGACACCATATGGTGTCCTAAGGGGTCATAGAACACCATATGACCCCTTAGCACACCATACAACCCATAACAACACCATATGGTGTCCTAAGTGGTCATATGGTGTCCTAAGGGTTCATAGGACACTATATAACCCCTTAGGATACCATACGACCCATAACGACACCAAGTGGTGTCCTAAGGGGTCACAAGACACCATATGACCCCTGACAACACCTAAGGAGTCATATGGTGCCCTAAGGGCACACCATATGACCCCTTAGGACATAATACAACCCATAACGATACCATATGATGTCCTCATGGATTATATGGTGTCCTAAATGGTCATATGGTGTTTTATGACCCCTTAGAATACCATATGACCCCTAACAACACCATATGGTGTCCAAAGGGGTCATTGGTTCCCTAAGGGGTCATATAATGTCCTAAGAGGTCATATGGTGTTCTATGACCCCTTAGGACACCATATGACCCCACATAACACCATATGACACCTAATGACACCATATAGTGTCCTAAGGGGTCATATGGTGTCGTTAGAGATTATATGGTGTCCTAAGGGGTCATATGGTGTCGTTAGAGATTATATGGTGTCCTATGGGGTCAAATGGTGTTTTATAACCCCTTAGGACACTATATGACCCCTAACAACACCAAATGGTGTCCTAAGGGGTCATATGGTGTTCTATGACCCCTTAGGATACCGTATGACCCCTAACATCACCATATGGTGTCCTAAGGGGTCATATGATTTCCTAAGGGGTCATATGGTGTCCTAAGGGGCTATATGGTGTTATATGATGCTTAGGACACCATATGACCCTATACAACACCATATGACCCCATACAACACCATATAATCCCTAACGATAACATATGGTGTCCTAAGGGGTCATATGGTGTTCTATACCCCTTAGGACACCATATGACCCCTTATGACAACACATGGTGTCCTAAGGGGTCATATGGTGTCCTAAGGGGATATAGATCACCATATGACCCCTTAGGACACCATATGGTGTTTTTTAGGGGTCATATGGTGTCCTGAGGGCTCATATGGTGTCCTAAGGGGTCATATAGTCCTAAGGGGATATAGATCACCATATGACCCCTTAGGACACCATATGGTGTTTTTTAGGGGTCATATGGTGTCCTGAGGGCTCATATGGTGTCCTAAGGGGTCATATAGTGTTATATGACCCCTTAGGACACCATATGAGCCCTCAGGACACCATATGACCCCTAAAAAACACCATATGGTGTCCTAAGGGGTCATATGGTGATCTATATCCCCTTAGGACACCATATGACCCCTTAGGACACCATATAACCCCTCACAACACCATATGGTGTCCTAAGGGATCATAGAACACCATATGACTCCTTAGGAGACCATATTACCCCTAATGACATCACATGACCCCTTAGGACACCATATGGTGTTATTAGGGGTCATATGGTGTCCTAAGGGGTCATAGAACATCATATGACCCCTAAAGACACCATATGACCCCTTAAGACACCATATTACCCCTAATGACACCATATGGTGTCATTAGGGGTCATATGGTGTCATAAGGGGTCATATGGTGTCCTAAGGGGTCATATGGTGTCCTAAGGGGTCATATGGTGTCTTAGGGGGTCATATGGTGTCCTGAGGGGTCATATGGGGTCCTAAGGGGTCATATGGTGTCCTGAGGGTCATATAGTGTCCTAAGGGGTCATATGGTGTCATTAGAGGTCATATGGTGTCCTAAGGGGTCATATGTTGTTGTTAGGGGTCATTTGGGGTCCTAAAGGGCCACACATGTGTTAGAACACCATATGACCCCTTAGAACCCCATATGAATCCCTCTCTTCTCTCTCTTTCTCCTCTCTCTCCCCTCTCCGGGTCTCTCCTATGTAATCTCTCTTTCTCTCTCTCATCTTCCCTCCTTATCACCATATTTATCCTTACCTCCCTCCATCTCTATTTGTTCTCTTTATCACTACCTCTCCCTCCCAACTTCTCTCTCCATCCTTATGTTTCTCCTTCCTTCCATCTCTACCTCTCTACCACTCCCTCTTTGTATCATTACCCACCTCTCTCTCCCCCTCTATCTCCCTCACCTCTATCTTTCCACCCTTGGTCTCTCACCTCTCTCTTCCTAGGCCCTAGATCTCTCACCTCTAGATCTCTCTCCTCTTTGTATCATTACCCACCATACATGTGTTAGAACACCATATGACCCCTCAGGACACCATATGACCCCTTAAGACATCATATTGTCCTAAGGGGTCATATGGTGTCTTAAGTGGTCATGTCATGCACTAGGAGGTTAAAAAGGGTCATATGGTGTCTTAAGGGGTCATATGGTGTCTTACGGGGTCATATGGTATCTTGAAGGGTTATATGGTGTCCTAAGGGGTCATATGGTATCATTAGGGGTCATATGGGATCCTAAGGGGAGGGAGAGAGAAGAGGAGAGAGGGAAGAATAAAGAGAAAGAGAGAGCTAAGAAGAGAGGGAGAGATGGGTAGGGAGTGATTGAGAAAGAGAGAGGGAAGAGGTAGATAGGTAAGGGAGAGAGAGAGAGAAGAAAATAAGATATATAAGTTCACAAAGAGAGAAAGAGGGGTAAGTAGGTGGAGAGGAAAGAATTAGAGATGAGAGAGATATAGAGGTGAGTGATCTAGAGGCTAGGAAGAGAGAGGTGAGAGACCAAGGGTGGAAAGATAGAGGTGAGGGAGATAGAGCGGGAGAGAGGTGGGTAATGATACAAAGAAGGAGTGGTAGAGAGGTAAAGATGGAGGGAAGGAGAAAAATATGTATGGAGAGAGAGGTTGGGAGGGGTAGGTAGTGATGAAGAGAACAAAGAGAGAGTGGAGAGAAGAAATAGGAGGAGAAGAGAGATGGAGGGAGGGAAGGATAGATATGGAGATAAGGAGGGAAGGTGAGAGAGAGAGGGAGAGAGTATAGGAGAGGCCTAGAGAGGGGAGAGAGAGAAAAAATAAAGAGAAGAGAGCAAGAGTAATAGGTATAGAGTTTATGGGAGATAAAGAGGTGATGAGAGAGATAAGCGAAGGAGAGAGTTCATAAAGGGAGATGGGTAAGATGAGATGGAGAGAGAGAGGTGGAGAGGAAGGGAGAGGACTAGAGAGGGGATAGATAAAGAGATGAGATATGTAGAGGGTGAGAGAGGTTAAATACCTAGATGGGAGAGAGAGGGGAGAGATAGATAGAGGGGCATAGAGATAGGTGCCTAATGAGACATAGATGTAGATATATAGAGGTGGAGAGGTGGAGAGGTGGAGAGAGAATGAGGGAGAAACCTAGAAATTTTTGAGAGGGAGGGAGTGAAAGTAGGAGGCAGAGGTGATGACCTAGACAATGCAGAGAGGGGATAGATAAAAGAGAAAATAGATGAGTAAGAGGGAATGGATGGAGAGGTAGACATGGAGGGAGTCAAAGACATAGGGAACAAGGAGATAGATAATGGGTGTGTGTGTGTGTGTATGTGTGTGTGTGTGAGAGAGAGAGATTTCATAAATGGATAGGGGTAAGGGGGGATGGAGAGAAAGGTGGAGATAGAAGTAGAGAACTAGAGGGTTGACAATTAGATTGGTGAGAAACCTAAAGGAGGAGAGAGAGGTGGGTAATAATATAAGGAGGGAGGGAGGGTGAGACCTAGATATGGGGAGAGAGAGGATTGAAGGGATAGGCATTAACCAAGAGAATGGACAGGGAGGCGAAAATAATATTAAGAGAATGATAGAGAAGAAGAGAAAGGGAAGGAGTCAAGTATAGAAATGTGATTAAGGAATGAAAGGTAGAGAGGGTGGGATGTACCTAGAGAGAAGAGAGAGAAGTGAGAGAGATAAGAGCAGGAGAGAGATATAGAGATAAAAAATGCTAATAGAAGCATGCTGATTATTGAAATTTGACTAAGTCTAAAATTTTATATGATCCTCTAAAAACTAGAATCTACATTATAACTCCTATAGAGTTGAAACCACTCTCAAACATCCTGCCAATATATACATGAAATATAACTTAAAGTATAAGAAAGGAAAAAGACATATTGAAATGTAACTTATACTTAAATGTTATATTTCATGTATATATTCTCCTGCTGAGTGGGTATAACTTGTGCCCAAGATGAATTCCTGTAGCGTCCTAAAATTGCGACACTTGCAATTTCGACTGCATTTCGGTCTTCACGATGGCGACACAACACGCAACCTGAATGGAGACCCTGAAACCAGCTCACGACACCAAAAACTGCATTTTTCAAGCACCTTGGCCTAAACCTCCTTGCACCCTGCTGTCCCGGGAGGTGGGACCAGAGCGCCCAGCGCCCTGGTCCCTGGGTCCTATTTTGGGCCCGGTCTCCTAAGGAGATTGCGGGTCTTTTTGTTTGCAATTTGGAAATTACATTTCCTGGTCGGCCTAAGGTCGGGAAAATCAGTCTATCAGCCCTAATTGACAAGTATATAAACTACATTTTTCTCTCTCATTTGGAGATAACAGATACATGAGGGAAAAGGCGTGGAAACTATACTCAAGCATTCAAGCGTTCAAGCATTCAAGCATTCAAGCATTCCTTCTAAGTCTCCATTCAAGGCTAAGTGTTGCATTCAAGACAAGGATTCAACCATTGAAGAGGAGATCACTTACTACATGCTACATACAACATACTACTACAACAAACAACAACATCTAAACCTTCGCACATAAGGATACCAACATCCTTAGAACAAGGTATTAGTACTTGTTTTACAGTCATTTACATTTACAGCTCTTGCTCATTTCTTGGTTAATTCCAAAACCGGGGTTTGACCTAAAGGCAAACCCCTAATCCCTAACCCCCCAATCATCTTCGCTTTTCTGTGTGTAGGTTGCAAGTACGCGGCTGAAATTGAAGATCTGGAATCCTTGTACAGAGACGAACAGACCCCCCTTCGTTTCGCGGATTTTTCGGAGGACCGTGGCGCCGGGCGCCATCGTCCCGACAACTTTTGCTCAAATTTGCAGGACAGCGCCGTATCGACATTTTACTGCTAATTCCAGGTCCGCAGCTTCATCCTATATCCCTATCTCAGTTTATAAGCGAATCTTTGTCATTTTCTATGCATGCTTAGCTTAATTCTCCTATGCACATTCTTTACAAAAGAGGGTAGCCTTGCTGTCTTAACCCTTGAAATGCATTTAGCATCCAATCTTGCATTGCGTGGGATTGCATCTTGTGGGTTTCAACCCCTCTTTTGAATGTAAAGTCTCTCCCCTAAGTGAAAACCATCAACCCTAGTGAATCTCCCTTCTCTCTCCTTGGAGTTGGAAGAGGGGAGAGCAACTAGGGTTCGATCACAATTTTTCGCTTTACATTTTGGTGAACCCGACGTGAACATCCTTTCTAATTTTTCATGCTTAGATCTGAAAAAAAAATTGATTACGTTTCCATGTTTGATCTTTTGCAAAATTTTAGAGGTGATTGCATAAAAACCCTAAATTTTCTTTTTAGTAATTAAACTTGTGAAATGTTTAATTCTTGATGCTTGTTTTAGATCTGCCCTTCTATTACAAATTATCAATTCATATTTGTGCTTTAATTTTGAAAATTAAGTGGTTAAGTGTCAAAATCCTAATTTTTGAAACCCTCTTGATTCAACCTTTGTCTGACAATTTGACCGATCAAAACATCTCCAAATCAGCTGTAAATTTGGATTCCGCAATAAAATCACAATATCTTTCATCCCTGAAAATTTGGAAAGAAGTTGTGAGGACCGTGGCGCCGAGCGCCATCGTCCCCGACATTTTTTTCGAAATTTCGGGAGCAAGATCTTACTGTATTTTCCTGCTAAAATCCAGAATTTTGGCTGATTTTATCAATTTTAATACCTTCAAAATTACAGTCAAAGTTGGTCTTGTGATTGCTTGGATTAAGGCTTCTAAACATTCAAAAATCATCGAAATTGAAATTTTGTGTCAAAATTGTGTTCTTACTGTCCTAAATCTGAAAAGTGTGTTTGCATTCATTCGAAATTTCAGTGCTTTATTCAAATTCTTGCAATTTGTGACTTTTGAAATTAAGTGCTTAATTACAACAACTTTGATTTTCGCTTTCAAAATTGAATTTTGCGTGAAATTGAGTCAATTTTCAAATTTCAAAATTTGCATTGCTCTTGACATTCCCTCTAAAATCATAAAATTCAAAATTTCAGTTTCCCTCTCTTTTTCAAAATTCAAATTTTGCATTTTTCGACAATCTTGGTAGGGTTCAATTTCGAGATTGCAACTTTAATTTGGCCTATCTACAGATCGTAAAATCACTCAATTTTTTCAGATTAGCTCTAAAATCATCATACCTTTCATCCCTGCAAATTTCGAAAAAAGTTGCAAGGACCGTGTTGCACTCCGAGCGCCACGGTCCCGGACATTTTTTCCGAAATTTCGGGAGACTGTCGTGATTGCATTTTACAGCTTAAATCCAGAAGATTGGCTGATTTTATTGAAAATTGCTACCTCTAAATTCAAAATCTTCTCTCTCTTTCTAGTGCATGAGTTTTACAACAATAAGCCCTACTTACACTATTCCCGTTAGACGAAGCCGTAGAATTAAGTCTTTCCGAGGTTTAATTACTGAGGAAATGGAACCTAATTTGAATAGCCTTTTTAACGAGGACATGGGTAATTCCTCTAATCCTCTTAATGATGAAGAAGCTCTCCATGAGGTTTCTGAAGAACAACTTTCGAAATTGGATAACCAATTTGACGATTTTCGACAATGGATGTCTCAAGAATACCCTGATAGTCAAGCTTTTCCTTTAATTGAGGGTCTAAAACGTATGCTTCAAAGTGATAAGAATGGAATTGATATTTTGCATGGTATTGCACACATTGTGGATTCAAATGTGATGCCTGTAAAGAGTTGTGCCGAATCTTTAGGTTATACACAACCTCCTACACAAGTCAATCATTCTATTCCTTTGATGACTTCTATTGCTAGCATACCTACCTTTACATCAAACATAATGGCTACTTCTACACAAGACATTCCTCCTGTGATCACCAGTCATGGGGGCAACCCTTCTTCTTCAATTAACCCTCTTCCTTCATTTAATCCGACTTCTTCATTCATTCCTTCAATGAATGTCCCTATTATATCTCCACAAATGAACATGACGCAAGGGGGCAATTTGTTTAACCATTCCATTCCTCCTTGTAGTGTTCCTCTTGTCCAATCATCTCCTATGACTAATTATCATAGAGTCCCACCACCTTACTCATTACCTTCTTTCAATAACATAACACCTCCATCTCAATCTAACACATCCAATATGAATTCTTCGACTGAAGCGACCATTAACAATCTTGCACAAACTGTCTCTTCTTTACAGCAACAAATTGCCTCTATGAATCAATCTAAGTTTAGTGTGCCCACATTTGACGTTGCGAGCCCACTTTCTCTTGACATTGTTCGAGCTATTCCTCCTAAACATGTCGAAATCCCGCATTTGGAGCTTTATAATGGTAAAGGAGATCCTCTAACACATGTTAAGACTTTTCAAACAATTTGTACCGATTTTGCTTATGACCAAAGGTTGCTTGCAAAACTGTTTACTAGAACACTAAGAGACAAAGCCCTACAATGGTATTTCTCGTTGCCTTCTTATTCTATTACTTCTTTCGAACAACTTGCAAATGCTTTCATTCAACAATTTCAAAACAATGTAAGTCCTAAAGTTACTTTGATTGATTTAATGCATTGTAAACAAGGTGTTAAAGAAAAAGTGACTGATTTCATTGGTAGATATAAGCATTTGTATGCTCAAATTTCTTTTCCAGTGCCTGACAATGATATTCAAAGAATCTTTATTTCTAATTTACAAAAAGATATTCGAGACAAACTTCTATTTTCTGAGTTTACTTCTTTCCAACAGTTGTGTGCAACTCTTCACAATTATCAACTGACTGTGAGTCAAATAGAACAATCACATCCTATGGCTCCGAGTGATAAGGGTGATAGCAGTCAACAACCATTTGGGAAGTTTAAACCGAACAGAGATTCCATCAAATTCAATGAAAACATCATCAACAACAATGTGAATGCAGCATCAGGTGTGCCTCCTATTTCTAAATTTTTCAAGAAAGAAAGAAAGTATACTCCTTTGAATGAATCATTGCATAGTATTATGAGTAATTTATTGGAACAAAATGTGCTTACTCTTCCTCCTATAAGACAAATTGATCCTGCAAAGATTACTTCACCTTATTTTGATAACAAATCTTTTTGTCAATTTCATCGTCAGCCTGGGCATGATACTGAAAAATGTTTTTCTTTAAAGGGTAAAATTCAAGATTTGATTGATAATAATACTATCTCTGTTTCTGGAGTGAATGATAAAGGCAACACATCTGTAGCTTCTCCTAACCAAAATCTTCAGATTTTTACTGATCCATTACCTTCTCATACCTCTAATGCAATTGAGGCTAATGATTCCTCTCTCTCATCTGATGGTCTTGTGTCTATGACTCTGAATGTGATTAACTTTGTAGAGCAGCAAGAAATCCCTAAAGAACCTTCCATCACATTTGATTCCAGTGAAACCATTAGGGCACCTGATGGTCCTTTATACATAGTTGCAAAAGTTAAGAATACACCTTGCCGTGGAGTGCTTATTGATCCTTCGTGCATGGTTAATGTTATTACTGAAGAATTTCTTTTTACTTTGCAATTGAATCAAGTGATATATGACAAAACAGATGTGATTGTGAAACTATTTGATGCATTTTCTTCTCCTGCAATTGGTTCTATTACATTGCCTATTGAGGTCCATAACAAATCTCTTGATGTGAACTTTGCTATTATTCCATCTTCCGAACAATTTCGTGTGAAGCTTGGCTATCCTTGGCTGTCTTCCATGAAAGCTATTGCTTCTCCTATTCATAAGTGTTTGAAATTTCCCCATAATGGTGAAGTTGTTACTGTCAATCATAGTCTCTTTAAACCAGCTGAAAGAACTTCTAGCGTTCCTATTGATTACTTTTGGCCTAAACAATTCCAATCTCTTCCTCCGCGAAGTGATCATCTTTTCAAATCTTATCAAAAGTGGAAAACAGATATGATCCTATCTCTAAGTGAACCTAGAACACCTAAACTTGATATTCCTATCATTCTTGAGAAGGAAGTTCTTCCTTTGAAAGATAAAACTAATGTCTTTCCTCAAGAAGATTCCCAACCCATCCCTATGGATGTGACTATGTCTATGCCTAATAAACTTCCTAAGAGTGGACCTATACCTCCTCCTCATGATGGACTTGGTCTTCTCCCTAAACCAAAAATTCCTCCTTTATATGGAGCAGTTCCTCCTCCTTCTTTTTATAGAGAGAAGAGACCTTCTTCTTCTCCTATTATCCAGCCTAAGAGACCACAACCTAAACACCCAAGTGATAAGGATGAGAACATTCCTCCTCCTCAATCTTCTCAACTTCCTACTAAGACTAGACGAAATCGTTCTGCACGTGAACGCCGACGAAAGCGTCGTCTTAGAGCTCAAGCAGCTGCTTCTCAAACTTTGCAATCCCCAAAAACACCTTCAACAAGCATTATTCCATTTTCTCCTCAGCCGACGATTGAGCCGAAATCTCCTAAACATAAGATGCATGATGGTCTTGATCCTGTGCGAGTCAAAAATCCTATTTTTATAAATCTTGATGATGATATAGATGAAAATGTTATTCATGATGAAAATGTTACTTCTCTTGCTTCTGATAGTGAATATGAACTTGTTGATGTTGATAACCATTTATCTAATGAATTTTCTAAAGCACTTATCCTAGCTCCTAGACAAGAACAATGTGGCTCGGAACATGAACATAGCCCTTGTTTGGATCTTGTGATAGCTCCATCTGTTGTGTTGGATGTTCCTCCTCTGGCGTGTTCCCTGCGTTCCCGAAACATTGATCAGCAAGATCGGGGGGTAGATGACGTGCTAGACTAGTTACATTAGCATAGCAGATTCTCTCCTCCTCTCTTGTGTTACTTCTTCTATACGTTATTCTCATTCTTCTATTTGTTGTCCTTAGTGTTGTCTACTTGAGGACGATGCAAAGCATTGAGATCTCTCGATCTCTCTCATGTTGACTCAAAAGACACATGTGTTCCCTTCTTCTAGGTGACCTTCCTTGATTGGGGAATGAAGAACAATTATGCATACATACATATGATATATATACATGAATTAT
The DNA here is from genome assembly GCF_030272615.1 of Cryptomeria japonica. Classification (NCBI taxonomy): domain Eukaryota; kingdom Viridiplantae; phylum Streptophyta; class Pinopsida; order Cupressales; family Cupressaceae; genus Cryptomeria; species Cryptomeria japonica. Next base: position 153,668,915 of record NC_081406.1, on the reverse strand, counting down.
CATACAGCATACTGACCCCGAGGAAAGCGAAGTCACCTTGTGCTTTGTGTTTTGTGTCTATTATCCTTGGGCTTATCTCACACTTGGGGGCTAAATCCTTGTGATAACGTGCTCCTTTCCTTTCTCATTTCTTATATGTATCACTACCTTAAAGCAATCACCCCCGGTGAGGCGTGTGCGATCGCTTTAACGTAGGGGGACATACATCCCGTTCATATCTTTTCAAGATACTTGAAAATTTCTTGGTAAATTTAGCCTCGCCCTGAAAATTTTTGATATCTTTCTTGCATGACTCATAGTGAGGGAACCTTACTACTGACAGTCATGGTTCTTCCTCGTGATCTTCCCTTTTACTTTGTCAATCAAAGTCGTAAGATCCTTAGTCCACTGGGGGCTTGGTGTATCTTGCCTCCTTGACGTGGTGAAAGTCTTTCAATATTGTTTCCTTGTACTTTACTGGAAGTATGAGCATACATACTCCCGCTAAAGTGGGGGCTAAATGTAGCGTCCTAAAATTGCGACACTTGCAATTTCGACTGCATTTCGGTCTTCACGATGGCGACGCAACATGCAACCTGAATGGAGACCCCAAAACTTGCTCACGACACCAAAAACTGCATTTTTCAAGCACCTTGGCCTGAACCTCCTTGCACCCTGCTGTCCCGGGAGGTGGGACCAGAGCGCCCAGCTCCCTGGTCCTTCAGGACCAGAGCACCCAGCGCCCTGGTCCTTCAGGACCAGGGCGCCCAGCGCCCTGGTCCCCAGGACCATGGCGCCCAGCGCCCTGGTCCCTAGGTCCTATTTTGGGCCCGGTCTCCTAAGGAGATTGCGGGTCTTTTTGTTTGCAATTTGGAAATTACATTTCCTGGTCGGCCTAAGGTCGGGAAAATCAGTCTATCAGCCCTAATTGACAAGTATATAAACTACATTTTTCTCTCTCATTTGGAGATAACAGATACATGAGGGAAAAGGTGTGGAAACTATACTCAAGCATTCAAGCGTTCAAGCATTCAAGCATTCAAGCATTCCTTCTAAGTCTCCATTCAAGGCTAAGTGTTGCATTCAAGACAAGGATTCAACCATTGAAGAGGAGATCACTTACTACATGCTACATACAACATACTACTACAACAAACAACAACATCTAAACCTTCGCACATAAGGATACCAACATCCTTAGAACAAGGTATTAGTACTTGTTTTACAGTCATTTACATTTACAGCTCTTGCTCATTTCTTGGTTAATTCCAAAACCGGGGTTTGACCTAAAGGCAAACCCCTAATCCCTAACCCCCCAATCGTCTTCACTTTTCTGTGTGTAGGTTGCAGGTACGCGGCTGAAATTGAAGATCTTGAATCCTTGTGCAGAGACGAACAGACCCCCCTTCGTTTCGCGGATTTTTCGAAGGACCGTGGCGCCGGGCGCCATCGTCCTGACAACTTTTGCTCAAATTTGCAGGACAGCGCCGTATCGACATTTTACTGCTAATTCCAGGTCCGCAGCTTCATCCTATATCCCTATCTCAGTTTATAAGCAAATCTTTGTCATTTTCTATGCATGCTTAGCTTAATTCTCCTATGCACATTCTTTACAAAAGAGGGTAGCCTTGCTGTCTTAACCCTTGAAACGCATTTAGCATCCAATCTTGCATTGCGTGGGATTGGATCTTGTGGGTTTCAACCCCTCTTTTGAATGTAAAGTCTCTCCCCTAAGTGAAAACCATCAACCCTAGTGAATCTCCCTTCTCTCTCCTTGGAGTTGGAAGAGGGGAGAGCAACTAGGGTTCGATCGTGATTTTCTGCTTTACAATTCCCAAAATGAAAAATTGGATAATGCAGATCATTTGGCGCGTGCCAACTGCAAAAAATTGACTTTTCACATTTAGCGAGCACCAAATTTGGTGCACGCCAAACGTGAAAATTCAAAATTTTGAATTTGGTAGGTGCCAAATAGGGCGAGCGCCATATTTGGCACTCGCCAAATAGTTTGCATTGGAAAATACCAACCCTTTGGGTTGGATTTTCCTTGGGCATCCAACCCAAAGGTTTGGATGACCTTTTCATGTCAACAACACGTTTTTATGAAAAGATAAAAAGTGGGACCTTTTTGGTACCACAACTTGGTCCACATACCCATATGAGTCTTTGGATCTTGTTCTACATTCATCTCCACTAGATCTTGGATTTCCTTTTTTAGTAGTGTGGACTAGTACACCTGATTTGGAGAGGGAAACTTAATGGGGAGACTTGAGCAGTTTTCAGAGACTCCACACATCTTGAGTTTTTTTCCTACATCTTCCCTTCATGATTGGGGAGACTTCATGGATACACCTTTGGTTTTTTTCTTCCTAAGTAGATGAATGTTGTTTGATGTTCATGGAGTAGTTTCTTCATTCAGCTTCAAGCTTCTACCATGGTGTAGATTTTACATTGAAGGGGGGGGAGGGCTACTTGATCTCTCTTCTTCTCTCTTATGGGGAGGATTTTTTCCTCACATGGGGTTTTGTCCTTCATATACTTCTTTGAGAGTTTTCTTGTATTTATTCATCTCTCTTTGGGGGGGCAGTTTTTTCCCACGTGGTTTTCTCCCTTTCTCCATTTGTGAGAGATTTATTTGCATTGGTTTGATTTCATTTCATTTGTACATGGGTACCTAACATGGACTCATAGTCGGGACCCATCTTGTATTGTTAGCTTAAGTGCATTCCCCCAAGTTGCACTTAAGGGGGGGTGTTGGTGTAATTATTTATTCATATAGGATATAATTAGACCTTACTTAAGTTGACTTAGGTAAATGCATAACATTTTAGTTCGCATATGAGACACTTAGGGATATGCATACATTGGGAGTGTGTATGTAGGAGAAATTTCACCTTTTATGATGTGATATTGTTGTTACTTTATCATATCCACTTATTTTGGGATCATAATTCCACCTTCGGTGGGTGATCCACTTCATGTGGAATATTTTATTATTTCTCCTATCCACCCCTACCTACCCTTGCATCTCATTGAGCCACATACCATCTTTGTGTGCTCTCTTGTCTCTTAGCCTTGCCTTTATAAGCAGGCTTATCTACATTGTATGCAATTTTTAATAATCATTTTGATAATATTGAGAATACCATTTATTCTGTATTTTGCCTCTCTTTTTTTCTATTCAATGTGCTCTTGATCTTGGCTATTTTCAACAAATTCTTACAATAAAATATATCCTGGGAAAACCCTCATGAGGGAAAAACCCAACCTTCAAAAGCATCCATACTTCATCATATTAATCAGCCATAAAGAAACATACAATTACAATGAATACCTTCGAACCATCAAGCACTCCAATGCATTCCCACTTGTTCAAGCATGAATCCACACATCCCATGCCATGCTTCACAAATGCAATCCTCCAAAGGACTCAATACAATGATAGCCCAAAACCACCAACCAGCCTTAACCACTAAACATGTGCTTGCTTATATAGACCCAAGCTCACACAAAACCAACTAGTGGTAAAGTAAAACCATGTTCCACAAACCATGTGCTCACAACTACCCTTGACCCCACATTTAATATTGGGTACTAAGTTTTCTCTTTTTTAATATCTTTCCCAATATTAAATAATTACAATAAAATAATCTCAATGTTACAATACAACTCATCAAGTGGTCCCAAGAATATTCCCAAGGAATCTCTACATGTTACACATCCATGTGCAACATCAAATAGATAAATAATACATTACATGTACATGGGAAACCTCATAATAAATAAATATTATAATTACAACATTATCATGTAAGGTGTACAACACCTATTTTCCCAATAATTTCACCTTCTTATCATATTTTCTTACCACCTTATTCCTTTACTATATCCCAACATATAATGCATCCTTGGAATACTAATCTATATATTTCCTCCTTGGTAATCAAATCATCAACAAGGGAATCCACTTTTATCTTTCTAGTATTATCTTTAATTATAAATATTAGATTTTGTTAAGATTCAACTAAAAAGACATTTATCCTCCTCATCAAGCTTAATATTTATTCTTCCTAGTTAACTCAAAATACTATATAATTTTTTTTATATTTTCAACTACCATGCCTCCTTCCCTCATTTTCAAGGAAGAAAGTTTTTATTTTAAATATAAATTATTTCTAAACTTTTACTTTTATAGATTTCATGTTTGCTCTGTAAATGTGTGGTTGTCTCTTAAAAATAATTAAAATGATAATTTTAGAGAGACACAATCATATTTCTCTTTGATCATTCTTACTGAGATTTATCTAGTTTATGCCCAATATTCTTAAAAAATTCTCTTATCTTTCACAACCCTCCATTGATCTCTTTCTCCAAAATATTCTCTACTTTTAGTTTTCACAACTCATATTCAGATTGATTAACTTGTTAATGTCTAAATAGATGTGTTTTCTATAGTTTCTCTCAATACATGAACATTCATAAAACCACTAAACAAAATACTCCCATTACAACCACAAAATTCACACCACTACAATATTTTTTTTTGTAGCTTTAAGACCAAAATTCTAATACATGGTGTAGACCAAAATATGAATTATTTAGAAATAATGTTTCAATATGATGAAGCGTGTAATTAATCCAATGAACTTAATGTAGTAATGATTAATTATATTAATAAAAAAATAAAATATAATCTTCTTTTCTCTTTGATAACAATCCAATTTAGTATGCTTCAGGTTCTATAAAATAACCTTATGAATCTCTATCGTGTGCCTCTAGTATATTAGAACTTTGAAAAAATGAATCACCAAGTGGTATCCCAAAACTATGAGCCATAGTAGAAATCTAATACATCCATAATCATGATCAATTAACGCAAAATTGAATAACTTCCCGAGTTTAGGTGTCCCATGAGGATAATTAATGTTGTGTCACAACATGAAAATTAGCAAGATGCTCTATAAATCTTGATTCTTCCTTTTTAAATGTTAACTCCCTTCAATGCCTTCTTAAAAAATATCTCAATTATTTTAAAGAGTAAATAATAAAAAATAAAATTTTCCTACTTTCACATGGGCATCCTTTTTTTTTTTTTTGATCGGTAAAAGGCCAAGGCCAGAGAGATTTTATTAATAAAAACTGATAATTACAACTCCATTCAGTGTGGGCACCGATAGGAAAGAATGGAGGGAAGAAAACCTTTGGTCTAGCCCAGATCCATTAATGGATTAGAAAATTAAAGCTGATAATAAAGAACATGATACATGAGTCCCTGGATAATGCAACTCCAGGTGAATCTTCTTGAAAGAATACTAAAGGATCATCCATACTTTTCCTTAGTGCTGCATTTCGGCCCTTCCCTAGAGATGATACCCTCGATCATGATTATCCACACATCTCAAACCTAAATTCTTATTTTGCCTAGTTGGATCTAACAAATCCACTGTTTAGCATAAGAACCTTATTGCACCTTACAACCCAGAACAATGTTAGAATGTTTGTAATAATAACAAACTTCTAAAATGACCAAAGCTTGAAACATAAATTTGTAATTGATTATTACAGACAACTTCCCTCAGCCGATACCAAGAGTTAAAGCTTGTTGAGATAATACCTGCAAGAACCCTAATTCCTACCATACAACATAATACTACAAAAAGTGTTAGCTGGAAAATATACCCCCATCCATAATGCCCAACCTATACCAAAACATCCACTGAATAGCTTAAGAGTTGAGAGCACTATTTTCACATCCAATAAAGAAGGATATGCAATCATAGATAATTCTATTGAGAAGACTGGTCAGACATTTGTTTCTAGATAGCTCTCCCATTTAGAACACTCAAAAAAGTTTAAACAGAGAGAAACCTACCAACCATCATAGTTCTAAATCATAGCGGTCATCCATCTTAATTCGAAAAACATTCCTTTCATAAGACATAAACCGCTTTGCTTATAAAAACCTACCAATAGAGTGCTATTACCAGAAGATGACCATATATATATATATGTGTGTGTGTGTGTAAATCTCTACATACATATATGCAATTATGTATATATATGCATATATCTACATAAGAATATACATATATATGTGTGTGTGTGTGTGTGTGTGTGTGTGTGTGTGTGTGTGTGTGTGTGTGTGTATACATGAATTTAGATATAGGAATTTAATAAAGATAAAGCAAAGAGCAAAGCATTATCATTTCTAGCCCAGAGCTAAAAGAGCTTCCTAATGAAAACTCCTTCGATAAAAGGCCTTAGGGATTTGAAAATCTTCCCTATAGACGAAATACCATCTATGCATAAGGATAGTATGCTACAAATAGAAGAATGAATACATGAAGATAACTATATATATACATATATGTATATATATATCTCTATAAACATACATATCTATATAGATGTATATTTATATATATCTTCTTGGAACCATTTTGATCATAAATTAAGAGAGTGGAATAGAGGCTAAGATGAAAAATAACACAACTAAAACCATAAGCAGAAAAGAGTGAGCTAGATAGAGAAAATCATAACTAAGTCTAGAGATTATATAGATTAAATACCCATGTCTTTAAAATATAAGTCTGAGATAAAACGAAAGCAAGACAAAATAGTTGAGAGTTTTAAAAGGTGACGAAAGGGAAAACCCTAGACAAACCCTTCATTAAAGGTCTAACAATTCCATGCTTGCAGCTCTGATAGACAAAAAGGACCTAGAAACGTAAGAAGGCCCCTCCTTCTGTAGAAGCCTCATCCTTTCCTTCCCTGCTTATGAGGACCCCTGGTTCCCGAGCACTCTGGTTTTACTGAAGAGGGGGAGGAAGAAGAGGGAGGAATTGGCATGTCGTCCGAGATCACTGTGATGTTCTCAGCTTCAAGGTAATTGATAAACCATTTGTCGTGTGGGGGATTTTTAACTTGCAAGAGCCATAAAAGGAAGGAAAAATTCCTGCACCTAATAGGGCATAAGATTCAAAGGCCTGAAGATCCTCTATAGTCACAATGGGGAATCGTGGCACCGGTTTATTCATCCTGATAAGGATATCGTAATCCTGAGGCTTTGGAGAAGAAAGTTCTTCATCAATGATGACCACCACCCCCTCCAATTTGCCCAACATTTCCTTTTTGAAGACCTTTTTGCAAAGCTTCACCACTACATTTTTGTCTTTCCCAAGATGCATAGCTATTGCTAAGAACATCGCAACGATGTCTGGATTAGCTCTGGTTTGGTCCTCATTTAAGATATAATCCCTCCCCAAGGTTTTCATAACAACACCGATAACCAAGGGATTCAGGTGAACCAAAATGCCCTTCAATCTCTCCTCTTTGATTTCCCCTACAAAGGTCATCTGTCATTTTAGCCCTAGAAGTCTTACAGGAGTATCCATCTGAGCTAAATAGAGGATAAACTGGGACCTCGACCAAATGGTCTAAATATAGCAGGAGAGTTAATGCTTTGTGGAAAACAACTCGTCTAGCTGTAGAGAAAAGAAGGATGCAGATAAATGATCGATATCGGATGGTCAGGATGCAAATGGAAGGATCTCAAGGATCTAAGAAATAATTACCGCTGACTAAAATCATACAAGCAAAGGATACTTATGCCTTCAATCGCAGCAGGAGTGTCACATCCTCATTACTAGAGTACCGTCACATTGGTACTAATCAAGGAGGAGTTGTTGATGAAGGACATCCAAAAAAGAAAAGCCAAAGATTAAGCTAAAAGCCAAAACTTAAGCTAAAATAGCCAAAGCTTAATGCTAAAAAGGCTATACTGAGCCTAGAAGGCTTAAAGAAGAAGATAAGGAAAACTCTAAAGGGATTAATAAAATTTTATTCCTATTAATATGCAATGAATATGTAAATATAAATACCTATATATCCATGTATATATATTTTAGTTGGAATGATATATATGAATACATGTCTATATACATATGTATATTCCTATATACCGTTGCATACTACTAGTCATAAAATCTTACGTATCATCTGATACTATATATCAAAAATATATATACATATGAATAGATATATGTGTATATCTATGTATAATATTCACAGTTTATACATATGCAAATAGCTCTATACTTTATGTATATAACCATATTGATATCTAGCAGGGTATAAATAAGTTTTGGATTATGACTTGAATGCATACCTATATATATAATAGAAACTGCTAATCAAATTATAGGTGTTAATTGTATACCTATATAATGAGAGGGTAGGAAAGTATATAGATATAGGTATATATATCTATATATAAATATATATAAATGAGGATATATGTGTGTGTGTGTGTGTGTGTGTGTGTGTGTGTGTGTGTGTGTGTGTGTGTGTGTGTGTGTGCACGTGTGCATGTATAAAAGTGTGTATATATATGAATATATATGATGGTTTTGCCTAGGATTTTAAACTCCACGCCTGCTGCTCCTAAGAAAGCCAGCTCAGCTGATCAACTGTTTTCTTGTTTACATGTGATGTTGTCAGACCTTTAAGAGAAGACCTAAGAAAGAGCTTTAGGGAAGATGAATGCCATCCGCTCCCAAGTTAGCTAACTCATCAGCCCTTTTTTTGCCTTCCCTATAGATGTGATTGACCGTGAATCTCTCAAAACCTTTGCATAACTCAATGACCCATGTCAATAGAGAGTTGAGTCTCCAATTGGGCATACTACCTTTTCTTAGAGCATTGATAATAATTGCTGAGTCCCCTTCAATATCCAAATTCTTCACTCCCATCTTTTTGCAAAGATTAAGGCCTTTCAGTAGGGCAACCAATTCAACTCAATTATTAGTCTCGTTACTTATAGGGTGAGCCTAAAGGGAAATTTCCTTTCCTTCCTAGTTATGGATAGAGCATCCTATCCATGCCACTCCTGGGTTGCCCTGGGAGGCTCCATCAAATTTTAGCTTCAGCCATCCCTCACCTTGAGGTTGCCACTTACATGAAGCTCTTTTCCTTATATTTTCTTCAGGGCCATCCCCAATAAAGGGTGGGAGGGATAGTCCCTCCCATATCCCCTTCATCTTCTCATTCGAATAAGTTACTGTAGCATTCTTCTTTAGACAGAAGTTGATCAAACTGTTGATTTTTTCGATTATAGCAGCCTCAATTTTATTGATTACTTGATTCATCTCTAATTTTTCATATTTGAAAAGACGCCTATTCCTTCCCTCCACAATTCCCAAATTATGGAAGATGAAAGAGAAATCTATAAGCCTTCAAATAGACAGCCTCTTCTTAGGATGGGCCAAGCTTTGAGCATTCCTAAAATAGTTTGGGGAAAGGCAGAGGACCGTCCTAGTTTCTGGGTAAACCATACCCAACATTGGTTTGCATAGTTGTAATTGAGGAGGAGGTGGTTTGTGTCTTCTTCATCCTTTTCACAAAGAGGGCATCTGCTAGGTCCCTCATACCCCATCCTCCTGAATTTATCAGCAGTCAAGAGCTTATTCTGGAGAGAAAGCCATGTGAAGACTCTAGCCTTGCATAGGCAATACCTGTCCCAGCAAAGTTTTAGAGGCAACTCAATCTTGGGTCTAAAGAGCTTTAGTGATGTTATAATACCCATCCTTGGAGTTATATTCCCCATTCATGGTACCATCCCACACAAGCTTGTGCTTGCCTAGACTAAAGGAGATGTTTCTCACTCTAAGAATTTCCATGAGTTTGTCTTTGTCTCTTACAGGGATAACCTCATTATCTATGACAATCCATTGCCACCCCGCTCCATCCTTTGAGGGGGAAATGTAGTTCCCAATCAATTTCCCTCTATTTGATTCTAGGAGTGCTCTTGTAGGCCTGAAGTCATGGATTTCCTTGATCGCCTTATACCCTCTCCAAGAGTCTGAACAAAACAAGGCATCTTCCCCTGACCCTAAGTTCCAAGTGAGTTTATCTGTGAAAATATTTCTACAATCCAACATAAAGTTCCATATGTGAGAGTCTCTTGGCGGATTGTTTTCTCAAAATATTTGGATAGGGTTATCATCATTAAGGTATTTATGGTACATGATTCTATCCCATTTTAAATGGGGATGTCTGAACATTCTCCATACTAACTTTGCCCCAAGGGCCCTGCTTTGGTCATGAATATTTTTAATGTCGACACCTCCTTCTTCTTTTGGTCTACCAATCTTATCCCAAGATAGAAGTGATAATTTCTTATCTTCACTGGCACCTTGCCAAAAGAAATTCCTAAGGTGTTTATTTAGCTCATCCCATTTTTTTGCCGATAATTGTAACAAGAAAGTTGGTAAATGGGCATTGTTGCCAGGCCTGATTTAACCAAGGTTGCTCCGCCTGCCAAGGACAACCATTTCCCTTTCCAAGTGTTAATTTTCATCTTGATTTTTTCCACCATGTGGTCCCAAGACTTAGATGTCCTGCTTCCCTTATCCAGAGGGATGCCTAAATATTTGCAAGGGAGGATACCAGGCTTGATCTCCAAGACCCTGCATATCTCTTCCTCAGATGCAGATTCTATGTTAAACATGAACACAACTAACTTCTCCAAATTGACCTCTTGACCTGAGGCTTCCATATAGGATTTGAGGATACCTTTGAAGGCCCTTTCTTCCCTAATGTCGCCTCGCCCAAAAAGCATTGTATCATCAACAAACTACTGGTGAGTAATGGGAGTTAGGCCACTGGTAATGGGTAAACCTATGATCTCCCCCTCTACCCTAGCCTTTGAGATAGATCTACCAAGAGCCTCTACCATAATGATGAAGAGGAAAGGGGACATAGGGTCTCCCTACCTAAGTCCCCTAGAGCTACTAAAAAAACCTTTAGGTGTGCCATTGACCATGACAGAGAATTTGGGGGTGGATATGCATTCAAAAATAAGGTTGATCCAAGATTTGGTAAAGACAAATGCTTCTAAACATTTGCTTAAAAATCTCCAATCCACTTTGTCATAAGCTTTATTAATATCTAATTTGACTAGCATGAAGTGTGCTCCATTAAGATGGACCAAATGAATAGCTTCCTGAGCAATGATTACCCCGTCACAGATTGATCTATCGGGCACAAAGCCTGTTTGTTCTTCGCTAATGATGATAGGGAGAAGTTTCTGAAGTCTAGTTGCTAGAGTTTTGGTAAATAGTTTATAAAGGGTATTACATTTGGCTATGGGCCTATATTTGTTAAAGCTATCAGTTTCTCTTTTTTTTGGAATCAAAACTAAGAAAGTGTTGTTGATCTCCTTTAGTATCTTACCTGAGTTTCTAACACCTTCTAAGGCCTTCGTTATCTCTGGACCCATAAATCCCCAGCATTTTTGGAAGAAACTAGTTGGGAAGCCATCTGGGCCCGGAGCCTTATCTAGATTCATTTTCATGAGGGCAGATTTGACCTCCTCCTCTATAAACTTATCAAGCAGACATCTATTGTGTTCTACATCAATGAGTTTTGGAATATTCCTAATTATATTATGTTGGCCTCTAAGGTTTGAACTAGCAGTATTGTTAAGGATGCCTTCAAAAAACCTTACCGCTTCCGCTGCCACCTCTGACGGGTCTTCCAGATTTACTCCATGGTAGTTCTTAATGTTAGAGATTCGGTTTACCCATCTTTTCTACTTGGTGTTGTTATGAAAGAACTTTGTGTTGCGATCACCATCTTTCAACCATGTTTCCCTGGATTTTTGTCTCCAGAATATTTCTTCTTTAGCCAGAATCTTTTCATACTCTACTAGTAAATTTTTTTCCTTTAAGAAGAGAGGTTTATTCATCCCTCGATCCAAAAATTCCCTATTAACATCCTTGAGGTCCTTTTCTACTAACAGTTTCTTATCAAAGATGTTATCGAAGTGCTCTCTATTCGACTCCAAGAGCCTCCTTTTGATTACCTTCAATTTGTTTGCAATAATATACATCTTTGAGCCCAAGAATAATGATTCACTCCACCATTGTTCAATCAAGTTGATGATGTTATCATCCTTATACCACATGTTCTCGAATTTGAACAAGCAATTTCTTGGTCCTTGATCTTCCATAATGTTAAGTTGGAGGGGATAATGGTCAGTTCCGGAGAAAGGAAGGATCTTTGCTTCCATAGTGTAATTGAAATTCATAAGCCCACCATGGATAAAAAATCTATCGAGCTTTTCAGCAATATTTCTAAAGCCTTTTCTCCGGTTGTTCCAAGTAAAGGTGTTCTCCACTGTCTGGATTTCCAACAAAGAATTCCAATTGATCCAATCATTGAAGTCCAATGCCGTGGTAGGTAGCTTGTTGCTACCTCCTCTTTTGTCTGATGCCTTAGTGATGGCATTGAAATCTCCTCCAATAATACACATCTCATTCAGATTGTCTCTTAAGAAAGTCTCAAGTTCCAACTAGACTTGAGATTTATCCCTATTCTAAATAGGACCATATACATTGATCAGGTTAAATCTTAACTTATTATTATAGCAGTTTACCTTTCCACCTATCCAATTTTGTTTTATCTCTAATGGTGTAAAAGAGGAATATCTAGGATCCCAGATGATTGGTAAGCCTCCTGAAGCCCCCTGAGTTGGGGAATACTTTAGTTTTCTAAAACCTAATTTCTTCTCAAAGAGGTCTATCTCGGTTGAGTTCATTTTAGTTTCTTGGATTAGAATTATGTCTGGATTTGATTCAGATATACAATTTTTTATGATACACTGCTTGTTAGGGGCATTCATGTCCCTAACATTCCATGATAAGAGCTTCATGGCTCAGTGGGGAGGAACTTCCCCTCCCCTACATTAAATAGTGATGAAATTTTGGGTTGGCCCATAGCTCCCCCATCTTTGGCTCTTAATTCAGCAAGGGATCTCCTACCTCTCCTTTTAATGGGCTTGGCGCAGTCAGGAGAGTCTTTTCTCTCCTCTATATTATGGATGCCTAGAATGTTTGGGTTCTCATTTTCCAAATTATCTAGGTCAATGAATAATTCTTCTGTTTCCATATTAACTCTGGTTCGTTCCAATAATTTTTTCACTTATAGCTCCCTTCGCCTTTCCAATTATTCGGAGTCACAAAACTCATCAACAAACTATTCCATTAGGTCACTAACTACTTCCCCAATAAAGTTGGAAATAATGTTGACTTCCTTTTCTACTTGTTCTTTCTCTTCTACTTATTACACCATTGGTTCACTATTCTGGGATGGACTATATTCCTTTGCTCCCTCACTTTCCTCAATATCCTTATCTTGTGTTGTCGGTTGTTCATACTCAGATCCTTTATCCTGAACAAGGGGACACAAATCCTTCACTAGTGGTTACTCAGAAGGGAATAATTTTTCTTCTAGTTGAAATCCCCAGGGGGATCTTACATACATCCTGTCCCTTGTTAATGATAAACTCTCCTTCTTCAATATCCTTAGCATCCTTAGTTTCCTCAATATGCCTAGATGGCAAAGCGATTTCCTCAACCACAAAACCCCCCTTTTCTATATTAAAACTAATGTCAACCCCAGGAATCCTACTGGATCTCAAATAAGAAGGAGGCATAACTGGAGTCGATGCAGGGTCTAGATCGAGAATCCCTTTGAAGAATTTAGGATAGATAAGGAAGGGCGACACCCTTGATTTAATCTCAATAGGTTTTAAGGTTTTAACACTAATGTCCATATTAATTATCATCACACAGCTCACATACTTCCTATATTTATCACTAAGTTCTACAAATTTCGCAATGTGATTACCAATTTTCCTAATAATTTCAATATCCATTAATTCAATTGGTAGGTTAGGTATACCGGTCTATCTATCTTTAGAGATTGCATCTTATTAGGGTTAAAATCCAGAATCCAATCTAAAAAACAAAAATCAAAACCTTTGAAAGTTGAAGATTTACCTGTTAAGAGTTCCTTCTCGTGTCTTAAATTACCACAATCAATACACAAAAAACCTTCAGATAGGATAGCTATACTTACCATCCAGTTGAAGGATGACATAAACCAATCTACAATAGCCTCCGATGAGATTCCAAGACCCTTCCATCTTACAAAAACTCTGAAGGCCTTGCAAGATTGTTGAATCTGCATAACCAGATTCTCATTAATCTCTAAAACATTGACCGAGTCTCTGTTAGGGTCCTTGTTTGAATCCGATCCCATCATTAAGGGTTTAGGAGGTAGCAGGGTTGTCTTACCCTTGCTAAAAGAAGCATTAGGTGCAAATTGAGTTTGAGCCAGCCTTCTAGGTTTATTGATTTTGCTTCTATTATTATTTTCTAAAAAAATTGTAGCCCGGGGATCTGGTTTTAAATAACCTTCCTCAAGATTTTGCAGTTGATTGAACTTATTGAAAGTGGTCAACCTAGAATTTCCTTGGCTACAATCCCTACCATTCGCAACCCTTGGAGGGTTTTTCATGGCTTCCCTGTGAGCCCTCCTAGGTTTCATCACTTGCCATTCCAACTACTCCTGAGGCAGGGGAGCCCTAATCCCTGGGTTACCATAATCGAGCACATATTTAGTCCTCTCAAAAAAACATTGTTGGTGGAGAAGATCTGGCGATTTCCTCAGAGGAAATCGAGATGAAAAAGTCGCTCGATACCTTCTCCACCTATTTTCACACATTTTTGCTGATTCCAAAGCTCTTCGATGAAGTGTGCTACATGGGTATCCTATTTTACCCTCTATGATTCTTGGATATTAAACTGCTTATCATTTACACAATTAAATATAATTCATAAGACTTAGGATTTTCAAATTAAACAAAACACATAATTCTTATAAAAATGACCATTGAAGTAATTGGTTCAATCTTGAGAATAATGAATAAAAGTATACTTGATTTACATTAAATCTAATCAATTAAGCATTCAATTTATCAAGATTCATAGAAATAAATTAGCAAGTAATCTAAATATGTTGAATTGAAATAATATGCATGATTAAAATGTATCATTCATCAAGATACATTTCAGATCAAGACACTACAAATCCTAACGGTAGTAGATACACAATTGTATCATGGGCTAATCGATTATGCAAAAATTTGATAGATGTATTTTTAAAAACTTTTATGAATAATTGATACGTGTTTCATATTGTTTAACTTATTAATAATTGTGACTAGTTACAGTAAATAATGTTTGGAATGGAATACAAATATGAGAATGGGTGTGGTTGAAGAAATGGTAGAAACAATAGGAACATGAATAGTCAAAGGAGTGTATATGACTTGGGAAATAGGGTTGGTATGACTAGGTAAAGAGGTGCGCCTATGGAAGTAATAAAAAAAATATGAATAATCTGAGGGATGTTAGTGGAATGTGGATGGGTAGTAGAAATTGGATGGATGAAGGTAGGCCTAATAGATGGTTGGGAGGGGTGGGATTGAAAATTATATGTAAAATATGGAAAGGGAATAATGGATAACACCTAGGGTTTGGGAAAGGAATTGAATGTTCATAACAAATAATAATAAGGCGAACAATGGATAGATTTTAGGGATTATGAATGAGCAAGTGAAATGGTACATAATATGAAGAGATTATGCATCTTCAATAGTTTCTTTTATAGAGTTAATAATATCCATGTTATACGATTAACAAGAATTATCTTAGCAAGACCACCAAAACCAGATGATATAAACATGTCACCAACTATAGGAGCCAATTGATTACATAAAGATTTCAATTTTATCATCATATCATTTTTCTTTTGATTTTCACTACTTTTAATGAAGGCATGATGATCTTAATATTCTTTTTTTTTTCATTATAATGTAACTTGTTATCCTCATTGGAAGTAGAAGAAAGAAATGTAGCATGGTTGAAAAATGAGGGTTTAATCTAGCATTTTGTTGAAGGGGATATAATGGACTTAAAAGATCTTGAGCATGCAAAGATAGACACAATGAATTTGAAAATCAATAAATGTACAAAATAAAAAAACTAAAATAGAAATTCAACAAAATTTATCCTAAATAATAGGCATGAAAGTTATTAGTTCACCATAATTAAAAGGAATAAAAGGGTACCCTAAGCCAAAGGATCTATAGTATAATCCTAAATAAATAAAACATTAGACCTAACGAGTTGAGACTAGATTAAAAACTAAGATGGAACAATTAAATAATTCAAAAGGGATAGATATATGTGGATTTTTGCATGATACCCACTTTGAAATATTTGATAGATTGATACAATGTAATAGAAGATTAAAAATAAGTAATTTATATAAAATAAAGATCAAGAGATTGAGATAAAGATATTTTGAGATTTTGTTAACCAGAACCTAATATTAAGACTCTAGAGGCAACCCAGTTTGGCTTAGTTTGATTGACATAATTATGCTAATTGTTATCGTTGACCTATGATATTTATTTTCTTGCATCCATGATAGGTTTACATTTAAAGAACCATACATGTTAAGAAATCCATTTAGGGACTTGATATAGTTAGGGAAATACTGCTAACTTTCTTGATAGTAGTCAAACACCATTGTCAATGTATAAATGTAAATTAAAACATGTGAAGTAGTGCTATAAATGTTAATGCAATTGGGACAAATATTTAGATGATAGATTCAAGGTTAAGGTTGATTAGTGTCCCATATAAACAAATAGAAATGGCAGGATCATGCATTTAAGACATTTAGAAAAATAGCTTGAGCAAAAGAACAAAAAAATACATTTAAAATAATCTTTGAAATTTATTTTCGCAATATTTCTTGTTTCTCTTTTCTTGAACTTCTCTTTGAATTGATACAAATAAAACACTTGTTTTATGCTCTTCTTAATATGAATTGGCATTCATGATAAATACTGAAAATTTAATCCATCTATTTACATCATTTTATTCAATACTTCCTAAACAAAATAATTTATTAAAAAAAAAATATCCAAACTATTTTTCACTTCATATTAAAAGCCTAACTACTTTCAGAAAACTTGAAGCATGCTCTCATGTGGATAGTGATGGAAGATCTTCCTTTTTTTCATATCCATATAAAACATAAGTTACAAACTGTTGCCTTAGTTTTGATCCCAGAAAAGTAGCTTGAACAAAAGAACATTTGAGAAGCCCCATTAGTGTACCAAAATAATCTCTGCCTATCTTTTACACAAGTGTTTATCTCTATTGGCAACTAAGAGACAAGCTGAGCTTGCACATATATTATCTTACAAAATGATTCAGACACCTTTCTTGTGATCTGAGAATGCACATAAATCATCTCACAAAATGATTCAGGCACCTTTCTTGTGATCTGAGCTTGCACATAAATTATCTTGCAAAATGATTCAGATACCTTTCTTGTGATCTGATTCAGATATCTTTCTTGTGATCACTCACTATAGGTGGACTGCAACGTGTCCGTGACTTAAAGTTGTTCCTTTTGTAATAATAAAACTGAGTTTGAGTTTGACGAGGAACTCTGCTCTGTTTTCTGGAGAAAATGGCGTTGCCAAACAGGGGAGGTTCAACTGTATTCAACACCGGACCTGGTTTCATGCCTGCCTTTGATTTCACAGAACTGTTCTTAAGTAATCTCTCACCCATTGTTTTCCCGGGAGGAGGGGAATCAAAGCCTTTCACAAGTACTTGGTCTTCAGTTCGAGTCACACAATTGCTAAATTCCAGGTTTTGAATCATTAACCCTCCGGGGCTGCTTCGACTGTAATTTCTTATAGGGCTTTTCATCAGCCGATTGCTTTGCGAAAAGCTCTCGACTTCCATTAGACCTCCATTATTTAAACCAGTTGCCGTGGCAGGATTCGAACTCAAGACTAGATTCTGTGTTTCTTTACAGACAATTTGAACCTCAACGGACTTGCGTTGTGCTACACGTTTTTTCCTGGAAAAAGGCAAAACGCAAAACAAGCCGTTCCATCGCGGCCGCTGGCCGCGTCTCCTTGAAAATAACGACACGAAGTTTCGAGACCGCTGGGGTTTCGCTTCCGGACCGCTGCTTTCATTTGCATTTTCATCGGCTTCCTTCGAAATTGCGCGGAAATACTCGAGATTTTCCAGTTTAAAGAATCTCTTCCACCTGGTGGAAAATTTAGAGTTTGGCTTGGAAGCAGAATTTTCCCTGTCAGGACAAGAATGCGAGGATAATTGATCGATCTTTACATTTTGCTGCCGGAGAGGAGGAATTTGAGGCAGAATTTTGCCGTCCACGAACAAATCATCAGCAGATACGAGAGTTTCCCCAAAGCCTACATTCACATTCACACTACTATCGATCGAAAACTCAAACTCTGTGCTGCAATTCACTTCCTCCAGATCCTTTCTTTTTCGCCTCTCCGGCGAAATTATGTCCGTCGATGATAGATTTACAGAAAAGGAAATTCTTGGACTCTCACAGCTACATTCAGTGTTGCTGCAAGCCATTGCTTACAATTCATCAAAATTTCTACAGAGAAAATTCATCCACAATAAAGGCTAGACACTATCCACAAACATTTTGCATAACAGATTGAATTCTTCAAACTTCAATGCATAGAAGTCTCCGCTGAGAAAAGAATATTTCCTTCCCTAGAACAATATACAGACTTACAACAAGAATTCAGCTGCATCTTGGATTAAAGAAATGTAGATTCTTACAATCTATTGTAAAAGAACGCCAAATCCGGATCTTTGAAACTTTACCTAAAGCTTTCAGAACATGTTGCCAATTTTTCGACTAAAGCCGATCAGTTCAATATGCGCGCACTTGTCTCCGCCTCATAGAAGAATCTAATCAAGACAGCAGCCGGCTCGTTCTTTGCGCCAGGCGGCCATGGAGAAATTTGTTTAAAACCCTAATATAAAAAATCAGATGAAAAGGAGATCTGAAAAATGACAAAATCTTACTGAAGAATCTGATTAAAGAATAAGGTTACCACCTCTTGTGCCGGCCATTCCTCGCATCTATGAACTGCACAGGGAAGATGAATGCATCATTCTTTCTGCTATGGTTGATGGCAATCAAGCTTTATGATGCTGATATTTGTCAATTTAATAACATTTCGATAAGATTAGAGAGAAGAGAGTTTATTTAATTGAGATAACCAATACACTGTTTGGTGTTTGTTTATATATATATATATATATATATATATATATATATATGTTTAAATGAATTATGCTCATTTCTTAAACCATAATAATAAGGTCTTTGTTTTAAACATTTGTATGATTAGAATTAAAAATGAATGTATTAGAGAAAGTACAAAGAATAAGAAGTTTTAAATATTATGAAAATAAAAATAAATTTTGTTTGTTATGTTGTATTTGATAAAAATGTATCTTAAATAATAGCACAAGTATATTATATATTATATTGTCTTGATTCATTTTTAAAATATGAAGAAAATTACAATATTATATAACAATTCATAATTATCATTGATTTGAGTGTCTTCACAGATATATCCAAGTCTACTTCTCTAGATCTATCTATCATGTCTACAAATCAAATAAGAGAGCAGGAGTTGGATAGTGAAATCCCCACATCCCCCGCCCAAAGACAAAATAAATTTTTACCAAGAGATAAAATGGCAAAAATAGTTTGCTTATTTATGCTTGAGTGATTGATTCAATATGAAACATACAATATAATTTCTTGCTTATTAAGACAAGGTTTAGACATAAGATTAGACAAGATAATGCCATATGTCTTAGTTTTATGTTATAAGACAACAAAAGTGTTAATTATTAAATGACTTAGGTAACTCAGAATAAATGTCAAAAAATAAAATAAGATCTTATAACAACTAAGAATCTTCTAAGAAAAACCTTATATATAATTTTGTTTAAATGAGTTATGCTGATTTCTTAAATAATAACATTGAAGTCTTTGTTTTAAACAGTCGTCTCATTAGAATTAAAAGGAATGTATTAAAGAAGTACAAAGAATAAGATATTTAAAATATTATGAAAATAAGGATAAATTTTGTTTGTGATGTTGTATTCGGTGAGAATGTATCTTAAATAATAACATAAATATATTATAGATCATCTAGCATTGATTCATTTTTAAAATATGAGCAAAAAAACAACATTGTATAATAATTTATTAATTTTCATTACCTTGAGTACTTCTACATATACATAAGAGTTAAGTTGTATCTAGATCTATGCATCAAACTTACAAAACAAATAAAACGAAAATAAAGAATCTATACTAGAATATTCTAGAATAATATAATTGAGAGAATAATTAAAATGCACAAAATAATCTTACAAATAAAATATTTTTCTTGCTTTTAATTATATCATTATAACTTAATTATTACAAACATAGTTTATATATAATGAAATTTATTATAGTTTATATTATGTGGAGAAGGAAGAGGGATGACATATTGTAAAACGGAAACACAACAAAATATACAAAACAGATTCCAATTGTCATTTGTTTCTAAGATATCATTCTAAAGATAAAACTAGATTGTAGTTTCCTTAATCCATTAATGGGTCTTTTCCTCTTGCATTTTTTTATTGGGAAGGGGTGTTCTCAATTGTAGCCTCACCTGGTTCAGATCGGGCAAAAAATCCATCCTGTAAACCTTTTTATTCTACTATTCAAATGGGTGTTGGCCCTTACAACTATTTAACTACAAAAAAAAAATCAAATTTATTATTTTTAAGAAAACTTCTATACTAAATTTTTTATTCAAATTAGAAAAACTCGATTTTGAGAAAAAGAAAAATTTGTATAATTTTTTTGGCTTTTAGAAATTATTATTCCATTAAAATATTAGAAAATAGATATTTTATTATTTTGTAGATTTATATTTCTATTGCATCAATTGAAACAAATCTTAAGCAATTTGGAGAAATAAAATTTCTAGCTAAAGGTTTCTCTAACCTTGGAATGATAATATGTTGATAGATATAAAAAAAATATTTAACAACTTTTTTAAGTTCATCTTCATTTGTTCCAAATTGCCCAATCTAAATATAGATTTGTGGTGATGTTTCTAGGTTTGCCGCCCCTAACGCTTGAGAGATTACTAGGCCTTAGGAATTTGGGCCTATGAAACAGAGTATGAACAAATTAACGTCATTGTTGTAACAACCCCTTTGTTCTACCCTATCATTTTACCAAACTTTTAACCCACAAGTTAAAAGAAATACATTACCAAAATACAAGTAATAAAATTTATCTTTTCCTTTTCAATTCAAGATACATAATTGAAATAAATTACTTTTCATATTCATCATGAAACATATATAATGTCATATTCATAAAAATGTAAATGCATTTACAATATCCTTTTCAAACTTTCATTTGCTTTAGGAATATTTGATTACAAATAAAGCTTCAACTGAGCTTAAAGAGTAGATAAGTAAAACATAGTGGTCCATATGTCCTTCCTGGCATACATCCTCAAATATCGGCCACCAACTGCATGAGGAAGAGCATCACTCAAGTGCTTTTCCACCCAACCAAGACTAAACAGTCCCCCGTGCCTCTTCTAACAGAAGCGACCCGACCCTTCGATGAAGAGTTTGGTTTGGTAACCTCACAACATAATATAGCCTTATGAGAATAGTGTTGTGTCCTACATAACTAGAGCTACCGTACATAGGCTACAACCTACATGTATGACGTTCCTTGCCTAGTATGTAAACCTGGATCACAATGAACCGACAGTGTAGATAGTGGCAACCTACACTACTTAGGCCTAAGAATTCACACCCAGTACTTCGAGTGAGAGTCGTATGTTCACCCACTTCATTGCTCTATTTCGTAAACCGACCAATAAACTATCCCATATTTATCCCATGAGTTCTAACACATTTAGGTTACTCCTAACCCTGGTTAATCTAACCCTAGATTACCAACCCATTCTTTCCTATATACTATAGATACACACCTTTCTCATAAGGTTAAACAATAGAATTACTATCTAGGTTTATTCCCATCTATGGATTCCCTATCCCTAGGATTAACTAAATCATTCACTCCTATGTACTATAGATACATATCATAGATTAGCTCTATCTTAGCCATTACATACATAATGTATATCTAGTCATAAGGATTATCAAGTTTTATCAACTCAAGAATACATATCCTATAAGTATCTCAATCATTGCTTTAATAAAGTATAACTAATCAAATTAATGAATCTAATCAAAAGATTACAAATTTTCATCACACAAGAATATATGAACTTCAAATGCACAATTCCTATCATGACTTCAATTGAGCATACACAACATTATAATCTATTTATAACATATCAATATAAAAGAGAGGTAGAATAGTCATGCCTGGATTATATCTACCATGCACTATCGTTTCCTTCCTCCATGATGCTAGCTTCGCATCGTATCCACTAATGTAGACATTCCCAAGCTTTCCCCAATAACTACTAACCCACTTCCTTACAACTCTTGAACTATCTTCTTCTCTCAACAAAGAAATTCGAAACAAAGAATGATAAGCAATGGAAAATATTATGGAGATGGATAACTGAGATGGAATGAGAGAAAAATGCAAGAGATGATATGATCTCTAAGCAATGAGACTAACTAAATGGAATTGAGAATGAATGAGCGAATGAATGAGAATGGAAATGGGAAAATGGGGGGGATGACCCTTTGGTGAAATGGTGAGGCTTCTTGCCTGTAGTGCCTACAACCTAGGTTCAAACCCCCATGGGTTCGTCTCTACCGTGTTAAAAATGGAGTACCCTTACCTTGGGGAGAACCTTGGAGAAATAGTGGGGCTTCTTTCCTGTAGTGCTTACATCCTTGGTTCAAACCATTATTTACCTCAATTTTTTTTTTTTTATTATTACTTACTAAACTCTAATAGTTGAGTTTTATTTTGATCTAATTGATAGGAGCAAAATGGCGGCACTGGATGGCAGCAGGATCGACACTGGCGATAGGAGCAGGATTACCGATGTGCACTATTTTGGCACTCAGTCTACGAAGGTTGGATCTTGGAGCGATGAAGCATACATTGCCTTCCCCATCGAGACAGGTAGACTGCATGCTGTTCAAAAACTGGTTAATTATGGGAAAGCAGATATGGTCCAAGGCAACAGACATTCTAGACTGTGGTTAAACTATGGAAACCCTTATTCAAGTGGTAACCAGTGCCCTATTGACCCACATAAGTGGAAGGAGAACAGTTTTATTTGGAATAACAAAGGCTAGTTTCGCAAGGCTAAGCATCCCACATCTGAGGCCCCTCGAAACTGGTATCCACCACCTGAACCTAGCATTTCTGGTGCGGCACCCGAGAGAGGAAATCCTCGCACTGACTCTTTTTTGGTTTCCCTGATTGATCATGGTAATCTCCAAAAGCAGAATGGGCGCTTCAGGAAAGATGTCTCAAGGGCGGACCAAGCCAAGTTTTGGAGATCCAACTTCCATCGTAAAAATCAAAACCCTTGGTCAAACCAAGAAAGATGCCCTGACTTTCGAAGAGCTGCCTCCCTCCCTCAGCGACCTCGTTTTCATAAACCGGTAAGAAAAACCTCAAGACCCACCATCTTTTTGGATGAGAATAAAATTAATTCTGCTAGGTCAAATTTTCTTGAGTCTTGCCTTTTCATCAAATGGGGTGGTGGAAAGCGGGTTAAGAACAACTTTGAATCCTGGTGTAGAGTGCAGTGGGGAAAGGATATTAACATTAATATTCTCCCAAATGATTTCTATATGATTGAATTTATGAGCAATGAGGAGAAATGGAAAGCTAAAAATAAAGGTCCATACATCTTAGATGGCATTGAAGTTCACACCATTGATTGGTAGCCCAATTTCAACCCCCGAATGCATGTATTATCGGACAACAAGGTATGGATAAGACTGTATAATTATCCCTCAGATTATTGGCACATTGATGTCATTAAGGATATGTGCAAAGACCTTGGCACCTTTGTATCAGCAAATGACATCTTGGAGGATAAATTATGGGGAAGCTTCCTCAGAATTTGTATTAGCACAGATCAAATCACCATGATCCTCGACGAAGTCAGAATTATTGGGGCAAGGAAGATCTGGATCCAAAAGATTGATAGAGAAGATCAGCTGCATATTTGTCCTAAATGCTTTTCTTTAGATCATACCGGTATTAGTTGTGATGTTTCGGTTATGATACAATGAAGTTATTCCTGTATGCAATCTCCTATTGAGGTAAAACTGCAACTGGAACCTCCTATTGCCTTTGACACTGGGGAAGCTTTTTGCAATGATACTCTTGACAAGGAGAATGTTCCACTAACGGAGGCAGCCCCTTTGATCATAGTTCCTCCCTCCTCTTGTCAAAGCGAGAGCCAACACGATCTTCTCACACTTTTGGAGAAGACCAAAACCCTACAGGCAGACATTGAAGCCAAGTTAGTGGATTCACTTCCACCCTCCCCTTTTGTGTCCAGGAATCAACTGGTAATTGAAGATGGCAATCTTCACTCTTAGGGTATGGAGATTGGCACTATGAGGGAGACGGGAGGGCAAATCTGCTCCTCGATAGGCATTGAACTGGAAGATGGTGAAATTGAAACCTCCTCCTCAGAGGGGGAGGAAGATTTTGAACCTGACTCAGATCTTATATTGGAGGGTACTTCAAAAGGTTTTGGTAAGTCAGATTCAACTATTGACAAACCAAATTTTAAGCCAAAAGGTATGCGGGGGTGCAAGTCCAAAAAGGTTATGCTAGCAGTGGTTGGTGCCGCCAGTGGTCAAACCAAACTTAATTTAGGGAAGGGAAATGCCCTTCCCTAGGAGCAATGAAACTCCTATCTTGGAATGTCAAGGGCATCAATGCCCCTGACAAATGGCGCTTGATTAAGCGCCAGATTGATGACACCAAAAGATATATTTGGCTACTACATGAAACTAAATGGAGCAAGGCTGAGACTGCTACTAAAATGAGAGTTTGGAAACAGTGGAATGGGCTTTTTAGGCAATCGGATGGAGCCTCTGGTGGCTTGGGAATCATTTGGAACCCCATGAATGTTAAGATCTCACTTGTTGGGGAAGATAAGTATTGGCAACATTGCTCGGTTACTATTCTTGGACGGAATGAGAATTTCAATCTTTTCAATGTGTGTGGACCATCTACTGTTGGTGATAAACGGGCTCTTTGGGATCTCTTATCCAGCAAACTAAACAGTATTACCGATGGTAGTTGTGTGGTAGCTGGGACTTCAATGTGATCCTTTCTAGCACTGAGAAAAGTGGGGGTATTCAGAGGATTGGTATGTCAAAGAAGGACTTTTTGGATTTTGTCGAGAAGAATCACCTTTTAGACATTGTTTTGAAAAATGGAATTTTCACATGGACAAACCGAAGAGTGGGTTTTACTAATATTGTTGAACAACTTGACCGGTTTCTTGTTACTGGCGAGTGGTTAGGACAAAATTTATCCTTATAATCATCGATTCTCCTGCTTATTGGGTTAGATCACTACCCGATCTGTCTGGAGGTCGCCTTGGGTCAAGCGGAGGGAGGTACCCCATTCTGGTTTGAGAAAATGTGGTTCAGAGTGCCTAAAGTATATGACCTTATAGCTGCTAGGTGGAATGTACCAGTTTTTGGGAATCATTCGAGACTACTCATTCTCAATAAAAAGCTCAAGTATATTAAGGTCAAGATCAAAGAATGGAATAAGAGCCATTTCAAGAATATTCATATGGAGAAATTAAGAATGAAGGTTGAACTGGCAGACTTAACCATCTTTGTTATCACTTCAAGAATGACTGAGGATCTATTTATCAAAGAAAATTCTCTCAAATCTGACCTAAATGAAATCCTTCAGTGTGAGGAAATCCACTGGCATCAAAAATCAAGGGAGTTGTGGCTAAAGGAAGGTGATAAAAGCACCAAATTCTTCCACCGGTCAGCCATTGCCAATCGAAATAGAAAATGAATATCGGAGATTAGGAGACCGAATGGAGTCACTGTCAGGAATTATGAGGACATTGTGCAGGAAGCTGTAAGATTCTTTGACTCTTTGTTGAATGGTGACCATCAGATTGATTATGAAGCAAGAGCTATAATTCTAAACTCAATCCCATCTGTTATATCCATTAATCAAAATACAACTCTCTGTACTCCTATTTCAATTGATGAAGTAAGGAATACTACTTTCCAGCTGAAACCGGATAGGACTCTTGGCCCGGATGGCTTTCCTGCTTCTTTCTTCTATCATTTCTGGGATATCATTGCTCGAGATCTACATCTTGCAGTAGAAGAGTCAAGAAAGAAGATGACTATGTTAGGGGCTATCAATCACACCTTTTTGACTCTAATTCAAAATCCACAACATATGAGTGACTTTAGGCCCATTGCTCTATGCAACACTGTATATAAGATGGTAATAAAGATCATAGCTAACAGATTGAAGCCCCTCCTTAAACACATCATATCAAATGAACAAAGTGGTTTTGCCCCTGGAAGATCCATTGTGGAAGGTATTATCATTGCTCATGAAATGCTTCACACAACCAGGAAGACCAAGGACTCCTGTATGATTTTAAAACTCAACATCTTGAAAGATTATGACATGGTGGACAAGGATTTCTTATTTGATGTTCTTAATAAATTTGGCTTCTGCAAGGAATGGCTCACTTGGGTCACGAGTTGTCTCTCTTCCCCCAAATTCTCTATTCTGGTTAATGGCTCATCCCATGGTTTCTTCTCTTCGACAAGAGGAATCAGACAAGGTGATCCATTATCACCATTTCTGTTTATCATAATGGTTGAAGCTTTAGGTTGATCTATAAGAGCTCTTCAGCAAGATGATTGTTGGGTTGGAGTTAATGTGGCAACAGGGGTTGAAATAATGAGTCATCTTCAGTTTGCTGATGACACCATTCTGTTTGGTTCGACCTGTAGGAGGGAAGCTAGAACTATTAAAACATGCCTTGATGATTACTGTATGGCTTCCGAGCAGAAAATCAACTGGCACAAATCTAAAGTGTTTTTGTCAACACTCTGCTTAACTTGCAAGTTGTATTATCAAGGATTCTTAATCTCAGAGTCGCAAACTTCCCAAGGTAGTTTCTTAGTACCCACCTCTTCATTGGCAGTAATAGAACTCACTACTGGAAGCATCTTATTGATAAGTGCAAATCCAAACTTGCATCTTGGAAAGGCAAGTGGTTATCCTTAGCTGGGAAGCTCACTATGATAAAGTCAGTTCTTTCAGCACTACCTATTTTTTCCATGGCTTGCCTAAGATTATCGGTGGCAATTGAAGATGAATTGATTTCTCTAATGAGAAATTACTTTGTAATGGTTCAGATGACAAAAGTAAATTCCCTTTGATAGCTTGGAAAAAGATCTGCCAACCAAAAAAGGCAAGAGGTGTTGGCATTCACCAAATCTCGATTATGAATTTAGCAATGGGTGCTAAACTGGTTTGGAAAATTTGTAGCAGTGGGAAGCAAAAATGGGCAAGGCTCTTGAAACATAAATATCTAGACTCCCTAGAGCCTAAAAGGATTATGACTATCAACAATCCTCCCAAAGGCTTGACTATCTAGAATTTCATTATGGACAACAGGGAAATCATAAGTGATCAGGTTACCTGGGATGTCAAGAATGGCAGGGATGCCTCCTTTTGGTTTGATTCTTGGTCTGGTGAAGATGCCCTATGTCACAACCCCTCTCTGCAACCTATTATGGCAGAAACCTGTCACCTTTGGGGGCACAATATCTATGATTATGGTTATCCGATCCAAGAAAATGGTATTGCTAAATGGAAATGGAACTCTTTGGATCAACTGGACTTGGATCAGCTTCAGAAGGACTTGTTTACTGACATTCTCAACAAAAGGATTATTTTCCCTTCCCCTGATAAGGACATTATTAGGTGGTGCGGATCCTCCGATGGTAAATATAAAGTATGTTTTGGCTACAAACTGAATGAAGCGGCTATTGATAAAAAAGACTGGCCTTTTAATCTTTTTTGGCATCAACACCTCCTTCCCAAAGCGGGCTCCTTTGCCTGGCTGGCTTGTCAAAGAAAAATCTTAACTCAAGAAAGACTCCAGTCAATGGGTATCAATGGACCCAGTAGATGTACTTTATGTCTAGAATAGGAAGAGACTGCAGATCATCTTCTTCTCCACTGCAAATTCTCCAGTCACTGTTGGTGGCATTTCATGGGAAAACTGAGAATCTTCGGCCCCTTCCCAACAGGGTTGGATAAGTAGTTTTTGCAATGGCCTAAACCGGCAGGTAAGGCTGTTTTTACTGATTTTCTTTTTATCCTCCCATCACTTCTGATTTGGGAAATTTGGAAAGAAAGGAACCGCAAAATATTCTAGGGTAAAGAAATGAGCCTATTGTCTCTTTGTGGTAAAATTGAGAACCACCTGACTGAGCTCCTGAATGAGGCTGCCCAATCCAACATATTAAAGAAAAATTTGTTCATGGACTGGGATTGTAAGATTAAGTTGGTTCTTCCAAACCTACTCATCCCATCGATCTCCGGACTGGGCACCCCTGTGGATTAGACCAATCCAAGAGTGGGGTGAAATGGGATGCGCCAGAGGATGGGTGGAGCAAGGTAAAATTTGATGGTGCTTCTACAGGAAATCCGGGTCAAAGTGGTATTGGTTGTATTATGAGGGACTCTGATGGTCTCTGTATAAAAGAAATCTCTGAAAAGATTGGTGTGGCTACTAATAATGAAGCAGAATTCAGAGCGACTTTAAGAGGTCTTCAGTTAGGGAAGGAGCTAGGGGTGCAAAGAATTCATTTGGAGGGAGACTCATTAAATGTTATTAATGCGATCTGCTATAATAGCATCCCTAGTTAGCGCCTTAACCAGTGGCTTCAATCGATCCTAGCGCTGCTAGCTACCTTTGATGAATTTCAGGTTAGCCACATCTACAATGAAGGTAATGGTGAAGCTGATAGACTTTCTAAATTGGCTATAGCCGTGGGTGGCCCCACTTGAATATCCACCAATGATAATTTTCTGTTGGGCCGGTTGGTGATGTGGCATTGGTTCCACTAGTTGACATGCTATCCTCACTTTCCATTGAGGGGGACGCTCTCCGGTTGGGTTTATTGATGGTTGCACACTCTCCGGTTCTTTCCGTAACTTCCAGTTGTGGAGCAAAATGGTGCTTTGCTCCCCGGTAGCCGCTTTACCCCCTCTCCACTGTGGAGAGATCGATCGTCTTCCTTGTTAACCTGTTAAAGTTTCTTCTTACCAATGAGATGTGACACATTGCTGACATCATTGATTAGTGCTAGTTTTTGGCCTCGTGGCAATTAAATATAAGTATACTTTATTAATATCTAGTTACGACTAGATCCTCTCAAGATTTGTTTATGATCACTTGATTCTTAAAATCGGTCGACACCAAGTTGAGGAGCTTTGGCACAAATGGTTTTTTGGATACTGGCAGCTCACACGTGTGGGTATTTATTGGGTATGAATTGCTTGCAGGGTGTCGTATTATCTGGTTTGATGTCGTGCTATTTAACAATGGTATACCTTTTCTTTCCATCAAACAATTGCTTTCCTTTCTTGGAGACTCACTATGGAGACCCCAATCCTCCTTGAAGCTACTTGTTGCCAGATGGCTTTCTTGGGCGAAATCACAGACAAACGTCTGCAAGAGGTCCTCTTCTCTTGGCATCCTCTTATTCTCCATAGCCTTAAGAGGATTCTGGGAAAGCAATTCCTAATGGCTTACCACATGTATAGAGCCAATGTCGATATCCCATCTTTTTTTCTTGCAATGATAATTTACATGGGGACTAGTAAGCAGAAAGCAAAACTGTTAATGCAAATGATGTTTAAGCATCGCCTGTTGGGGGAAACAGATGCTGTATTGGACAATATTGATGCCAATCTTAGAATTCCGCTTCCCCAAAATTACTATATGTCACTAAGAAATGGAGCGGAGGTGAAAAAGCTTGTGATTATTAATTCTCTAGATTTAAAGTCTCTCCAAGCAACCTAGCCTGTCATCTCTAGGAACATTGATTTCCTGCTTAAAGCAGCTGGCATACAAAGCGGTTTCACGTCGGAATGGAGGGCAAAATTTCTCTGTGATGAAGATCTAGCAAGTAGTGATGACTTTGGGATTTTGGAGAATGGAGATCTGGTGGATGGAAATGACTGGCGTTTTGGGTTGGGCGAAGAGTGGTTCCCAAACGACTACCAACTCCTAAAGGAGAAGGCAGAATCAACAGCTCATTCGAACTGTGGCACAGAATGTCCCATTGTCCTGGATGCAGTAAATGTGCTTGTGGATGATGCTTCTGAAGACTCTCTTTGACTCTGGTTGTCATTAGGCCCTCTGGTCTCTCTATTTTTTGAGATTGTCTATTTTTGTCTTAAAACCTCTGTATCTTTAAGAGGTTGGTATATTTTTGTACTCATCCAACCTTCAGGGCTGGTCTTTCTTATCTTGGGACTAGAGCTAAGGTAGGGGGTTTTCTTCCCGATTCTTTCCCCCTACCACTCTTATTGAATCATGCCTTGTATTCTCTTTTTTGTTTAATACAAGGGTGTTGCTCCTCTGCAGCTATTTACTTGTTAAAAAAAAAAAAAATGGGAAAATGGGAATGAGGGAATAACCTCCAAGCTCATTCATCTATTTATACAAAAAGTAGGAGAGATTTGAGGCTATGATTAAGCTCTCTACTATGACACATCTCTCTTTTCTTTCGCCACCACTAAGACTATGTGGCTACTCTCTAGCTCCTTGGTCGACACATAAATAGTCCATAAAAAAACAATACTATGAATCATTATTTACCAAGTCAAATTATGATGACTAACAACACTTACTTATTCAAATAGGTTTCTATTACTAACTCCAATAATCAAATACAAATAAAAATCTATCACTATTTGCCACATACCTATTGACTAAGTCTTTCCTCATATTTAGCATGACCTCTAATTTATTACTATATTCATAATTTCCTATGAATTAATATCTTTTACACACCTAAATTCCACTTTCTATTCCTAGCAAAGTGGTTTAAATAGGTTGACCACGAAATGCTCAAACATGGGGCTTGTTATTATTAACATCCCCTCCCTTATCTTTTACGTGTTGCATAATCCACCAACCACGTGGGTAGGGTGCGCCACCTTTTATGATGGGAAACCTCTCCCATACTTCCTTCCACATACTTTGCAAAAAATGTAGCAGCTTATGAATAGGTGCTAGCCCCTTTGACTTGGTCAAGAAGTCAAACAAAGGCAGCCCTATATATATATATATATATATAAATAAAACAGGTATTAAATTGAAACAATTGAACATTATAAATATATTTAAATATATATGAATATATTGAATATATAAAATCTATATTTGATAATCAAATAATACTTATAATCAATGATTGATATAAAATCTTGTCCCATATATATATATACATCAATTAATATATCAATATATAGATATGAAAGCATAAAAACTGAAATCTAACATAGAGATTTAATCCATCATACCAAACAAGGATACACAAACCAAGACATAACAACACTTCCCTAAACATAACCAAATTGACAAAAGACATCTTATAGCTACCCAACAAATCCAACTCAACTTGACCAACTAGATGGTGAGTGTGTGATACCTCAATAAGGCACATATATCAAGATTACCGAACCAAATTCCTCTCCTGAGCGATACTCTTCCTCCCCTTTGGAGGATCGTTCATTTCCTGCATCCAACTCAACATATTACAATAGTAGTCAATTGTTATTAAAACATCATATATTTCATCTTTAAATATTCAAAATACAAGAATGATTGCACATTCATTCATCCAATTTCCAAATATATTCAAAGCATATTCACGTGCTTAAAGTATTTTAACCAAAATAGGTAAAAGTAAATAGTAATGTCAAAATGGGGTGTAGCAATTGTCGGGGATGATAGTCTAGTTTTTAGTTTGAGGACCATTGCAAATCAAAATAGGGAAGTTCTCTTATTTTTTATATGAATTTTCAGCCGTTGGAAAGTATTTTTGTCATTTTTAAGTGAATAGCGATGACTTTATTCTAGTCAACTCATAAATCAACAAGTAAATCAAAAGAATTTGTGAGGGGGAGAAGAAGGAAGCCCATGTACCATCAAGGAGAAGGTGTCTCTTCCACTAGTGCATAAAGATATCCATCAGGAGAATCTCAAACTAATGGTAAGTTATTCATGAACCTACATATCGTATCTTAGAAGTCAGCTCCATAGGTAAAAATAATTTATCTATCAACTTTAGAAATCAAAAGGTGTATACTTATGCTAATTCAAGAAGTAAAACAATAAATAAATATAAGTAAACTTATAGGCCTAATTATGTGGAAAGAAATGATATGGTTGTTTGTACAAGGGATAGGGCTAGATATTATACTACAAACTTTGTTTACCATTCAAGATCCCCTTTTCTTGAAATTTCATATGATGATAATGATAAACTAGATGAACTGATAGATCAACTTAAAGAGGAAGTATTGAAATAAATGGTGATTATTCTGAATAGATTAAATTTAAAGAGGCCCAAACCTTTACATAATAGCCAACAAGGCAGACAAGTGGGAGGAAATCACAAGCAGTGAGACCACAAAACCCAAAAAGGAGAAGACTCCTTGAAAGTGAGGCTTTTGATTGGAGAAACAAACTGGTGGGAATAGGGGTCCTCACTCCCCAAATTAAATCCTCAAAAAAAAGGAGTTTAGGAAGGAACCTTGAACCATTAACAAAGAAAAAACCCTTGAGCTAGAAACAAAACAACAAAGGAGATAGAAAACCAAAAGCAGGTTTTGAAAGGATTCCTGAAACATTTTCCCTAAAGGATAGCCTTGAGTAGAGATAAAATCCAACCCCGAAGGAGTTGAAACAATCTCAAGTAAGGAGTAAGACCACAATAGTCTAGAAGAATTCAAACACCTTGTGGAAGAAGTCAAACCTAGCCACTTCAAAACCAAAAAATGGACTAGCACAAAAAGATCCAAAGGGTTTTGAAAGGCATCCCTAACCTTTGACTGGATAAACACCCTGCAAATAAAGCAACATGGTTCTTCTTAAAATGTTTGTTTTAATCAATTGATCCATTGACAATAGCCCAAATATCCTAAGGGAAATACACAACCACAAGAACCAACTCAATAGATTTAGTTGCCATGAACCCCTCCAAAAGACCCACCCCTACAGGATTAGGGATAAGAGGAATTGTACTACCCAAAATCACCCTAAAAAGATCATCATCTGCAACATCTATACCCACCAAGTGGTAACTAATACCAAAAATAGTATCAAAAAACTCTAGCACCCTCTTAGTTGCAACACCCTCCTGACTCCAACCAATGAAGAAAATAGGTAGCCAAAGAAGAGAGTGGAATAGGGGTCAATCCAAAACTCAAAATAGAAAACTCTATCTCCACCAAGAAAGAGAGGTGAGACAAGGCAAGGTATTAGTACCCATATCCCCAACACCAAGGATGAAAAATCTATCAACTTTTCCTCAAAAATATGCCAAAAAATACGCCACTCCAACCATAGCAGAGGGGAAGGGGACCAAAATAGCCCTCCAGACAACCCTCAACCAACCATAAATTAAGGCCTTAACAACCTAGTCTGTAGAAAGAAACACTATAAGAGACAAAGATAGGAGAGTAGGAGATAGGAAGAGTCAACCTATTCCCATAGGGAAAAAACAAAACCCCTAATACATGTGCCTCAAGGCACACAACCCCAAAAATTAGGTAAAGACCCTCCCAATGCTCACTCCTCTAGCCAAAGCATGCATAGGCCCCAAGAGGGCACTCCAACTCAAAACAAGGGTAGCTAGAAAAATCCCACATACCCAAAAGGCCTATCAAACAAATCTAACCAAACCCCTAGGGGACTAAGTATAGAAGCACAACAAACCCCTTCCAAAGACCCTATGGACAAGAATGTCCATATCCCCCAAAAGGACAAATGAACTGATAGAGCTGCCATAAACCAACCCCTATCCATCCATCTCTATATCCCCATCCTTTCCTACATCATCTCCCTCCTCTGAAACCCTAGTACCTCCTCCTCCTCCTCCTCTGCTCGCACTCACCATATTAACAAATGGAAATTGTTGATAAAAAATAGGATCAGTTAGAAAAAAAAGTTTTCATTTTGGTGGAAGAAATACGGATAGATACCATAAAGTATATGATATGAGCATGAGCTATCTAGATATAGAAATGTATGATAGTAGTAAATATCCCTACCTCTTATGATGTCAAACAATGAAAAGGTTGAGCACAAGAAGATTTAATATTGAACTTGAAGCATCCTAAGATTGTATCCCGTGCAATTTGACCGCATTTGGGGCCCTCACCTTAGCGGTCTCATCCCCATGCTTGATCGGGACCTATTTATGCCTTTCCTATGCAACCAAGCTTCATATTTGCATCTGGTAACTTGCATAGCCCCTTGTTCCTGGCCTAAATTAGGGTAGGATCAGGGTGCCATGCCCTGGTCCCCACCAGGACTAGGGCGCCATGCCTTGGTCCTCCCTAATTAGGACCTATCTCAAATTTGAGCAGGAAATAAATCCCCATGTCGGTCCATGTCAGAAAATTGATAAGTTTGACAATAGGCAAGTGTATAAGGAGATTTTCCCTCTCATTTTCCAGCACCTTGGTCCTCCCTAATTAGGATCTATCTCAAATTTGAGCAGGAAATAAATCCCCATGTCGGTCCATGTCAGAAAATTGATAAGTTTGACAATAGGCAAGTATATAAGGAGATTTTCCCTCTCATTTTCCGGTGCCTTGGTCCTCCCTAATTAGGACCTATCTCAAATTTGAGCAAGAAATAAATCCCCATGTCGGTCCATGTCAGAAAATTGATAAGTTTGACAATAGGCAAGTATATAAGGAGATTTTCCCTCTCATTTTCCATCCATCAATCATACAAAAAGAGAATGGCAAGGTGGAGAAGGAAAGGATACTAAATGCAAGCATTTATCATCAAGCATTCCTCAAGGTTGCATATTCTTTGAATCTATCCATTCCAGAGCATTATTACAACATTCATTTGCAAGCATGTGTGTGTGTGTTAGGGTTTTTTCATGTTCATGTCATTTCATACAGTATATGTGACTACATCTATGAAGCAAAGCATCATCATCATCTATTGTAGATCTGAAGGTATACCTTTCCATCATTTATTTCAAGCATTTGTAGTATTTCATCCAAGGTTGATTCCAAACTGGGGTTTGACTTAGGCAAACCCCTATTACCAACCCCTTTCTCCTTCTTTCTATGTGCATGAAATAGGCGTGTAGCTGTATTTATGGAATTAAGCTTTATTTGCAGAGACCGAAAAACCCTTTTCAACGCACAGAAAGTTCAGAGGACCAAGAATTAAGGTGGGCGACCTGGTCCAGACACATGGTCCCTTCTACTTTTGGTAGATTTCGTAGAGCAGCTCCAAATCATCTCAAACTTCTCATATCCAGACGCATGACGAAATCCTGAATCTGTAGCTCACTGTTTTTGCTTACTTTGTCTTCAATTTCATCACTTTACTTATTCAACTTACAAAAGAGGGTCAAACACATTTCAAACACAATCAATCTACTTAGTATTCATTCCTTATATCATTTAGGATTGGATCTAGTGGATTCATCCCCTCTTTTGAATGTAAAGTCCTCCATGTGAAAATCGACTTAGTGATTTCCCCCTTCCATGTGGTGAATTTGCTAAGCCCGAATTTTCCACTTTACATTTTGGTGAACCCAACTCCTTAAACCATTAGTTGTGATTTTTTGTTTTCAAATCTAAGTGTATGCAATTTTAAATTCCAATTTTCATTTACAAGTTTGATTTTCTTGCAAATTTTAAAAATTTAGAGGTTAATTTCACTAAATCCCTAATTTTTAATTTCAAATTTGAGCTTGTGAATTGCTTAATTTGGGTTAATTATTTCAGATCTGAGCATTCATTCAATTGCAAATTTTCATCTACAAGTCAAATTTCACAATTAATTTTTAAAATTAAATGGTTAATTTCAAAAACCTTAATTTTTAAATGAGCTTTTGGGTTGTTTCAATTTTGAATTTCCCTCTTCAAATTTGGTTGCTAATTTAAATTTCAAATTTAAATTAAGTGGTTCTTTCTACAAGACCCTAATTTTAAATTTAATTCTCTTGTGGACAATTTCAAAATTTAAATTTAAAAAAATTAAGAGGTTAATTAAAAGAGCCCTAATTTTTAAAATTAAATTAATTCTTTCAATTTCCAAATTTCAATATTTCAAATTTAAATTTTAAAATTAAGAGGTTATTTAACAAAGCCCTAATTTTAGAATTAAATTTTTATTGGATAAATTCAAATCTTCTAGTGGGTAATTTTAAATTTAAATTAAGAGGCTGTTTTCAAGGCCTTAATTATAAATTTAAATTTCCTAGGAGGTTGCATAATTTTTCAAAAATTGAATAATCATTTTGAATCATTCAAATTCCAATTTCCAAATCCCAACTTTCAAATTCTCATTTTCAAATTTCATCTCATCAATTTACATAAATTAAGTGGTTTTATTTATTTCAACTAAATTGCTTGGATTTAAATTTCAATATTCACCATGGCAATTAATGGACTTGATCTATTTGCTATTTCACATATGAATGTACATTTATTTTTACATACATTTATTATAATCATGTGTTGGATCATGGCTTATTTCTCTTCATGTTACTTCTTTTCATTCATAACACTTGGACATATTGCATTCTTCAGATTTCCATGTTGATTTCTTCTCATAAATTAAATCTCAAAGCTTTCATTTTTCATGTATGTTGTGTTATGGTGATGTTTTTGGGAAAATGCATTTCATACGTAGATCACCTAAAAGGCTTTTTAGATCCTAATCCTGGAGATGACAATGAGAAACCTAATACTTGTGTTGGAAATTAACACTCATCCGATTTAGTTGTGTTGTCATTGATGGCAACACACATCATCTTGGGTTGGGCACTTAACTGGTACTCATCGGTATTCATGATTCGGCAACCGACATTCAAGGAAATTGGCAAACTAGGAACCGGTATATGAGGCCGACATAGGAGAATGATCCGATAGGTTTAGATGACAACGATCAATGATATCTGTCACAAATTTTAATGCATTTGTTTTTGTCTAGGGCAACATGTAAATAAACTGTAATATCTTTGTAAGCTGACATAAGGAATTTATGTTTGTGATTGGGAAGGGTATTTAAGTTAGTCCGGTTAGGTTATTTTGAATATACACAGAGAGACGGAATATATAGTGATATGATATTGTGCGAGCGATATTGATCGACTGAATGTGAATATAATATTTTGTAGTCAGTCTTGATAATTAGTTTAGAGGTTTGGGATGTGAAGTATGTTACCGATAAGGGATGACACAGTGAACCAGAACTCATCCAACATAGTAGATGCATTCTCTGAGTTCATAATTTTTTTTGCAACTCCATATTTGGTGTTTGTAGTCAGTGAGGCTCCTTTTGTGATGAGCAGTGCACTCTAGGTTGTTGGCCTTCCTACATGTGCAGGCCTATATTGTAATATTTATTCATTTGGCTAGTGGATAGATATTTTGGGTCACTAATCCCACCGTGGTTTTTCCTCTTTGAGATTTTCCACGTATAAATCTTTGTGTTATGGTGTATGTTCTTGTGGTTGCTTCATTTCTACTTACTATTATATTCGTTTATGGTTACCAATTACTAATTTTTTTTGTTAATAAGGTTAAAATTGATCTCACCAGT
Source organism: Cryptomeria japonica (assembly GCF_030272615.1). Lineage (NCBI taxonomy): Eukaryota > Viridiplantae > Streptophyta > Pinopsida > Cupressales > Cupressaceae > Cryptomeria > Cryptomeria japonica. The sequence goes on along the minus strand of NC_081406.1, from coordinate 153,631,273 downwards.
AGAACACTGATTCACCCCCTCTATTAGTGTTTTTGGATTCCAACAACTTGTACCTCTCCTAGGGTATCTAATGTGAATGAAGTTAGAGCTAATTTAATCCTATAAATAATCTCTCTAAGGGAGAGAAAATATTGAAGAGCAACATGGCCCCATCTTCTTCTCATACACATACCCTTGCGCAAGGGGGACAAGATCAAAATATTGGTGTTTCCATGTCTCTAGATCCTCCTTATTCTCCTAGAGCCTATCTTAAACATCAAAACATTTGTAGAGAAGACGATGCCATGTATTTAATTCATGATCTCTCTCCCCATATAACATTAAGCAAAGATGAGGCCTTATATGATAAGGATCTTCCTTCTCAATCTACCAAAGATGATATGCATGATGAAAGAAAGGAAAGTCCTCCTCCACAAGATATTACTTCTTCATTACTAATCCATTCATTCCTTATAAACATCCTTACACTACAAACTTCAAATAAATTTATTATAATGTTCCCCCACCTTCTCAATTAAAGGATTCTTATATGAGTGGCTTCAACATAATATGAAAACAAGGTTTTAGAGGACAAGGACTTGGAAAATTTGAACAAGGAATTCGAGTCCCTATAAACCCTCCCATACAAATAACAACATAAGGCCTAGGAAATGATAATAAATCTCCCATGGATTAACTCCTTAGGATTCAAGACTTCAAAAATCATCTTGCAAGACAATGAGTCATTAGTGCTAAAAAAAGAGCTTCTTCTTCAAAAACTCCTTTTTGTTCATTTCATTAAAACCCATGATCACCATGTCAATGATTGTCCTGATTTTCAAAATTCAATTAAAGAACTTGCTCTCTTTCCAGGTGAAAAGGTAGTGCCTTAACACTCCTTTCACCCTCATGTTTCTCCTCGCCCTATGAAACAAGTAGTGAACTTAAAATTGGGGGCTATTTGTCATTATAGGTGGTGCTTCTTCAAAATCCAATATCTTGGGGTAGCAACATGATTTCCCCTCTTTCTCTCCTTTTCCTAAAGTTTCACTATTTTATTTGCGTTTGCATTATTCATAAATTGATGTTGTTTCTTGCATATAATTATCCTTCATGCGAGCATGTATTTGTTCCTTGTATGTGACCTATTTCCTGCTTGAAATGGTGTATCTTTTATGAATAATCTCTCCTTAGAGAAATTTTGTGAACCTTCTTTTCCCTCTTTGAAAATTACCTCTTCTTTTGCATAGTGTTATTCATCATTTGATGTCCTTTCTTGCATAGAGTTATCCTTCATGCGAGCACATGTTTTTTCCTTGGTTAGGACCTATTCTTTTTCTGAAACGGTCTATCTCTTATGAATAACGTCTCTTTAGAAGATGTGTAATTTTCCTCTTTGTCCTCTTTTTTTGGGGGGGAAAGGATGTCTTTTTCTACCTCTCTTTCTATCTAATGTATCAATATTCCCTTTAGAGGTTGCATTTTTCATGTGTTGATATCCTTTCTTCCAATTGTATGTCTCTTATGAATAATTAACCCTTAGGGGAATATGTGATCTCTCTCTCTCTCTCCTTGAAGATTACCACTTCTTTTGAGATGAATTTTACATATACTAATGTCTTTTCTTGCATTTTTTATTCATTCATGTGAGTATATTGTGCATTTCCTTATGCCTAATCTCTCCTTAGAAAATTGTGTAATTCTTCTCATTGTTCTTACACTTGGGGGCAATGATTGATTTCTCCTCTCTCTCTCTCTCCCCTCTAAGGATCTACTTTTCTTTTGTGGAGTGGTTTTTGTTCATGATTGGGTGTCATTCCTTTTGTGAAGTTATTGTTTTCTTAAGGGTTCTCTCTTATACAAGAGGCATAAGTCCTTGGCTATTACCTCTTCTTCACTTGGAAATTTACATCTACATAAACTTAGCCCTCACTTTGGGCCAAAAGTGTGTCATCCTTCATCAAGAATCCATTTCACCTAACAATAGGAGGAAGGTATTAAAATTATTGTTATCCTTCCTTTCTTTTGGTAGAAGATGTTATGTTTGTTCAAGATAGACCCTCTTGGGGGTAGATGTCTTTTGAGAAAAGATCTCTTCTCCTCCAAGGATCTCCTTTACACTTGTTGCAAGATATCTCTTTTGCAGCTATATTATCCTTTCTTGAAGAACATAACCTCTCTAGATTAGGATTTATGACATTGTTGCCTAAAGGATATCTCCTTGGTGTTGAAGGTAAGGTATCCTTGTTTCTAGCTGAACCTTAAGACATCAACATAAAACTATGTTGATATCTTAAGTGGGGGGCATCCACATCGCTCCCCTTGTACCATATTGTACTATAACTCTTCCATATAATTTTTGCATGTCTTAAACGAGGTGTTCATTCTCGAAACCAGAGTAAAAAATATTAGAGCGAGATTATTCACACTCAAAACTAGACACAACATTTGATATATGTCTTAGATGAGGTTACACATCACCGAAAACAATGTAGTCTTAAACAGGATGACCTCAAAACCTGGCATGTATCTACCACTTGGGATTTACACATTTGCGCACACACAATCGCCCCTTGAAATTTTCATTTACATTAGATATCTTAAATAGGTTGAAGCACACTCAAAAATAGGGCAAAGACTCTTACACGGGGTGCTATACACTTGAAACCAGACATCACTTGCACACACGCATGAGGATGGGTGGAACTAGCTAAAAATAGCTAGACTATCCTTACTCTCTTCCCCATATGGATCACCTAGATAAAAACTTCTAGGGGCAAGTAGTCCATGTCCTTTTCTCACCATGGATCACCTAGATAAAAACATCTAGGGGCGATTAGTCCATGCCCTCTCTCATCATTCTTCTCATGGATCACCTAGATAAACACCTCTAGCGTGTATTCATTCTCTCTCTTCTTCCTCTCATGAACTCATAGTTTTTCTATTGATAGTTCATGGATGATGCTTTCTTTGCTCTTTTATGTGATCATTTGCATTCGTGAGATGGCATTTTCAAGAATGATATTAGTTGTTGAGACATTTTGATATCAAGGTCTCTTCAACTAGTTGATTTGAGGTCTTATTTTTGGTCTTTGGCTTTTGGGTCTTGTGTGCCTTTGTGTCTTTTCCTTTGTTTATATTTTTATCTTTATTTGTCTTTTTGGTTTTTGTCTTGTTTTGTGTGCCATTGCATATGTTTGAGTGAGTTGAGATCCTAAGATTGGGGGCCTAGTTACTCTAAATTTGTGATATCTTATACTCCTTGTGATTTGTCTCCACATTCCTCATCTTCTTCTACTTCACCGTGAGTATTTGCATAATCTCATACTCCCACTAAAGTGAGGGCTAAATGTAGCATACTAAAATTGTACCCCTTGTAATTTTGACCGTATTTGGGGCCTCACCTTAGCAGTCTCATCCCCATGCTTGATCGAGACCTATTTATGCCTCCCCTATGCAACCAAGCTTCATATTTGCATCTTTTAACTTGCATAGCCCCTTGTTCCTAGCCTAAATTAGGGTAGGACCAGGGCGCCATGCCCTGGTCATCCCTAATCAGGACCTATTTTGGCCCCTAGTCCCTATCTCAAATCTGAGCAGGAAATAAATTCCCCATGTCGGCCCATGTCGGAAAATTGATAAGTTTGACAATAGGAAAGTATATAAGGAGATTTTCCCCTCTCATTTTCCATCCATCAATCATACAAAAAGAGCACGCCAAGGTGGAGAAGGCAAGGAGATTACATTCAAGAATTTATCATCAAGCATTCCTTAAGGCTACATCTTCTTCATCTATCCATTAGAGCATTAAAACATCATTAATTTGCAAGCATGTGTGTGTGTTAGGGTTTTGTCATGTTCATGCTATTTTATACAACATATGTGACTACATCTAAGAAGAAAAACATCAACATCATCTATTGCAGATATGAAGGTATACATTTCCATCATTTATTTCAAGCATTTGCAGTATTTCATTCAAGGTTGATTCCAAACCAGGGTTTGAATTAGGCAAACCCCTATTCCCAACCCCTTTCTCCTTCTTTTTGTGTGCAAGAAATAGGTGTGTAGCTGTATTTCTAGAATTAAGCTTTATTTGTAGAGACTGAAAAATCCTTTTCGATGCACAAAAAGTTCAGAGGACCAAGAGGGTGGGAGACCTGGTCTAGACACATGGTCCCTTCTACTTTTGGCAAATTTTCCAGAGCAGTTTTGAATCATCTCAAACTTCTCAGATCTAGGTGCATGACGAAATCCCGAATCTGTATCTCACTGTTTCCACTTACTTTGTCTTCAATTTTAGCACTTTACTTATTTAACCTACAAAAGAGGGTCAAACGCATTTCAAACACAATCAATCTACTTAGTATTCATTCCTTGTATCATTTAGGATTGGATCAAGTGGATTCATTCCCTCTTTTGAATGTAAAGGCCTCCAAGTGAAAATTGTCTTAGTGATTTCCCCCTTCCATGTGGTGAATTTGCTAAGCCTGAATTTTCCACTTTACAAAACTGTATGCAAGAACAGAAACAACTTCTTGCAAACATAATATTGTAGGAAGATTAACTTTTTGCACTCAAGAATCTAATTTCTCTCTCATTGAATAGAGAGTAGAATATTTATTGTGACGAGGACTAATCTCAATGGTATGAATAATAGAATGATTTTTATATTGCATTTAAATATGACTCAACAAATGGAGAAGATGAATATAGTGGTTATGGTGTAATTGATTTGGGTCCTCATGGTGTATGATGTTGATGATGAATAGTATGAGTTATCTGTTCACATTATATAATTCCTACAATCAAATATCACATGTGTTGCTACAAAGGATCAAGTTACTCAATACCTTATCACTCTTTTATTTACAAACTTATAGACATGTCTTGGGTTGATTATGAAGTGGCAATCATGACAACAAAGGTATACAACCAAATGCTTAGATTTGATGGGTATGATATTAGTAAAGAGGACACACATGTTGTGGAAATTTCATAATTCATAGAAATTTTTCAATTTTAAGATGAATACATGCAAATTATCTATTTTTTGTTAGGACCTTATATGAGAAAGTAAGAGCTTGGTATGATGATTTTGTTGAGCTTTTTTTTCCTTCTTGGAACCATTTTGCAACTATATTTGAAGAAGAGTAGTTTGTATTGCATGTTTACCCTCTTTTCCTTGTCCAAGAATTAGTTTTAGGTTTCTCTTTCCATAATTTAAAAAAATAATTTAGATGTAACACACCTGAGTAAGTGCACAAAGGTGGTTGTCAAAAAGGGGGGTATAAGTGGACACTTTTTTTTTTTTCTGAAATCAAGTGAACTTGAACTTGGAGGAAAAATTTGAAAGTTATCCACTCAAGATATGAAGATAATCAAAGAAAAAATATTGTCGTACTCTGAATCTAGTTTCCAAACTACTAAACTTTTTGAAAATTGGATAAGTTTAAGGGGGTCAAATCCTTCGCGCACGAAAAACTGACCCTCATTTTTTCTGAAAAACATAACATAGTGTCTGACATGCGCATCAAAAAAGTCATAGTTAGATTTAGTATTTTGAGAAATCCTTTGGTAGAAAGATAGTTAAGAGTGAGAACTAGAAGATGTGTATTTGTCTGTAATTTTTTGTCGAGTATTTTTTTTTTATGATTTTTCCAATCGAGCACATCCTGAAAATTAGATACCTGTTCGTGCGCGAAGCATAAGTTGCACTAAACAAATTGAAAATACAATTTTTTTAAAAAAAATTTGTAAAGAATCAAGTGCACTACAATAATATATAAAGTTTTTAAAATTTGGATAAGTATATCAAAAGTTATTCAAAAAATGGTGCACCTATGTCTGTGAGAACTATGGAGACACTGGTAAAAGAAATTCAATAATAATATGTTATTGTTGTTCAAATTGAAAAAAAATTATATGGTTAGAAAGCTCAGAAGATGGGTGAAAATATGGTCATAATTTTAGAAATACCCACTTGATGAAGTGTAAACCTGATAATGACAAAGTCGATAAACCAAGTTGATAAAATAAAACACATCAAAAATGAGAGAAATGGAGGGAAATCAAACTTCAAAACCGTAGCTTTGTCATCCAGGCCTATTTCCAAGCCTAAACAGTCAAAAGCACATACGGGGTACTACAAGTTTAAAAAGTGCATATGGGGTAGTTATGGTGTAAGCAGTGCGTACGCGCTTGTTTTCCTATAAACAGTGCGTACACCACCCTTTTTACTATAAACAGCGCATACGCACTATTGTATAATATGTTATTCTATATATAATGTGTATATACATATAATATATGTAATATATTATATGTGTATAATATGATATTGTATATATAATATGTGTATATACATATAATATATAATATATTAAACATATATACACATGTAAGCATATTGTCTCCCCCTCTCAAACACATAGAAGGTCTCTCTCTCTCTCTCTCTCTCTCTCTCTCCCTTCCTCCATACCCCATCCCCTCTCTCTCTCCCCTTGCTCTCTCCTCCCCTTCTCCCTTCCTCCATACCCCAGCCCTCCCACTCTCTCCCCTTATCCCTTCCTCCATACCCCATCCCTCTCTCTCTCGCTCGCTCTCTCCCCTTCTCCCTTCCTCCATACCCCATCCCCTCCCTTTATCTTCTTCTCTCCCTCCCTCCCTCCATACCCCACTGCAACTATGTCTGCACTTCATGGAAGTAAGTGAATTTATTTCTTGTCTGCAACTTCCTCTTTGATTTTTATCATGCATGCTCTCCTAAGAAAAATTGATTGATGGATTTGTGTGTGTATATTGAATAGGAGGAATAGGATTTGAAATTGAACCACGAGTGTTTTACCCATGACAAACAAGGAAACCTGCAACAATATTCTTCTTGAAAGTGTTTTTAATGAGCAGAGTAGATGTGGATAATAATGTCAACAAAGCAACATGATGAGTCAGAGTACTTGCAATATGTTTTTTTAGAAGGAAACAATAGGTAGGATGAGAAAGAGGGAGAGTAACACAAATGATGTCCTGTAGAATGATAGTGGTGGGTATGCGAGAGTTCCCATGTGTTACACAACGCCTGTCACCTAAAGAAATTAAAATTTTGTTGTATGCATGGTAGTGGTAGTATATGATGATCATCACTTGTCAAACAGCTTGGAACGGTACATACCCATGAAAGAAATCAAGTGTGTAATTCCTATAGTCACAATCGAGATTAGTCTTATAAACCTTGCAAATTTAATAGCATCATATGTTTTAGAACTTAGGTAGTAGTCTTAGGGTTAGGTCAAGCTCTTACACTTGCTTTTTAGTGAAGCCTCATTGTTTGTTTGCTTGGAGTCTCATTGTATGATGTTCTATTCATAACTTTAAATTTTAATAGTATCATTTGATTAGCCCACCATATGACCCCTTAGGTGTCATTAGAGGTCGTATTGTTTCCTAAGAGGTCATATGGTGTCCTGTGACCCCTTAAGACCCCTCGGGACACAAATGACCCATGGACAACACCATATGGTGTTCTAAAGGGGTCCTATGGTGTTCTATGACCCTTTAGGACACCATTTGGTGTCGTTATAGGTCCTATGGTGTGCTATAGGGATAATAGGGATAATATAGTATCATATAGTGTCATAATGTGTCCCAGATTTGATATCTCTTCCTCTCCCTCCGTCCCCGCCCTCCTTTTTCTCTCCCTATCTCCCTCTCCCTCTCTCTCTCTCTCCTCCCCCTTATCCCTTCCTCCATACCCCATCCCTCTCATCTCTCACTCTCTCCCCCCTTCTCCCTTCATCCATACCCCATCCCTCTTTCTCTTCTTCTCTCCCTCCCTCTTTATCTTCTTTTGTAATTCCTATAGTCCACAATCGAGATCAGTCATATGGTGTCCTGTGTCCTTTCTCTCTCTCCCTCTCCGCTCCTTCCCTCCTCCACTCTTCTCTCCCTCTCTCCCTCCCTCTAACCTCTCTCCCTCTCTTCTACCTTCCCCTCCCCCCTCTCATCTCTCTTCCCTCTCTCTCCTTCCCTCTCTCTCTTCCCCTCTCCCTCTCTCTCTCCCTCTCCCTCCTTCCCCCCCCCCCCTCTTCTCTCCCTCTCATCCCTCCCTCTACCTCTCCCCCCTCTCCCTCCCTCTCTCTCTCTCCCTCTCTTCCTCCATACCCCTTCTTCTCTCCGCCCCCCCCCTCTTCTCTCCCTCTCTCCCTCTCTCTCCCTCTCTCTACCTTCCCTCTCCCCTCTCTCTCTCTCTTCCTCTCTCTCTCTCTCCCTCTCCCTCCTTCACTCTCTCTCTCTCTCTCTCTCTCCTCTCTCTCTCACTCGTCTCTCTCTCTCTCTCTCCTCCTTCCCTCCTCTCTCTCTCTCCTCTCTCTCTCTCTCTCTCCCTCTCTCCTCCTCTCCCTCTCTCTCTCTCTCTCTCTCTCTTCCTCCATACCCCTTCTTCTCTCCCACCCTCCCCCCTCTTTTCTCCCTCCCCCTACCTCCTCTCCCTCTCTCTCTACCTTCCCTCCATCTCTCTATCTCCCTTTGTCTCCCTCTCCCTCCTTCCCTCTCTCTCTCCCTCTCCCCTCTCTCTCCCTCTCCCCTCTCCCTCTCCCCCTCTCTATCTCCCTCTCCCCTCTCTATCTCCCTCCCATCCCTCCCTCCCTCCCCCTACTCTCCCCTCTCCCTTCCTCCACACCCCTTCTTCTCTCCCCACCTCTCTCTCTCTCCTCTCTCTCTCTCTCTCCTCTCTCTCTCCTCCTCTCCTCTCTCTCTCTCTCTCTCTCTCTCTCTCTCTCTCTCTCTCTCTCTCCCTTCCTCCCTCCCTCTACCTCTCTCCCTCTCTCTACCTTCCCTCCCCCCCTCTCTCTCTCTCCCTCTCTCTCCCCTCTCCCTCCTTCCCTCCCCCCTCTTCTCTCCCTCTCTCCCTCCACCTACTCTCCTTCTCCCTTCCTCCACATCCCTTCTTCTCTCCCACCCTCCCTCCCTCCTTCCCTTCCCCCCCTCCTCTCTCTCTCTCTCTCTCCTCTCTCCTCCTCTCTCCCTCTCTCTCTCTCTCTGTCTCTCTCTATCTCTCTGTCTCTGTCTCTGTCTCTCTGTCTCTTTGTCTCTCTCTCTCTCTCTCTCTCTCTCTCTCTCCTCTCTCATCTCTCTCTCTCTCTCTCTCTCTCCCTCTCTTCCTCCCTCCATACCCTTTCTTCTCTCCCACCCTCCCCCCTCTTCTCTCCCTCTCCCTTCCTCTACCTCTCTCCCTCTCACTACCTTCCCTCCCCCCCCCTCTCTCTCTCTCCCCTCTCTCTCCCTCTCCCCTCATTCCCTCCCTCTCTACCTCTCCCTCTCTCTCCCTCTCCCTCCTTCCCTCTCCCTCTCTCCCTCTCCCTCTCTCTCCTCTCTTCCTCCATACCCCTTCTTCTCTCCCCCCCCCTCTCTCTCTCTCCCTCTCTCCTCCTCTACCTCTCTCCCTCTCTCTACCTTCTCTCTCTCTCCTCTCTCTCTCTCTCTCTCTCTCTCTCTCTCCTCTTCTCTCTCTCTCTCTCTCTCCCTCCTTTCCTCTCCCTCTCTCTCCCTCTCCCTCT